>NC_137872.1:36679453-36896953 GCF_963924005.1 Protomyctophum bolini | reverse complement strand
TAGTTTTATACTGAGGTTACATTTAAGAATAAGTTAACAATGTAAGGTTTAGGCATAGTTTTATACTGAGGTTAAATTTAAGAATAAGTTAACAATGTAAGGTTTAGGCATAGTTTTATACTGAGGTTACATTTAAGAATAAGTTAACAATGTAAGGTTTAGGCATAGTTTTATACTGAGGTTAAATGTAAGAACAAGGTAACAATGTAAGGTTTAGGCATAGTTTTATACTGAGGTTACATTTAAGAATAAGGTAACGAGGTTAGGTTTAGGCATAGTTTTATACTGAGGTTAAATTTAAGAAATAAGTTAACGAGGTTAGGTTTAGGCATATTTTCACTGAGGTTAAATTTAAGAAATAAGTTAACGAGGTTAGGTTTAGGCATAGTTTCACTGAGGTTAAATTTAAGAAATAAGTTAACGAGGTTAGGTTTAGGTGTTTTTTTTTAGGGGCGAGCGGTCTTGCGTTCATCTAAACAGCTGCTATAGTGTTGCAGCCAGGCGGCCATGTTGAGAACATCACAGGGCAGAGAGAGCTGCTGAGGTCGGACAGACAGGGTGGTCCATCCCGGTTGGGTCATTGTGTGATTCAACCGCCCCGTTCCTATAACGTCCTGTCCGAACCGAACCTGCCCCCCCCCCCCCCTCCCCCTCCCTCCCCCCCCTCCCACCCCGCAGATCAAGATGGACTCTCAGATGACCAAGCAGGCCCTGAACGAGATCGAGACCCGGCACACTGAGATCATCAAACTGGAAAACAGCATCCGTGAACTCCACGACATGTTCGTCGACATGGCCATGCTGGTGGAAAGCCAGGTATGCGACCGGTTGTTTGTTTTCTTCCTCGACTAAAAACGAAAGACGAAAAATGTCCGTGGACTGCGTTTTTCTCCCTGACGAAAACGAAATGGAAACTGAATGAAAACTATAGAGCGATGACTACTAAGACTAAGACTAAATATACTGACAATTTTGTCAACAAATGAAAACTAGACTAAAATGTTCGGGAGGGATTAAGGGTCAAGAGATCCAGTATAAGTCATTTTACACTTGGTTGCATGCTGGAAATCTACAAGCGAAATCTACAAGCGACAATGCGTCGCGCTGCGACACATTGTGAGCTTGCAGATCGGCTCCCGATCCGATTCCAATCATTTGATTTGGAGTATCTGCCGATATATTTATATTTTTATAGAACACTTATGCCACATCACAATAGTACAACATCACCAAATCACAGACAATATCCAATCTTTATATGGATATAATGTTGATACTAGGGATGTCCCGATCGCGTTTCTTTGCCCCGATCCGATCACTTGGAAATGACGTGACCGGCCCCGGTTTCCGATCGGCCCCGGTTTCCGATCACATCGGATCGGTACACTTATTCATCCTAGTGCATTGCAGAAGAATGTAAAACAAAATCTCTGATACAATTGTATCACACACAAACACACACGCACGCACGCACGCACGCACACACGCACACACAGGCAGTGACAGATAGATGGAGACAGCCGCGTTAAGCCAGGAGCAGAGGCAATTTCACCTTTCGTTCCCAGAATGTACTATTCTTGCAATCAGTTAATAGAATAATATATATATAATAATAACTTTACACAACAGACAAGGAGTATAGTTATCAGAGGCTAACGACGAAGCAGCAGGAAATAACCGGAAGATTCAGGGTGGTGACATATCAGAAGTCAACAATGCTCACATGTACTGTACTTAATCGGTATATATGTGCTCGTTGCTTGTACTGTGCGTGTGTGTGTGTGTGTGTGTGTGTGTGTGTGTGTGTGTGTGTGTGTGTGTGTGTGTGTGTGTGTGTGTGTGTGCGTGTGCGTGTGTGTGTGTGTGTGTGTGTGTGCGCAGGGAGAGATGATTGACAGAATTGAGTACAACGTGGAACACTCTGTGGACTATGTGGAGCGAGCCGTGTCTGACACCAAGAAGGCCGTCAAGTACCAGAGCCAGGCCCGTAAGGTTGGTACTGCACACACACACACACACACACACACACACACACACACACACACACACACACACACACACACACACGCCGTCTGCAGCAGCCCTGAAGCAGCCATAAAGGCTACTTACTGCATGTTGTTATACTGTTACTGAACAGTACAAAACCAGATCATGGCCGTGTCTCTTTAACTCCCAGTCAGAACTGACAATTATGAATTTTCAATTCAAACATTTGTTGCCAAAAAAGCAAAAAGTGGAACAACACGAATGCAATTTATTGGAAGTCAGAATGTTTTGACTGCTCTCTCTCTCTCTCTCTCTCTCTCTCTCTCTCGGACACGGAGAGTATATGAGACATGGAGCGGCTCTATATATACGTCTCCGTAAAACGGTGTTTTTTACCGATTTGGCTATTTGTGTTAAATAACACCGTAAACTGTCCGCCATTATTACCCTTTTCATGTCGCGCACCCCCTAGAGATTGTTCACGCACCCAAAGTTTGGGAAAGCCTGCCCTATACTACATACATACATACAGTATAGACTGAAGTAATAAAAGCGGGTCATGTTTGCATGTTTGGAAAAATCAGTATTCTGATATTAACCCCGGGCTGCCTGCATGTTGCCCATGTATGCCAAGCCCCCATAGGGAGGCTCTCCATGACGAGGAAACCCCCGTGCAGCTGGGCTGTAACGTTGAGCGCGTTTGCACTACTTCCGCACCACATTTTGGTGCCCAAACCGAAAGAAACGCGGGAGTAGACGGTTCTTCCGGGTGCTTCAAAACGCCACTGAGCAACTTCCACTGACACTATATTACTCTACGATGTATGTATGCTGTATACTTTCTGGGATAAGAACAGCTCTCTCTCTCTCTCTCTCTCTCTCTCTCTCTCTCTCTCTCGCCACCATGCAGAAGAAGATCATGATCATCATCTGCTGTGTAATCCTGGGCGTGGTCCTGGCGTCTAGCATCGGAGGCACGCTGGGCTTCTAGAAAGCCCCGTACGTTGCCTCCGCCGCTGCCGCCATGACGACGACTGAAGACCCAGCGAAAACTTCGACGACCGACCGTCCCAATTGACAGCCAGCAGAGAAAAACAAAAGAAAACTACAACAACCAACAACCAACCAACCAACCAACCAACCAACAACAACAGCAACAACAACCTACACAACTACACAACAAACCAACAACAACCTAAAACACCACGCTAAACAAGAATGCTATCCAAATGAGGGGAAAAAGCCGACGACGTACCAAGGTGTTGGGTGGGGGTTGCAAAAACGACAAAGACAAAAAAATATATATATACCAACGATACAAAAAAAAACGCCACCGCATTATAGCTGACATAAATACATAATGTATACGAAACAGAGGGTTATACAAATGAGTCTTAATATTTATTACAGATGTACATGTAAATGTATGGAAAACATGTGAAGCAACACATGGAGGTTAGCTATACCCGTTCAAGACATGTATGACCTATAAGATGACTTTTACTTGTTTGTTTTTCTCCTTTTTTTTCTCTTTATTTTTTAAGGGTTTCTTTGTTTTTTTTGGGAGTCTCTGATGACAGTAACATGTGACTGGTGTGTGTGTGGGCTGTGAATTCTGAGAGGCGGGCTCTGGAGCTGAATCCCTTTTCCCTAGAGCTGGTGGGTGTCGGGGTGGGTTTGGGTTATGGGGGGACAAGCGTTAGGAGGAACAAGTGTTCTCCGGGTGGGTTTCTGGCGCTGCCGGTTTCGGAGCAGGTTATATACTTCAGAGCTATACTTCTAGGACCTATACATTCTAAATGTGATGTAGAAGACATGGGGGAGAGTTGCGACGCAGCTTCTATAGAGTCACATTTAACTGGCCCAGAATGAAGCTTCTGAAGGACACGCCGCTTCAACCGGCTCTGACTCAGAACGCCGTGTGACTGCACGTCGACCCCCTTCGTCATTGGGGAGGTCTATATACCGGCCTCGCTATTGGCTTGCAGGCCTCTTAAGACAACTCTCTCATTGGTCGCTCACTTCTGCCATTCACCTTAGTCAAGCCTATATCAAGTGATCTTATAGTCCAGCTAGCCTTATCTGTAAAGGGGCGGCAAATCAATCAAAGTTTCTTCACGGGCATGTTCATTTGTCAGCCCACTCACCCACGCAGCTTTGTAGATTCCGATTGCATTGGTTAGACGTCCATGCTGACGGCCCTCCCCTTCTGGTCACATCTGTCCAATCACAGAGCAGGGGGGGAGGGGCTGTGCGGGTTTCCTCTTTCAATATTATGATTGGCCCGCAGCAGAAAACCAATAGTTTGACTATGGTGGAAGGTCGGAACGGAGGGGAGAAATTGATGTACATTGAACTATGCAGCTTTTAGATATAGATGACTTGTCCCCGCCTCCTTCCCCTTAAAGATTAGCCAATGAGAAATAAGAGTTTGTGTCAGGGTATAGACCAATGAAACGAGGTGGACGAATAAGCGCACGTGTATAAAAGGGCTGTCATTCAACTTGTCGCCATGGAAATAATAGCACGCTATAGCTTTTAACACCGCAGCAAACGGCCGAGGTCATATTGGTCAGCTCCGGGGCCGTCACGACGTCACGTTCTTCCGGGAGATTCTCAAAAGGAAGAGAATGCGTTTAAAAAGTAACGAAGAAATGAAAATCCCCCAACACCTAATGAACAAACGAGACCCGACGCGAAATACTATAGGAAACCTTACCAACCTTGCTTGCCCCCCGTCCCCCCCATAAATAACGACGTTCGTTGTTTGTTTCGGTTCGGTTTGGTTTTGCTTTGTTTTCCCCGTTTTCTTTGTTCGTTTGTTTGTTGTTTCCTGGAGGAATGTTTGCTAGTTCGTTGCTTGGTTGTTTTTTCTCCCCCGTGGTGATGCTGTTTCCCAGTGCGTGGCGATGTCCTGTGAGTGTTCGGCCTGCCATCGTAGATTTAGACCTTTACGTCCTAATATGGTTTGATGCCTTTGCCTGTAAGTTTTCCTCTTCCCCCGACCTCCCCACCCCCAACCCACCCCACACACACACACACACTCCATCCCAACTCCACTCTTCCATCTATAATCACACACACCGCGTAGATGCCTGAGATAATACAGGTGCTATTTGTGTTCGGGGAGGATTGTGTCACGCGTAGCATGCTAGTGTTATAGATATAGATTCTGTTTTTTTAAGTGGAAAGTTGGGAAACCGCTTAGAGTCAACCCGTCCACGTAACGCTCTATGTATACACACAAACTTAATTTTGCGAACATATCAACGAATCATTTCCTTATCGACACACGCCCTTCCTTGTGTATCGCCGTGCTATACCGCATGCTAGCCTTATCACGCTAGCAGCAGTTACCCCTATCATGCGGAGGCCTATGCGGTATACCCGTATCGTGCTAGGGCTAGCAGTAGAGCGTGTTATTTATCACGCCACGGTGGCGACGGCTAGCATCCGGTGCTAACTCTCGCGTTAAGCCATATCATTGTCAACATACACATCTATTTGCCTTATAGTTTGGTCACGACACACTTTTTTCAGCACAATGGTTTATTAACCACGGCACATATCGACGCAGCACATGGCTGTTTGCCATGTAGCACAAACTGCCCCCGGACACATACAGACACGCACGGGTGACACGAAAGTAACGCAGGTTATGAGGATTATTGCGGCTCGATGTTGTCGTGGGACTGCGATTGTACATCTTTATAAGCCCGATTTATGTCGGTTGGTTTCGATGTTGTCACGTGTGTACATCGGGCGTGACGAGGTCCCATTTAAGCGAGGCCACTCAACCCTCTGAACCGTGCCGTCAACACAATAAGCTGGTGATCCGAGACAATATTTCAGTGCCACGTATAGGTTGAATATGCATATTTTTTTACTCGAGATATGTTGTGGTCAGTCGTTCATTCTGTACTGCGTTATACACAAGAGGCTACAGCTAATAATGGTTCAGCACTGCTACTAATCCTGACTCAGATACAGACAGCCCACAGCGGCATCCCACCTACAGCCTGTGTGTGTGTGTGTGTGTGTGTGTGTGTGTGTGTGTGTGTGTGTGTGTGTGTGCGTGCGTGTGTGCGTGCACGTGTGTGTGTGTGTGTGTGTGTGTGTGTGTGTGTGTGTGTGTGTGTGTGTGTGTGTATGCGTGTGAGGAAGATGAGCTGAAGCATTCTGACAGTATGGGGCCACCTCCGTGCAACAGTATCTCGGCTCAGCTGTGTATTGCGTCTTGCGCGCTCGCGTGTGTGTGTGTGTGCGTGTGTGTGTGTGTGTGTGTGTGGGTGGGATGGGGGGGGCGTAGAGAGTTGCCTTCCCCTCACCTTGCCTACATATACCCCTCCCCCCTCACTCTCTCACATGAATGCACCGTAAACATACGCCCCATTTCCCGCACACGCCCCCCAAAAACCTGTACACACTCACAATGTCGAAGCAATAATAATAATAATAATTCAATTGCAAATATGCATTATATTTGATAAGTTTCCGGTGACCTTTGAACATATCGCCCGGCTATATAGGTGCTTTTCTAGATTCTGTGAGCCCTGGCCATTCTCCATGTTTATGACATCAGGTTCCAATTTAGCTGTGTTGACTTGATATACTACTCCTATATACCCCACCTCGCCAAGGTACGGGGAAATGAATCAGTGCTTTTTGTCCAATACATGTGTGCTTGTATGTGGCGTTTGTAGTTAGTTAGTTAGTTAGTAAGTTAGTAAGTTAGTTAGTGTGTATGTGTTTGCTGTATATGTCCTTGATATTGTAAATACAACAGGACAAGGAGAGTAGTGGAGGTGCAGTCAGCTATTTTCCTTTTTCTTACCTCCCCAAAACCAAAACTGACTTGTATTCATACTGAAACCAAAGTATAGTGACGACCATCCACCCCCGTGACCCTTGCAGAACAGCAAAATCCAATAGATTTTTGTTTTGTCTATATAATTGAACTGGACAAAATGTCAGTATAGTGTATGTGTTTAGTGGAACATTTGTAGTAGTTCTCGTTTTACCCATAATGCACATGGACAAGAAGCTCTTTCGCCACCTTTCGACACGGCTTGTCCCTCGTTCGGGCCTGTCGTTTTTACAGGCGGAAATGTTTCACGCCTATATAAATGTACAATGTTCAAATTTCTAAATATTCGGAAAAACAAAACCTGCGAAAACGCAACACGCGGTGAGCTTGTCGACGGGCCACTTTCCCTATTTCCTTATACAACGAGATACATACAGTATATGAGTTTCTCATAGACGTTGATAAATTGACACAAGACAGAGTTACACACACCCCCGGTCCTGTAGATATATATCACGCCCGCCAACGCAAGGAAAGCGAAACGACTTGCCTCAAAGGTCAACCCATTTTACATCCACCAATCGCTGCAGACCCCCCCCCCCCAGTCACCCGTCGCCCCCCCTCACCCCACCAGCGATGTCATTCTTCCCCTCTCTCTCTCTCTCTCGCTCTCTCCCTCTGTTCCGCTCCATTCGGGTATATTCGTTTCTTCCTGGAATGTGTCCGCGGTTTCCACTCGACTGGTTGGTCGGTTGGTTGTTCCTATAACTTGTTTCTTCAGCAGCTGAGCGCGGCAGAGTTGATTGACTGCTCTCCTGTGTGCACGCTGCCTCCTGATTTATTCTATAACGAGGTGATTAAGCCCATCACTCTTACCACTAAGTGGCAGTAATGAGTAATGAGTGCAGTGTTCCGACCGCCATTGAATCTCAAACGAGGTGCTGTCGTGGGAGCAGTCCTGTGTCTTCTATCTAGGCTATTATTATAGGGATTCGGGATAACAGGTGGATTTAATTTAATTTAATCGCTGTGGTATAGTTGTGAGAACCGCTCGCGTTTGGCGACATGCACCATATAATACATGAAGAACTATGTGTTCGCATATCGTTTTTTTTTTTCACATTTCCGTCGGTCGTCGTGGGTTGCCTGGCCAACCAACCGGTGGTCAAGGTGACCTCTGTGGTGGCAGTGAGAAGGCGTGCCGTCTCGTCGGATTGGACGCAAAGTATAGGGGCGGGGGATAGAAGAGAGATTGATTGCCGTCCACCAATACACATTATTATTATTCGAGAGACATTTCCATCACATCATTCCAGCATGACTTTATAAACGTGTGTGTGTGTGTGTGTGTGTGTGTCGTGTGTGTGTGTGTCGTGTGCGTGTGTGTGTGCGCGTGTGTGTGTGTGTGTGTGTGTGTGTGTGCGTGTGCGTGTGTGTGTGTGTGTGTGCTTGACCATTCATCCTTTAAGTCTCGATGCCATCTTGAAATGGGTGTTGTTTATCAGGTCGACAGACACACACACACACACACACACACACACACACACACACACAAGAAATGAAACTCCCCCGATTGTTAATAAAGCTTCTCGGAAAGCAAGCGCACGACAAGCTCACATAGTGTGTGTTCTGATGCGACGCGTTCGTGAGCTTGTACATCTGCAATTTTGTGTGTGACACAATGCATATATATAGGGGCTATAGTTGCAGAGGTTAAGATGGACCTTTTCTGAGTGTTTCGAGACACCATACGCCCCTCCCATCTTTCTCTAACTCTTTCTTCTTCTTTATCTATTAAGTCTTTGTCGTCGTGGTTGATTATTTATATACGGAAGGACAATGATGGCGAGGGCTCGGGGCCACGCCCCCTCGTCTCGGAGTAGGTTGTTTGGCGCTTGTTGCGTTAGAGAAAAAAGAGAAGAAAAAACAGGCATGCAAAACGTTTAAAGCTTTTGTGAGTTTGCATGGTGACGTTTTGTCATTTATTGACCCGCACCCACCCACCCACCCACCCACCACACCAGCCCTCCCCCACCCTTTCCCGTCTTTTCCTAATTGTGCACTTTACTGCTGGCCTGTATACCCTCCAGACCCCCCCACGCCACCGCCTCCGTCGCCTGACCTCCCTTCTGATATCTTGTTGCAAGTTGTTGGGTTTGTTGCGGGGCTGTCGCCGGTTCGCAGATATACTCATTTTGACCGTCTCTCTTCCGAAAAAAGTGGCATATATATACGTGTCTTTTTGTCTATATAGTTCGCGACGCGAGTTTGTATTTCCTGGACAAAGCAATTAATGGACATGGACTGTGTTAGTTAAAAGTATACGTTCAAATGAAGTAACACACAAATGTAAATTGCCCCCCCGAAACTCTTGCTTTATATGACAGGAGACTATGCTTTCTTTGTGTCCAATTATGTGAGGAGAGGAGAAGGGAGGGTGGGATACAGATAACGTCCATGATGGAACTTGTCGTATTTTTTTTGGGGGGGGGGGGGCTTTTTAAATTTTTATTTAAGGGGGTCCACCGTTGTGGGTCGAGTCGTCTGTGGACCAATCAAGTACGCAGCTGTGAATCTCATCATACCCTCCTCATCAATCAACACCCACCCCCCCCCCCCCCCCCTCCCCTTCCCGCCGCACCCAAACTTTTCACCCTAAATTTATTTTAATTAGACAAAACCGACTTCATTCTCTTGCTTGTTGGCTTCCGTGGTGACAGTGTGTGTGGTGTCGTCTGGATCCCCCCGCGCCTCTCTCTCTCTCTCTCTCTGCTGTTATTAATTAGTACTAACGAGTCTCTGTGAAAAAAACCATGTGATGAACCTGCAACTTATGTGAGCTGGCCCCTCCCCCTGTGGCCTAGTGTACAGTACGTGAGTGTGTGTATTATGCATGCACCCCCCACCCCCCCCCCCTCTGCCACAGTGGTACAAGACTGGTACGTATAGGTATATGCGTGCGTGCGTGCGTGCGTGTGTGTGTGTGTGTGTGTGTGTGTGTGTGTGTGTGCGTGTGTGTTTGTTTGCGTGTGCGTGCGTGCGTGCATTAGCGTTTGTCGCGCGGAGATACGTTTGGAAAACAGGTCCATGTGGGTTGCAGTCGTTTGATTTGAAGTCTCGCCCCCTTTTGCATTTTAGAAAGAATATAGGGGGAAAGAAGTATAGAAAGGGAAGAAATAAAAGGATACATATTTATTTATTAATATTACGGTTATTATATTTATTGTGACATTTCAAACCAAAGCGTTTTTTTCCCGCCACCCCTCCCCCCCCCCCCCCCACACCATTCAATAGAACAAAGAGCACAACGCGAGTGTAGTTTACATTGAGATGCTCGTCATAAAGGGACTTACCGTATATATAACTGTCATAATATCACTACCGTAAATATTCCACTATATTGGAGACAAAACAAACCCTCCCCCAGTGCCTGCCAAACCCTCAATTTTACGGTCTGTCCGCCAATCAAAACAGACTGGATTAAAAAGTAGATTATTCCTCCCAACCCCCCCCTCTCACACACGTTCTTCGGCTCATCTTTAGATGTTAGTCTTAGTTTGTGGTCCAAGTATATAGTTGAAGAATATGACACATAATCATCGTCCTATGATATATTGTGACATATATATATATATATATATATATATTTCACTTATATTACGGTGGTACTTTATCATTATTTATTTATTGTGTTATTACTGTTATCATTTGGGTGTCATTATGTTATTATGTGAACAGCCTCCTGCAGCATCGACGCTTGCCTCTGGGTTTCAGGTGTTGCTAGCCAGCTCTCTTTCAGCCAGCCCAGCCAGCCAGTCAGTCAGCCAGCCAGCCAGTAAAAACCAGCCGGCCACAAGCTGACCACATCAATGGTGTTTTCCCCCCGACTGGCAGGCTGGGCAAGCTGAACTCCAAGCAGCTTTCAACGTTGGGTCAAATCCAACCAGCCCTCCAAAATAGCCTCTTGTCTCTGTTCTCATCTCCACACTCCTTTCGTCATTAAGAATCGGGGTGTGCGAGATGATGAAGACAACTGGAAAGACAAAAAAATATATATTGTAATTTGCGATAAACGAGGACGCGTTTGTGTTTTTTTTTTATAAGCCAGCCCCAGCTAGCTAGCCCCATAAACCTAGAGGAGGAGTCGTTCTGCAAGACATAAAGAATGCGAGAAGGAAAAGAAAAATCACTGTGGCCTTCTTGTCCAACCAGGAGTCACATTTAGAGTTAGAGGTATAACACATTTGTGACCATGTATTTATAGCATAACATGTTTTGTTTTATGTGCATGCACCGGGCTCTGCGCAGCCATGCCATATAAATATGCTATACCGTCTGTACAGTCTCTGTCCAGGTGGGGCACGTAACATACGGCAATAGAAGGAGGACAAAAACAACGCATGTGCTTCTTCTACCCGAGAGGCACGACAATAATAATATACCGTGCTGCTGCAAATGGGACTCATGGCACATTCCTTTTGTTCTCGTCGGTTTTCAGCACGTCTGTGAGCCGAGGGGGGACGACGACGACGAATCTTACAGGCTTTGTAGATTTTCCAACCAAATCCTTTATTTATTCATGTATTTATTTTTGTTTGAGTGATGCCAACACATTGGACTGATATATACGGTGGAGCAGGGAACCAACACCGTTCGCTCTCTCTGGCCCATTTTTGTTTAATCCTTCCTTCATTAAAATGACTTCCTTAAAACTAAACGAAATAAAACAAAAGAGCTGTTAAAGTGCCCCACCTCTGGATGATTCTAGAAAAAAAACAAATACATTTTGTTGGGGTTTGTTTTGGTTTCTCTGTTGCCTGCAATACAACGCCACAGCCACATCTTTTATTGTTGATTATTGTTGTTTATTTATGCTCCATACCTCTGTCCGTCCGTCCGTCCGTCTGTGGGTCTTTCTGCTCTCGCAATCCTCTGAGACAGTATTTTGGGTTGTTTACAGTGTTTTTGTTTTATTTATTTTTCCTTTAGTGGGAGGGGTGGGAGGAGTTAGGAGGAGGGGCAATGAAGTTAGGTCACGCCCACATGGTCTCTGCCACAGGCAGGAAGAACGAGTTAATACACTTAGATAACAAATACATTATTATTATTATTATTATCATGACTATATACAACAAAGAGAAATGCAGTAAATGTTTTGCAAAAACCCAGAGGGAGAAGGAAACGGCTTCACACAAAAAAAACGTGATCAAACAAAAATGTGGAAATCTTTAAAAAGGGAGGTTATGACAATTCTATAATAGCAATGATTTAAAGACATACAAATGGAAGTTATGTTATCATAAATAATAGTAGTAATATTGAATATTGAATGCTCGCAATTTTGTCAAAAATGAAACTGGAATTCTTTGTGTTATGTAATTATTGTAAATAATCTTCAAAGAGAGAAAAAATGACTTGCATGTCTATGTATAAATCTACTGAGATATTTGTTCCCGTCAAAGTTGACGCTATGCGGTTCGATCCCTGTCCTTTTTTACCCGCCCATGGTCCTTCACCTTTCCCCGCCTCTGTCCCGCCGTTCTATTGGCTGTCTGACCCGACATACATCCCGCCGTCCTATTGGCTGTCTGACATACACCCAGCATGCATTTCCTCGCAAGGAAGTCACATGCAGGAAAGTGTCCTATTAGTCCAGTGGTTCTCAAACGTGGGGTTCCGGGGACCCCCAGGGGGTCCTTGAGGGGGGTTCCAGGTGGTCCCCAACCAAACACGTTATACTGCAGCATCAGAATCGCTTCAACCAGTTTAACCCTATACAGTATAACGCGATCTATACTTAGCTTGTATAGATCTTGCTATATTTTTCTCCCCGCAACATTTTAACATCAGAAAATCTTTGACAGGGGGTATACCATAATTATGGGACAAAACTCAATTCAAATGGGGGTGTCCCGTGGACAAATACATAATACATTCGGGGGTCCTTTACATGAAATGGTTTGAGAACCGCTGTCCAGTTTGCCAAAAAAACGCCTAAAATAATAATAAAAAAAGAAAAAAACTGTGAGATGCTGAGGATGCACTTTTGATTGAACTATAAAACGTGCGGCCCACAGAGAGGCGTATATACTACATTTCCCCCCGCCCTGGGACTCTGCTTGCAGGCTTCAGATCGGTTTCCGTGCGGGCCGTCTAAACAGGCGGTTGAATCCTGGTTTTGTTGGGTTTCCTCCCCGCGTGTTTAGATTCGGAAGACTGAATCCGAGTTGTTGTGAAATTAACGAAAACACTTGTCGGTGTCAATGCTATATAGCCTAGACTGACCACACCCCCCCCCCCCCCCCTCCACCATCCCCCGTTCCAGAGGCTCCACCCACTGGTTCCTCTGATGAAAGTGCTTCCCTCCATATTCGGAACCCCGCCCCCCCCTCCTCTCTGCCTCCACAGGATTACAAGCCACTCCCACCTGATTACTTTGAAAATCGAGACAGGTGCAGGCCAACTCTCTCTCTCTCTCTCTCTCTGTCTATCGTGTATAGTCTCTCTGCCCAAAATACCAACCACACCCAACCAACTCTACTAGAGTATAGCGTCACTCAGATCCGAGAAGTATCTTTGTGTACAGTATAGCCTTGCAGGCCCAAAGTATACACACTACAAGTATAACCCCCGACACAGGCCTTTGGTAACATTGTTTGCAATACAGAGAAAAAAAACAAGGGCTTTCTATGACCACGCAAAGGCACAGGCCCCCAGAGGCCCCCAGGCCCCCCCCCCCCCCACACACACACACACACACACACACACACACACACACACACACACACACACACACACACACACACACACACACACACACACACACACACACTGACACACACACACACACACACTCTGAGAGTGTACAAGTGGTTCCCATTTGTACACTCTCAGAGTTAGACTCGTGCAGGGTCCATTTGGTTCCTATATAACTATCAATAGTTATTTTCCTGGGGACCTCCTGGAAACACACTCAAGGACCCTTCACAACGTTGGGACCCCCCCCCAAAAGAAAAATCGGCAAATGTGTTAAGATCTGCAAACTCACCAACAAGTTGAGAGCTTAAAGAGCGTCTATATGACAGATGAGAGACAAGAGGTAGCCCGGCCACCTGTAGCCCCTCCCTCCACCACCAGCCCCATAACACATCGCAAACAAACACACGAACTTGAAAAGAGGACAGGCCTCGACCGTTCCCGATTGATCCGCAACTTTGACCGGAAATGCAACTTGTGTCCCGTTTTTTTTGTGTGTGTGTATGTGTGCGTAGCGTAATGTAAAAGCGATCTGTCCCTCCCCCCCCCCCCCCCAAACCCTCCCCGTCCCGCCCCGCCCCCACCCTTCCCCCACACCCCCCACCTCTCTCTCGTAACGCTGTTGGCTGTTATGTTTAGTTCGTGTGACGTGCCAGTATTCCCCCCGCCCGCCCCCTCCCCCCCCTTGACTCCTCCCATCCCTCCCTCTAACCCCGCCCCTATACCTACGACCCCCCCCCTCCCCCCTCTCTCTCTCTTTCTCTCTCTCTCTCCCTCTCTCTCTCTCTCGCCCCCCCCCCCTATCTCTTCTCTTCATGGATCTTTAAGATGACAACTCTATGCAGATGCTGTCTTTTATAAGTGTGTCAAAAAATTTAATTTAAAATAAAAACTTTAAAAAGGAAAAAAAAAAAAAACCCTGACAGACATATTGAAATGAAACAAAAATGAATAAAGAAAAGGATTGTTCAGTGTAAAGATGCCGCTTGGTCTGACTGTTATTGCCTGTGTCTCTCTCTCTCTCTCTCTCTCTCTCTCTCTCACACACACACATCTCTCTCTCTTTTCATCTTCTCAGCCAATGACATGCCACAATCTTCTAATCAGAATTACTTGTATATTCAACATTACAGAAAAGGGCGATCCTCTTAGAATGTGGTCTGGGCGGCTAACCTGCAGGCTGTGTCAGTTATATAATATATATGGGAGGGGTGGGGGTAGAAGGGGGTAAGTGGAGATGAGTGGCTTATGCATAGCTTATCCACACGTTTTGGCGAGTTGTCAAGATAACTCGCCAAAAAGGTTAAATGTGGCGAGTCTTCTTGTTACCATCCATTGCTCTCCGATGAAAAAAAGGGCAAGCAAGAAGATGAAGAACAAATATGCCCTCGGTGTCAGTTCCTTTATCAACTCGCCCACGGGGTGAGTACGGCCGGTGGGACTGCCCAAAATGAGTAGTGATATGGCTGACTGAGTAAAATAAAACAATCTACCTGAAAATAGATAACTATAAGTGAAGAGCAATTTCCGCAATTTCCGCAATTTCCATTTCAACAATTTCCATTTCCGCAATTTCCTCAATTTCCATTTCCGCAATTTCCGCAATTTCCGCAATTTCCATTTCCACCATTTCCGCAATTTCCGCAATTACAATTTCCGCAATTTCCATTTCCGCATTTCCGCAATTTCCACAATTTCCGCAATTTCCATTTCCACCATTTCCGCAATTTCCGCAATCACAATTTCCGCAATTTCCATTTCCATTTCCAACTATTAATGGCAGCTGGGTTTCATCATTCAAATAAAATAGAATTCTGTCCGTTTAGCTATAAAATTATGTCAGGGAATAGGGATACACAGTATATGTCTTTCATTTGCATTGCATCCCCCCCCCCCCCCCCCCCAAGCTTTTATTTTCGTTCGAGTAATAGTACAACTCTAATAGTATAATGTAATTAAAGATAACTTCATTCAGATTTATTTATTTTTATTTCATTTTCCAGATTTTTTTTTCATTGGTGGGCCAGTCATAATGGTCCCGCGGGCCTGATGTGGCCCGCGGGCCTGAGGTTGAGTATCACTGACTTAGGCTATGGCTAAATCACATCATTAATATACCAGTATGTGTCTTTACAGGGGAAGATTACCCAATGGGCCTGTTGGGCCCCGGCCCAGGGAGAGGGGCCCCTGAGATTGATCCTCCTCAGGGCCTCCCAAAAAGTGCAAAGTTAGTAATCAGTGACAGGCAGGCTGCATCATGACTGTATACATTCACTTTGCACCTTTTGTCAGGCAATGGGCTTATTCATTCATGTCAATAAAATAACCCCAAAAGTCCTAAACCATCATGATACATATTACTGTAAGTGTTTAAATAAACCCTCGATTTATCCATTAAGCCAAGGCTTCCCGAGGGAGGGATCCAAAAAGTGCAAAACAACATTAGATGTTCTAAATGTCCAAAATGATCAATATTTCCATTGACCGAGATTAACAACACCAGGGGAATGGGTTTCAAATTCAATGTTTTACATTTATATTAAGATAGATGGACGCCAGCTGCCATGGATATATGGGCTTGACCGTTTACTCCAGGGGAATAAGATTAAAATTAAATATGTATATACACCCAATGGACGAAATGTAATACATATATAGGGGAGAAATAGGCCTGCTAAACTATAAACGGGGAAAGCGTATCGGCGGTGTGGTGCCGGGTGGGAGGAAAGGAACGGGCTAAAGAATCTCGGTGTAAAAAAAGAACAAGATGTTTTGTGTGACTGTGAAAACATCCAGCCACTAGATGTCGCTAGATGGGTGTCGATATGGCTAGAAAATAACAAATCTACAAGCATAAGAACGCATGCGATGCGACGTGTCGTTGAGCTTTCAGATCTATGCTTTTCTGGCGGCGCGACACCGTCGTACGGACGCAGTATATATTCTCTTGCGCATGATGACGCGCAGGGTTTGCGTCTGGAGGCAGGCAGGAAGTGTGTTTGTTCAATCGGAGGCCGTGTTGCCATGTCCGCTTATTATAAGCGATGGCTTCTTTTTTCTGTAAAGTTGCTTGTAAATATTGCTTAGGGCTGCCATCACTGCATCTCCTCAGCCTGCAGGACTCCTGCATTGTAATTTCTCCTAATTCACCAGAGCTATATAAAAGGTTTCTGGGGGAAGGACCCCCAGATGTTCATAATGAATGGTTATTATTAAAGATGGGTTTTACATTTCTTCAGTCATCAAATTTCTGTAGGCCTACGTTTAGCATTTTAATGGCTGTATACCCTAGCCTTGCATAGCCAGCCTTACATATTGCCCCTGGCAGATACCCCATTTACACTGGCAGCCAAATCTATAGCCTGAATCAGATCTGTGCCACATCCAGATTGGAATTTGTTTAAATACGTCGACAGGTCACATACAAGTCACATGGAATCAGATTTGTTTTCTAATAATTGTATGACTTGAGCCATGCACATTCGGGTGGTTTCAAATCTGTCAAATCTGTCTCAGTCTGAATGCAACAACCTGATCTAAATCGGATTCCATGTGACTTGTTTGTTATTTAAACAAATCAAATTCCAATCTGGATGTGGCCCAGATCTGATTCAAGCTAGATTTGCCTGCCAGTCTGAACACACAGATCGGATCTGGTCTCTTGCAAACGGCAGTGTGAACAAACTCCGGTAAACTCCCCAATTGTACCATCACACCTGTATATTACCGTATATTACTGTATATGCCTGCTAAACTTGAGGCTTACGGGCAAAATACAGTGCCCATAATTGCCTCTTTTCACGCAGTGTTTCCTTTGCCACAAAAATGTGGAACGCCCTACCAACAGCCGTTAAGACATGTGAATCCCTAGACTCCTTGAAAACCTCTCTCAAAGAGCACTTACAGGTGGCTGCAATTCTAAACTGTAAGAATAAAGTTGGTGTTGTCCCCCCATTTTTTCATACTGTACACGTTTTCCTTTTTTTCTAACAATGTATACGATTATTTATTTATTTGCACGTTCTGATTAATTGCAAATGGGGGACCCTTATGTTATGTAAACAAGTCTTAGTGCTTTTGCTGGTTTCATCCTCTTTAGCAGATTTTGACCTGTACTTTCCTTGAACTGTACCTATTCTACATATTGCTAATAACACATCAATCAATGGCTTTTTCGGGGGGGGGGGCTTGTTTTCATAGACCTGGCTACTTATTTCTCTCACACAATCTGGCAACAGTGATCGGAGGTTGGGGGGGAGGAAAAAAAAGGAAAAAAAGAAGCGGAGGACCATCATCATATAAAGTCGGAGGTTGTTGATTTCGGAGGGGAGGATAAAAAAAAATAAATAAAAAAAATGAAGCATGATGTCTAATACGTGAAGTTGCAAAGATCGGGTTGCATTAAATCCACTTCGTGCATCATCGTTCATACTGCGGGGCGCAGAGGCCGAATGAGGAGGTGAGTTGGAAATAATAAAGAAAATCGACTTTGTACAGAAAGAAGCCGAGGAGGGTTTTCCATCAATGGGGGCCGTAGATCCGTACAGCGTTATTTGTCCAAGATCTTTGTGTGGGTCCGGGGCTAGGCTAGTCTAGCCGCTGGTTGCTAACGGGCTAGCTTCGCTAATGAAGCTAACCCGTGTGGTTATATATATATTTTATTTGTATTGCTTTTTAAAATTAAATGCACATATATATTTTTGTTTTGGATCAAAGGTTTGGTCGTTCCGGTATGTCATGGTAATATGTAGAAATCTCTTTTGTCTTAATATTTATTATTATTATGATGTTGATTATTGGACTTCCGTTTTCGCCTCCTTTTTTTTAGCATCGTGGGGGGTAGCTAGCTGGTTAGCTGCTAATGCTAGGCCGCGGAGGAGCCTGCAAGCTCCCGTGCCTTCCCCCCCCCCCTCGCGCCCGGGCTGCGGCCGTCCGTGCATGGACGCGCTGCGGGCCGGACGGACGGCGTAGGGGCTCGGCTGGATTCTTTGCCCCGTTGCATCGGACTGTAGAATGAATGAATAAACCCCTAGCCGTCATTTTAAACACGTCCGACGGGTTGAGTTGTGGCTCGGGGGACGGGTCTGCGGTGCTCCAAAATAACGAACCGCCGCCGGGGGAGGCTAAACATGCTAAGCTATCCTGTTAGCATGGTGGTGGGGAAAATGGCTCGCACTCAGCTCGAGAAAGCCATTTTCCGTTGGAGCGGAGGACTGGAGTCTGTGGTCTCAGTGGGCTGAGAGACCGACACCTTCGTTTATGGCACGAATATTTAAGGCTTGTGCAGTGTGGGACGGTGGATTTGCAAATGCAAGCTCGGCAGTTTTTTGCGGCTCACACTTTAGTAAAAGAAACCCCCCCCCCCCAAACGTTTTCCTCCCGTATTGGTTATGTCAGACTGCACTCTTCCACCGGTTAAAATGCTGAAATTGTGCCCCTTTTGGGACCATTGTGCTTTTCGATAAAAAATAAAATCCAATGAAAGACTTGTTTGCAACGCGTTAAGTCACGTCGCCACTTTGAGCCGTTGAAAACGTGTCATTTTTAATATTTTAATTTGTGGTAGCACGGGGGAGTCTGCTGAAGGAAATGTCGACCGTCTCGCGCGGCGGTAAAAGGAGAGTCCCGCTTTTGTCCTGGTGAATCCATGCTGGGATGAAGCAGCCGAGCCAAGGTCACCGCTTTAAAACATATGTCTGCGTTTAAACTGGACAAAATAGACACTGCAATATTTACCCATTTCCCACACTGATCGCCTGTGGAAATGTTGAAGCCGGCATAACTTCAAAAACAACGCATGTGTACAAATAATCGGGGTATTTTCTGTTGAATGGCCATGCAGGGGGATTTTATTGGCAGACCAGGTTCTGCACATTTGATCACCATGTACAGATGAGATTGTACAGTTTTGCATGCAGAGACAGACCCTTAGAAAAATGCATAGATTGTAGTGCCCTTCTGCTGTTTTTGTGTGAGCGAAATCGAAATGGTTTGTTTACATTAGTCTTCTTGGCCCTGAGCTCTGCAGAAGGAAAAGAAAGTTGCAAGGGAGAAAAAAAGTGAGAGGATTTTTGATTGGTCGTTTTGCGAGGGTCCTGATTCAAATGTGCTTCTGAATGAACAGCTTGATGTGGATTGCCACACTGCATTTGCAATTTGATCTGTTGGCCTTTTTGTTTTAATACGGAATATTTATGACTTTAGGTTGCTCTTTACACACCCCTTTCCTATTTACACATTTTAGTGGATGGGATAAAAACAGTACTAGTACAAGCTAGAAAATAATGTCCAGTACTGTTATATAGCGAATAGTTACACATGTAGAAGACTTGAACTGTTTAGATTGGAGTCAACAAGGACTGACTTTTGTTTTTGTAAGGTGCTTCTGAATAAACCGCACAGAGGACAGTTCAGTCATTGTTGAACTTGAAAGCCATGTATCTGTGCTGTCACTAACATGGTCAGCTTGCAATGTAGTTCCAGTATTTATTTATTTTACATTGCACGCACTGCTTCTGTTATTATACCATTAGCTCTTATTTTCTGAGCAGTGCTGATGAAAGGATTTGCTGAAAGCGGAGGGAAAAAATGATTGACTGATGCTGATTACCAATTCAAATAGTGCTGCACTCTCATTTTGTGAAGAATCGTGCTGTAAGTTGGCTGTCCAATAATTTTTATTTACTCTTATGTTTTTGTTTTCATAAATATTTTCATGGGAAAAATGAGAATCGTGATCTCAATTCTTGTGGAGGAAAATTGAGAATCACATTTAAGAAAGAATCGTGCAGCACTAAAATTGAAGTGCAGATTTCACCCCTCAAGGTCCATGAAATCGCCCCGATATCAGATCGGCTCGTATTTTTGTTCCTTGTTGAATTCTGCTCCTGGATACTTCAGGTGGTGGAATATGGCCTGGCTTATATAGGACACACATACTTGGACTATATCCATGCTAAGCAAGGCATGTTGAACGAATGCATCCTTCCGGTTTCCCCCAGTCCAGTTGGAAAGTCCATTCAGACAGTGGCACAGTGTCTGTAGTGCTGTCGCCTCACAGCTAGAAGGTCCAGGGTTTGATTCCCGCTGGGGGGCGTGTTCCCTCCTTTGCGTCATCGGTGCCCATACCCGAGGTGGGGTTGGCGAAAGGGCTTTTCTGTGTGGAGTTTGCATGTTCTCCCCGTGACCCTCACAAAAAACATGCTTTAATCCTGGTCTCTAAAACTACCTCCCCCTGGCCAGCCGGGGCGCCTGATGGAGGGGAAAGGAACTGGTCGGAATAACGTGTTCCTTCCACACGCTACGTCTGGCCAGGGAAATTCCCCCCTGTCGGGTGAAAAGAAGCAGCTTGGACTCCTCACGCATAGGAGGCATGAGGTCAGTCCGCTGCCCCCCCCCCCCCCCCAGGTTGGCAGAGGAAGTGTAGCGCCCAGGATTACATTAGATAATTGGCATTGGGTGAAAAACTGGGTTGCAAAATCGTGGGATAAAAATGATAAAAAAGGAAAGTCCATTCAGGTAGAGTAAATGTATAACAGTCATGTGAGAGGGGCTAAATTACAAGCAGTAGTAGTGACCTATGAAGGACACTATGTAGGCCATTGTAGAGAGGATTTCAGGGCTCGAAATAGCGACCATTTTGGTCGCAAATGCGCCTGAATTTTAATCTGTGCGATCTCAAAATATAACTGGGCGCACCAGTGCTACTGCATATAATTACTGTAGTGCGACCAAAACGATCGCGACCGAAAGTGTCGCGGGCCGGTTCCCTCCCGCGAGATGATTTAAACTTGTAGAGCATAAAGATCTGAGCATGTAAAAAAAAAAGTAAGTTCCTAGTCCATTCCTGTCCAGAGTTATGATTGTTTAAAGAAATATCTCCTTGGCTTCTTCTACTTCCTCTAACCTCCCGTCAGTCCGTGGACTGATTGGGTGATCAACATCAGCTGGACCTGAGGTCCTCAGCTGTGAGAGACAACAAAAGGGCTCAATTGAATGGAATGTGTGGAGTCACACACACACATTTATGATGACGTTATGAAAATAACTTCTCATAAATATATACAGTAGGCCTATATATATATATATATATATATATATATATATATTTTTTTTTTTTACTTCAATCAAAAAGCAGGCCTACATAAAACAAAGGGTTTTGTAGCCATTTACAAATTCAGAAATTATAGCAGAGACAGTATTTAGAATTTAATTATATTTTCAACTGGTTTATTGCCACAAAAATAGCATCTCATACCAACTGGCTTGTAGGCCAGTGGTTCCCAAAGTGGGGTCCGGGGATCCCTAGGGGTCCTCGGTTAAATGATAGTTAGGAACCAAATGGACCCTTATGGGTCTGAAACTCTGAGAGTGTACTACATACTATGGGTAAACCAATTTCACTGTACATTTGTACACTCAGTTAAATTAACTTTGATTTTATGGGTCCCAGAGATAGAAATGGGGAACGGTAGCCTAATTCAGGTCAAACTGGGGGTCCTTGAAATGTAAATAACTGAAAATCACTGCTAGAGCCGTAAAAATCTTCTCATATGGGGGTCCCTGGCATATATTTTCAAATGGGGGTCCGTGGGCTAATGAGTGTCAATTTGAGGGTGCTTGACATGAAAAATGTTGGGAACCACTGCTGTAGGCTACAAGTGTAATAATAATTAATGTAAAAAATCGATTACATATTGGTGCTCGTAAAATTTTGGTGGGTGCTCCTAATTTTTTTCTGGTGCTCCTTCATTCTGAATTTGGGAGCACCAGTGCTACCAAGTAAAAAAGTTAATTTCGAGCCCTGGATTTTCACCAAGCTACAGCTGCTTCTTCTTTTTTTTTTTGAAGGAAAACGTGTAATGATGTTGCTAGTAGGAATAACAATTTGGGATAGTTTTTACTGTTGACAACTCACGCAAGTTATGTCTTAAGATTCCGTTACTAAGCTCTCTGTAGTCAGCAGCGTTGTCTAGACTTACAGTGTTCTTCTTATAGTCCTGATTCCAAATGCGTGCCAGCCGCCGGGGTCTAAAAACCTGCCTTCTGGGCAGTTTTTTCCACAGAAGCACCCCTCACAGTCACAGCCAGGTTGCAGTGCAGCAGGGTGATCCCGACAGATTGGAATTTAGCCCTAATGACTCGTATTGGGACAGCTCGAGACATTGCCTGGGAATCTTGCTCATGAATTTATTCTCTGCCGAAGCCAGCGTGTGGTGTAAGGCAGTGTGTTGTTTGTGCGCTCTGATCAACTATAGTGTTGGAACTCTGTTTTAGCCCCGGGAGCCTGATTGTGTTTTGTTTGCTGTACTCCACTAGCTTGGGCTGTTCAGTGTGAGGGAGGCCATGTCTTCCAAGTGCTTGGACTCCATTGTAATCTAGCCGGCTAGCCACACTGTTTCTGCCTGTTGTGAGGGATGGGGGCGGCTATGTTGTTAATATCCACAGCACAAACGCAATCCACTGTCTCTGTTTAGCTGTGAACCAAAACAAAGAATAATACCAAATATAAATCCTTTTTAAATATTAAATATTATATTGAATTTTGTTCCTCATACTGTTCTGCTCTACATGCTCGTTGTGTTTATTTTTTAAAGCGAGACCAGTGACACATCTCAGACTTGGTGCTGCACAATTAATCGAAACTAAATTGCGATCTAGATTCAGACACCTATGCGATCTCATTTCTAGTGCAGCACTAGTTGGCTATCCAATTCATTTCGGTTACTCTTGTGTTTTTGCGAGAGGTTTAAATCAAGCACTTTGAATCTTTGATGTTGTCTGTGTAAAGCCACAGTCTCCAGGAGCCAGCAACTAAAGGCAATGCACATTTCCATGGAAACATTTAGAATAGTGTGAGAGTATCCGTATCGATACAGCAGCGTCTCGATCAATTCACCTGTCGTCTGGATCTTCCATCGTTATGTTGTCATATCATTAATTGAATGCACCACTAATGAGTGCTTGGTTCTATTAAGCCCCTTCACCATGTAATGCAGACGTGTGCCACTAGCAATGGATCTGTAAGTGAAGTTGATGTGCCAGACTTTAGGGGTCTGATGGAGTATTATGAAACCATCCTACTCAGTCAAGAGCTGCAGTTTTGCTGGAAAGAAAGCTGTGCCTGCCCTGTGACGGAATATACATTCACTTCAAAGGCAGAGGATGGGCGGATGTGTAACGTATATGAATCCCAGTTAAAGTTTCACTATTGTTTTGAAGGCCTTGGCTTTTAAAATAAACCAAAGCTTAG
Source organism: Protomyctophum bolini (assembly GCF_963924005.1). Taxonomy (NCBI): domain Eukaryota; kingdom Metazoa; phylum Chordata; class Actinopteri; order Myctophiformes; family Myctophidae; genus Protomyctophum; species Protomyctophum bolini. The sequence goes on along the minus strand of NC_137872.1, from coordinate 36,873,152 downwards.
CTGTGAAACCATAGCTGATAAAGAGATGACCAGGAAACCATTTCCAGAAAGACTACTAACTAACTTCATTTGAACACTTATTTGCCATCTATGACGCGCTGTCTGCTAGGACGCTAGCTGTGTAACATACAATACAAGGTGATGCTAGAGATGCTCCGATAATCGGCCATATTGGCCGATATTCACTCTGATCGGTCATTTACCCTATCTGTGATCGGTATTTTACCCAATCTGGAGAAACTGATCTTTTACACCATTTTAAGTGGTATAAATGTCAATCAGATATATAGTATAACATCATTTTGCATTTTTGTGACGGGCCTAAACATTCTCTCCTTCCTCCCCCCCACCCAGCAACAGTTTTGACATGGGTTTAGAGTACATATCATTTTGGACAGCGACCTGGCTATACATAGAAGTGGCTAGTGCTGCTCAAAAAATGTAAAGAAATTAACGGCATTTATTTTACATCTGAGGATTATTGGATATCTAAAGTCACATATCTGAGTGTGACTGGACATTATGCTGTTTTACTATTCAAGGAATGGCTCACCAAATGATGCGAATCATGTCACCCTCAAAACAGTTGAAAATGACGCAGATGCAAAACACAAGTTTAGCACAGCTCATTTTAGCAGCTTTCTGCAAAAGAACAATAGTGACTGGTCCTTTGGAAAAAAATGACTAAATGCAGCACAACCCAAGATTTCTGAAGCCAAATGATTGCGCCGTGATTGGGGGAAAAAGCCTAGATTTCACCATTATTTATGTGGAATATGTCGTGTTCTTTTTAAATACCGGAGTTGAGGTTAAGGGCAGGCAGCATTTGTTGCCGGGCCGCATGCCACCCCCAAAAGCTCCAGCTGCAAGCAATGTTTGCAAAGCCCATGAGCTCATGTTTTGCGGACAAATTAATACAAATCCTGGTATAATTCATTCACCAGTCAGTGTTCTTGGTTTTCCAGCTCCTCATGCCATTGGTTGGTTTAAGTTAATTTGTTTGATAGTCTGTAGCTCTCTGCTTCAAAACACAAGTTCATGTTTCAGCTTTATTACTTGAAGATTTCTTTTTACATTTGTATTTACTCACATATTTACATGTGAGTGATGCAGCACTTTACTTTGGTTTGTAGTTGAATTAGTATTCAACCAGTGTGCGGACATTCTATTCAAAGTTTTCAAATGTTTAGCTGTAGGCATACATACAGTGTTATGTGCACTTGAACCATTATTTAAAAGATGGTATTTCAGGCAAATATTGAAGTTATTACAAAAGAAGCCTATCCATCATTGCCGTAGGAAAAAAAAGAAAAAAAGATCCTTGCTACCCATCCTTCCCACGAAAAATAAAATAAAATAAATTCCCTACCTACTCAGCCCAAAAATGACAGCCAATCGGAAACCAAAGGTTTTTTTTTAGGCCCTATCTGCCAACATGATGCCAAAAATGACACGATTTGCATTTTTAGCTGAACTATTCCTTTAGTGTTACTGTTCCACTGAGATGGCTGAGAAATCCTCCAGTTTTTGCTACTAGCATGTTCATGCTGATATCCTCGCATCCAGCTCACCTATTAACCCATTTTGACCTGAGATCAGATTCTAAAAAATGTCTTCTACATCCTGACCGCTTTGACCTGAGATCAGATTCTAAAAAACGTCTTCTACATCATGACAGTTTTCTGAAAAAGCTATGTTTCTATATGTCAGTGGTTCTTCGATTTTTCAAAAAATAGCAGATCTACAAGCTCGTAGCGCGCCACTCGGTGGCACGCTACGAGCTTGTAGATGTGCTATTTTTCAATAGCTAAAGCATAACATCATGCTAACACCAAAAGGGGTTTTAACTACAGTCTGGACTCCAGCAATTTAGAGGGTCTAAATTGGCCTCTGGCCTCTTTAGGAAATAGCCTCTGGGCCTTAACCCATTCTGACCTGAGATCAGATTCATACGAGGTTTCCACTGGACACACACTGGTCTGATAAACCCATTCTGACCTGAGATCAGATTCATACGAGGTTTCCACTGGACACACACTGGTCTGATAAACCCATTCTGACCTGAGATCAGATTCTAAAAAATGTCAGTCGTTCTTCGATTTTTCAAAAATAGCAGACCTACAAGCTCGTAGCGCGCCACTCGGTGGCGCGCTATGAGCTTGTAGATCTGCTATTTTTCAATAGCTAAAGCATAACATGATGCCAACACCAAAATGGGTGCCCGGTCATTTGTCAAGGTGTATATCTGATCTATAATAATAATAATGGCACCACATTGTCGGATGTATGCATCCTGATCATGTATCCATTCATGTGGCCCCATGACCAGGACCTGGATCTAAAATGAAATGGCAGTAGTTTTGGTCCAGATAGCGTCTATAGGTAGGCAGGGTAGGGCCCCAAGGCACATTAAACACAGCTGTACACACACACACCCCAAAAAGGAGTGGAATCTGATTTTTTTCTTTCCTTTGCTCCCCCCGCTTTCCTTCCCCTTCCTCTCCCTCTTGTCTTTCAGTTTGTTTAGGAAGATGGTTTTCCAAGCGATATTGCGTGTATTTACACTAATGTTGAAATGTGTCTCATAGCGTTCTCAAGACGGCATCTTCCGTGTGTGTGTGTGTGTGTGTGTGTGTGTGTGTGTGTGTGTGTGTGTGTGTGTATGTGTTGAGCAAACAAATCCTTTTTTGCAAGTCAGTCAAAGAAACCCCCAATGTGAGGGAACCTCGGTTGCTATTCATTTCTGAGCTGCATTCCCCATGTATCGGAGCGGCAGTGGCTCAGGGGCTAGAGTGGCCGGTATAGTACGGCCTGGATGGGAACTGCAAGGTTCCCAGTTCGATCCCTGTGGGCTCCCCCAGAGTTTGCATCGAAGTGCCCTTGAGCAAGACTCTGAACCCCTAATTTCTCCCGGTGAGCAGGTCGGTGCCTTACATGGTTTCCTCCACCATCGGTCGTGTGTGTGTGACTGGGTGAATGTAATGCACAATCTAGGTAAAGCGCTTTATATAAAAGCGCTATATAAATGCACCACTTACCATTCCCGATGTAGCTCAACTGGTATAGCGTGGGTGGATGAATGGCAGTGTTTCAGGTTCCATTTCCCCATCCAGCTCATCGGGGACAGCGATGGAGCGAGGCTTCAGTTAAATTAATGTTCAGTCCAGTGTCCATTCCCACGGAGCCACCAATATATAAATATAAAAAAACACATACTCTTCAGATATGTCTTATATGAGCATCCACCAAAAATTATAACGTAGTGCTAGATTATGAGATTATAAAGATGACTGACTTACAGATCTGTAACTTTGGTGTTTAAAATATACTGGAAGAACTGAATTTCCATACATGGTTAATCCCCATTCCTCATCTGTATGTGCCCTAATGGTTTATCTCACAATATCAGGGCAGACTGTGTGTGTGTGTGTGTGTGTGTGTGTGTGTGTGTGTGGTGGCCTCTTTAAATTGTAGTGCATTCGTGCACCGGAAATGTCGGCTCTACAAGCTCACAACGCATTGCGCTGTACTGTGTTGTGAACTTGTAGATCTGCTATTTTCCATGTGCAACACGAGGCACGACAAAGTACACATCTGGCAGATCTATACTCGAAACGGTACCGATTGTTTTCACGTAGCGCGGCACCGAGTGCCGCGCTACGAGCTTGTAGGTCTGCTATTTTTTTTTTAATCGTGAAAATGTAGTGCAAATCTTTGGATATATATATTCTTTCAGAGCGAACGCTTTTTAACTAAAATCTTTGCTTCTGGGAGGTGCCTTGAACTACATATTTTCACATAGGGGTTGGCAGCCAATTACCATATGATATTGGGGGTCCTTGAAATGAAATAGTTTGAGCACCGCTGATATAGAAACATAGGGTTTTTCAGAAAAACTGTCTTGTTTTAGAAGACATTTGTCTAAAAGGTTAATGGTATGGAATGATGCTGCAGAAACGGTAACTTGTTGCAGCATAGTAGAAACTCCCCAGACGTGGTTGGTTGTACCAGGACTCTGTTGAATGAATACAAAGTAAACATTTTAAATTATTCAGTCAAATCAGTGTCGTTGTTTTAATCGATAATGTTGTTAACCCATTTAGGCCTGACGTTGAAATTAAAAAAAATGTCTTCTAAATTCTGTTCAGTTGTCTGAAATACCTCATGTTTCTATGTGAGTGGTGCTCAATATTTCATGTCGAGGACCCCAAAAATGTAATTTGCCGCCGACCCCCCATCTGAAAATATGTTGTTCCAGGAGAAAACCCCTCAGAAGCAAATATTTGAGTTAAAAACGTTCGCTCTGAAAGAATATAATATATATTCAAAGATTTGTGCCACATTATCACCATTTAAAAAAAATAGCAGACCTACAAGCTCGTAGCGCGGCACTCGGTGGCGCGCTATGAGCTCGTAGATGTGCTATTTTTCAATCGCTTTTAACATTGAAAACACCAAATGGGGTTCCCGCCCCATTAACATGGGTTAATGATGGCTCAGTGTTGCGTTTGTGAGACTGCGACTGCCATCCCTATACCTGCCAAACCCACACTCTGTTCATCAGGCCTCTGCATCTAGCCCACCATTTTCTCCACCGCCAATCAAAATCTCTCCCACACCTTTTTTTTTTCTTCTTCCCCCCCCTCGCCCCTCTCTCTCTCTCTCCCCCTCCCCTTTCTCCCCTGTCTCCTTTGAACGCCTCAGGGTTTTTTTCTCCCTTCTCCCCCTCTCCATTTACACTCCTCATGCCCAACCTGGACAGTTTACCTCACCTCTCTCCGTCTCTTCTGTTCTTTCATTGCCCCGTTTTCTTCTTCTCCTCATTTCGTCTCTTCTCCATCTCCGTCTTTGTACCGCGCACAAAGACGGTTCTCTTTCTTTCATCCTCTCGTTTCCCTCCAGCTCCCCGTAAAAAAAAAAGGAAATCCACCCCTCTCTCTCTCTCTCTCTCTCTCTCTCTCTCTCTCTCTCTCTCTCCAGGTCCCCCATTTTGTCTGGGTCTTTCTGCTCCTTCTCTGTCACCGTCTCCCCCAAGTTATCACATCTTCTCTTTGGGCTTCCCTATCTCACCCATTTATTACTGCGTATCTGAACCCCGTTCTCTGCCTAACTCAGTATATCTCCTATCTTTTTTCAACTCCCTTCTCTGCCCTTATCATTGTATTTATCTCCCTTTCTCTCTCTAGCCGCCCAGTTAGTGGTTTCTTTTCCATTCATCCCCATGACCCGTCTGCCCCCTTTTTCATCTTTCTCTCTCTCCCACAATATCCCTCTGCCACATCCTCACTCACTCCTTGTCCTCTTTTTTTTCCACTCTTACACTATGTACCCCCTTTCTCCTGTTTCTCCTCCCCTATACGTACCGTCCTCTTGTCTGTCTGTCTGTTGCTCTCTGTGTCTCACTCCTGGCTCTCTCTCTCTCTCTCCGTTAGCCAGTGAATTCATTAGGGCCTGGTCAGTGTAAACAACAGCTGAGGGGACATGCCACAGCGGAAACGCTGTGTTTCAGGCATCTGGCAGAGCTCTACCCCTTTGCTCTGCTCCTTGATTGACTTGATGAGACTGCTGGCCCAGTCCAGATGGCCTGCTGGGCCCGCAGAACAGAACGGAACAGGGGGGACGGGGGGAGGCAGAGTTTTGGGGTAGAGAGGGGATTGTCAGACGTCTATGCTGTGTAACCCTGATACCTGGAGGGCGTTTAGGTTGCATTTTGAGACCGCTTTAGAATTGTTGTCCCGGGTACCGGCCCTGTGTGCGTACATGTGTTGAGGTAGAAGGGTGTTTGTTTGGCACTGGCATTTCCTACTGCTTTGACCCAGAGTGCACACATCTGACCTGTGCTCTCGAAAAACCCTCGATACATAACAAATTTAAATGCGTTTTATAAGTGCTATTTTAATTATAGAATGCATTGCATGTGTTGCTGGGAAGATTTTGTTTTGAGCCATCATGGTTGTAATCCGTCCCAGATTAGCTGCTCAGTACTCCTCTAACAGTAGCCCCCCAGCCCATTATAATCACCCAAACCTCCTAGCTTTGCTCCCTATAATCTGATTACTTTCACTAGTTGTAGCCTATGAGGGGCGGGAGGTGAAGCCTCCGGCTCCATTATGCTGCCGTGTGCCCTGCCGTGCTGCTGCAGTGTGTGTGTGTGTTCCATTGGGGGTGGTGGGGGAGGGGTGACGGAGGCAGGAAATGGAATTTCTTTTACATTTACCGTCGTCTACGGGGGCCCACCGAGTTCCAAAGTGATACCGCTCACTGTTGACCGTTTCACCTGTCTGCTTAACCTGTCGTTTTAATTATTACTACGTGACTTTTTACTTTTAAAACACCCACGGACGGTGCCATTTGTTTTGGTGGGTGGTTGTAATGTTGATGTTTGATCCACCCCTTTTTTTTATATAGCTCTGGTATAGCCTACTGGTTTCTTCAACATCCACCTGGTTTAAACGAATGCTTTTATTGTAAAATGGTCTATTTTTGTGGGACACACACAGATCTATCGTTGAATTCTATGGCATTCCCTTCCCCATTATTTTCCTTAATCATTCGCCTGCTTTGATCTTTGTGTCTCTGACGCCACACACACATTTTTACCATACTCTCCCACATCTCTTAAAAGGTGTTCCGTGTGTGTGTATGCCCTCAACATCAGCCTGTTTGTCTGTGTGGTCGGTCGAAATGGGGTTGGTGGTGCTGGTGCACGGAAATGTGAAGCGAATCAACATCTCTTATACCTGTCCCTTCTCTCCACCCCTACCCCTTTCTGAATTTGTAGAGGCGTTCTGCTAAGCCTATTGTTTGTGTGTGTGTGTGTGTGTGTATAGTCCAAACGGGGTAGGTGGGGAGGGTGGGTGGATCCTCCTCCCCCCCCCCCCCAGCCTCTCTGCAGAGGTGCCACAGAGTCACGTGTCCACAGGAACAAACAGTGTAGTGTCAATATTGGAGCACCATGCTAGAAGCAGCAGCCTGCTGATGGTCAGCCCTTCAGCAGCATAGAATGGTGGATGTATGGCTGACTGGCACACCACCGTGCACTAGCTTGGGTTTCCTTCCCTTTGTTGTTTTTTACCCGCATTAGACCGATTCCAGAAATGTCTTCTTCTAACTCCTAAACACTTTTCTGAGAAACGTATGTATGCTACTTCAGTGGTGCTAAATAATGTTTTCAAGTCAAGGACTCCCAAAATATTTGGCTGCGGAACCCCCCCCCCCCCCTCTACACAAATTGTTTTAGTGTACTAAAATGTATTTTGGCGGGCCCTGATGCCGTCGTAATGACTACACTTGCTGAGAATAGCCGATATACAAGCGTGGGCTTGTAGATCTGCTATTTTCAGCAATGCAACCAAGTGTAAAATGTACTTGTACTGGATCTCTTGTCCACTATAGTCCCTTCCTAACATTTTAGTCTTTAACATTTTTGTTGACGAAATTGTCAATACATTAAGTCTTCTTAGTTTTAGTCATCATAGCTTAGTTTTCATGTAGTTTTGTTTTCGATTTTCGTCAGTGGAAGAAAGGCAGTCGCCGGACATTTTTTTTGTCATGGTATTAGTCGACGAAATTAACACTGCCGGAGCACACGCGTGCGATATCGAGTAATTACAAATTAAAGACGTGCTAAGACGCTGATTCATCATCGTCGTGAATCCGTGTCAGTTTTCACAGTTCAGTGCTGGTCGCATGCAGGCCAATTGCATTAACTCAGACTTAAACGAATGAGTGGAGGGACAAAAAAGTAGGCAAAAAAAAAAAAAAAGTGTTCAGAATATGAATCTATCCAAATCCCAGAGCTAAGAAACTTTCGGCTCACCCTTCAAATTTCAATAGACCGTAGGAATATAATAGATAGATCACTTACTATACTTGGCTTTAACCCATTTAGGCCTGACGTCGAAATTAAAAAAATGTTTCTATATCAGTAGTTTTCAATATTTCATGTCAAGGACCCCAAAACGTATATGTAATATGCCACCGACTCCCCCGCATCTGGAGATATGTTGTTCCAGGGACCCTCCAGAAGCAAAGATTTGAGTTAAAAACTGAAATTCTGAAAGAATATATATATAGATAATTTTTTCAATAGCTAAAGTATAACATACCTAATGCTTTAAAACACCAAAAGGGGTCCCCTCCAAAATGGTTCAATGTAATTTGTCATGGTTGTAAGAAGTAATGGGAGTTATTCAGGGAAATGGGAACATGCGGTATTGTGTTTTTATTATTTTGTATTGGTCTGTACTCTGTATGCTAAAACCTACTTCGAAGAGTCGTTATCCTTTCACTGTTTATTTGCTTTAATTAGTTACCGTGTTAGTGTAGTGTGGACCGCCTACATCACAAAACGTATTGTCGGCACCTAAAGAAACGACGTACTAGCCAAAGTGTTGTTTTTTTCTTGGTAGGTTTCATTCAAATTTAAAACGATTAACATTATAAGGATAATGAATACAAAACAGTTGACATGCATACATTTGAATGACACTACGTATTGTTGATATTAAACACAGTAGTGGTTTGGCTGAAAGCTGTCGCCCTGTCTTCTTTTGCCCCCCCCCCCACCCCTCTCCTTCTTTACACTATCAACAAAGGTGTGCCACAGCAGGGAGGTAGAAACGCACCTAGTGCTTTTAAACAATGTGACTAATGCAGTGGGTTGGGCTTTCTTAGAGTCAATAGGAAGAGTTTGTTCCAAAGTAAGGTTCTCTACGGTTGGCTGTTTTTGTGAGGGTAAATTGTTATCTGGTCTTCTTGTGTATACATTTCAGAAGTATTGAATGGTGATGCTCAAGTACTGACTTGCCTTTCTTTAAAAGTAGCTGCTATAGGCGATACTATGTCAAAAATGTTAATGACCTTTTTCTTTTTTTTAATGTTTTATTCAGAGAGCCAGCAATGACTGAGTAAAACACTCCCAAAAATAATTGTCTCTGTGACACATCTAGGGGCCACAATCTGCATTCAAAGAGTTTCCTAGAAGCTTTGTCATTGGTCGGGGGGCGGGAAACTAAACACGCAAACTGCAGAAATGACTAACCAATCAGGAAGTAGACAGGCAAATCGACCAATGACAAAGCTTCTAGGAAAATCTTTGAATGCAGATTGCGGCCCCTAGATGTGTCACATAGCCTTTTTGGGGGGAGCGTTTGACCCATTGCTGGCTGTCTGAATACAAAAAAAGGTAATTCAAATTGACATATTATTGCTTCTAGCTACTTTAAATGTGTATAAAGTGATTTAGTGAATTAAACCGTCATTCTGTCAATTCTATTATGAAATGAACATTGTAAATTGGATCTTTTAAATGACTTTAAACATCTGGAGGCTGGACGGTGTTTATGCATTGGTGTACTTTAGTAGTCACTTTAAATCCAGTCACTTGATTGGATTTAAGGAACACCAGTGTGTCTTGTTTGTTCAGTTTACGCGTTTTATAGCCTCATTAGCTGCCTTACATAAAAATAGACATTTCTGTTATGTTTCTATGTCAGTCGTTCTCAAACAATTTCATGTCGAGGACTCCCAAAAATTATGCATTTGGCCTCCGACCCCCATATGATGTTCCAGGGACCCCCCCAGAAGCAAAGATTTGAGTTAAAAATGTTTGCTCTGAAAGAATATATTCAAAGATTGCAGACCTACAAGCTCATAGTGCCGCGCTATGAGCTTGTAGATCTGCTATTTTTCAATAGCTAAAGTATAACATAATTCTTAAAAAACACCAAAAGGGGTTCCCGCCCAGAATGGGTTAAAAATGTAATACAAATAAAATGCGTACTTCAAATGCATAACTTTTGACCAATAGTTGAATGTCTGCAAGTTCAGCTTCAAAGATAATTGCATGGCCTTTCTGCTTTATGTGGATAGGTCAGTGTAGAAGGGTAGACCGCAGAGGAGAGAGAGAGGGGGGGTGACAGTGCCTTGGGTCTAATCGAGTCAAACCAGGATCAGCTGCAGGAAGGACTGTAAGCTTTTTAAAGGCAGTAACGCCCCACTGCGCTGGTATGGTTAACGTAACATTACTACTGTATTGCAATTAATTGCATAGTACTTTAACATTTTCTTTTGTTTTCCCTTGTGTTTTCACAGAGCTTCCTCATTGGCTGGTGTGACCCCAGGCCCTTCTCCTGCCTGCCAGGGAGGGCGCGGATTGGCTGAGGCTGTATCTATAACCACTTCTGAGAGACGATGGATACTACAACCCACAGCTGAAGAGCTAAGCCCTTAGTCTTTATTCCCTTCCCCCTCCCCTCAATGTCCCAATTAGTCATCACCGTTCATAGCAATGTGAACTGTGATTTCTCCCGCCCGAGTCCATTTGGAGTACTATGGCAATGCATGATATGAGTCGAGCCAAGGGTGTCCCCTGTAAAGAGTGTGATATGGTTTGTCCGAGTACCCCAAGTCTACTAGAGCATATGAAAGCACATTATCAGCAAGAAGAGAGTGGCCGTTTTGAATGCGAACAGTGCGGAAGAATCTTCAAGCACGCCGGCAGTTTGGCCAACCACAAGAAGTCGCACGAGGTCGGCTCTTTCCAGTGTCCCGTCTGCACCCGCACCCTTCCCAACGCGGTTGCTCTAAAGAACCACCTGCGTATCCATACTCTGTCCCCTAGTAGCACACAGACCGAAGAAGAGACCGAAGAGATCGTCGAAGAGGCGGGCAGCGAGGAGAGGGAATACAGCACCCTCGCCCAGGACCTCTCGGACGGCTTCGGGCGCACTCACCTGAACAACCTGGACCGACACAACACGGTCCTGAACAACAGCCACGAGGCCGACGAGCACCAGCACAAGAAGGGCTCCCCGGGGTCCGACGACGCGTGGGACCGGCCGTTCAAGTGCGACCTCTGCGACCGCACCTACCGGCACCACGGCAGCCTGGTGAACCACAAGAAGTGCCACCAGCAGGGAACCTTCAAGTGCTCCGTGTGTCTGAAGCAGTTCAGCAACCTGGCGGCCCTCAACAGCCACGAGCGCACCCACTCCAAGTTCAAGCCCCCCGGGGCGTCCATGGTGAGCAGCGGCAGCCTCCACAGCAGCTCCGGGCGCAGCAGCAGCAGCCACAGCAGCCACTCCAACGACGACTCCGCCTCCTGCTTCTGCCACCTGTGCCAAGTGGCGCTGCCCAGCAAGGCGGACTTCCAGGAGCACATCCTGCTGCACAACGCGGCCTCGTCCTCCCTCGGCCTGGCCCGCAGCTTCCCCGGCATCATGCCGCACAACCTGAGCGCCCTGCGCTCCCCGGCCTACGCGCCGGGCCTGGGCGACCCGCTGCCCCTCCCGCCGCTGCCCGGCGAGAAGCGGGGCCCCTACGACCCCATGCTGGGCCCGCCCGTCAACAACCCCATATACACGTGCGCGTACTGCGGCGCGGGCCACCCCGACCTCGAGCAGCTCAAGGTGCACTACCTGACGCACGACCCGCACCCGGGCTCCCACGGGCAGGACGGCATCCTCACCTCGGACGGGCTGCCGTCCCAGGTGTCGTCGCCCTCCGGAGGCCGTGTGCCGCAGGAGGGCTCCTCCCCCGACGACGGCGGCGAGCGCCGCTTCAAGTGCGGCGAGTGCGGCAAGAGCTACCGCCACGCGGGCAGCCTGGTCAACCACAAGCGCTCCCACCAGACGGGCCACTACCAGTGCACCATCTGCTGCAAGCAGTACCCCCACCTGGCGGCGCTGCACAGCCACCTGCGCAGCCACAAGGGGCGCAGCGGCCAGCTCGGCGACGGCAACGACTGGCTGTCCTCCGAGCCCCTCACAGGGCTGGAGTCGCAGCAGAGCTACGTCCAGGAGGGCAGCGGCGCCACCACGCCCATCTCGCTGCCCGGGAACCTGGGCGAAGCCGCCCACTTTGTGCCCGACGGCGGCCACGGCAGCGGCCTGGACTCCCTGGAGTTCCACGACCGCTTCGACGGCAGCTCGCTGTCGCAGAGCAACTCTGCGCACCGGCAGGCCGACCGGCACATGTGCGCCGACTGCGGCGAGATGTACGGCGACGTGTCGGGCATCAAGTCCCACATGTGCCCGCGGCGCGGCCAGCAGCAGCAGCAGGGCGGCAACATGTCCAACGGGTACATGGCCAACAACAACAATAACAATAACATGAACTACCACAGCCCGGGAGGCACCGCGCTGCCCTCCGGGAGCTCCAGCAGCATGAAGGAAGGCAGCGGCGGTCAACAGCGCCAGTACTCTCAGAGCGCCGGGAAGAGGATGGCGGGTGCCAACGACAAGGACGAGGAGGACGACGGGGAGGTCTACCAGTGCTCGGTGTGCGGCAACCACTACGCCAGCCTCCGGGCCCTCCGGAGCCACCTGCGCAGCCACGCCAACAACCCCTCGGCGCCGGGGCCCGGCCAGGCCGGCGGGGCGGCGGCGGACTGGCGGATGATCTGCTCCACCTGCGGCCAGAGCTTCTCCCGGAAGCAGGACCTGCTGAACCACCAGCTGGTCCACGGCCCCCAGAGGCCGGACGGCCAGCCGCTGGCGCCCGGCGGCGCGGCCAACGGCAACGACAAGATGGACGGCCGCAACCACATCTGCGTCGACTGCGGCATGTTCTTCGCCGACCGCCACCACCTCATCACCCACCTCTGCCCTGGCAAAAACCACCGCGCCGGGATCAAGCAAGGGATCAACGGCGCCAAGGGCATGTCCGGCGGAGACGGCGGTGGCGGTGGCGGCGGGGTGGCCGGGGGCAGCCGTGACATGGGCGGTGGGGACGGGCGGAGAGCCATGGAGCAGGGCGGCGGGGACCGGCCCCACAAGTGTGACCAGTGCGGCCGGGGGTACCGGCACCCCTGCTCCCTCCTGAACCACAAGAAGTCCCACAAGACCGGCGTGTTCCGCTGCCTCGTGTGCCAGAAGCGCTACTACAACCTGCTGGCGCTGAAGAATCACCAGAGGACTCACTTCGACCTGAAGAGGTAGGTTCTCCCAGCATAGCCCGTTTTGTTTTATATTAAAGGGACACTTCACCCTTTTTGCAAAAAGATATATGTTAATGACGTTTAGAAGCTTTAGATCACTTTCCTGGAGGTATTTATGTGTGTAATATGTGGTTTTAGATATTTTAGATTGTAGCAGTGAGCCTGTTGTCTCTGATATCATGGACACTGGTCTCACTACCTTCCTGGACTACAATTCCCATAATTCTTTGGTGCACTGCTCCTCCTTGTTGATAGGGGGGAGAGCTGTCTTACTGAGACAACATGTAGTCCAGGAAGGAAGTGAGCCCAGTGTCCATGACATCAGAGACAACTGGCTCACTGCTACAATCTAAAATATCTAAAACCACATATTGCATACATAAAGACCCCCAGGAAAGTGTTCTAAAGCTCCTAAACGTCATTAACATATATTTTTTTGCAAAAAGGGTGAAGTGTCCCTAAGGCTGGGTGTGGTGGGTAAAGCCAATACACAATGATTGGTAATTTTTCATAAATTCTTGTCTTTTCTAATCGTCTACCACTTTTACTGTTCCATGTTAGAAGATCTAGAATGGGGGGGACCAGTGGTTCTCAGACTAAAGTGGTGTCCGGAGACCCCCACAGGTCTGCTCTTCTTTATATTTTAAAATTGTCTTAACAGGTTGGACGTCGACCTTCGGTTGACGTTAGTGCTTCTAGATTTTCGGGGCTGTGAATGTGGTTTAGAAAAATCACACCTGTGTGAAGTGAGGGGTGCTAATGTATTTAAAAAATATAACTCATGTTGATTAGGTCATTAACACCCCGAACGCAGGGGCTTATTAAATCATAGCGCCCAGCGATTTATTATTCTCGATCGGCTGAAATGGAGGGGGGGGGGGGGACGTTATCGATGACGTCCCACTGGAGAAAAACATTGAGCCTGTGGAGCGATGTGATCGGTTTTGATATCAATAATCGCCGTCTTTTTGATCAATCTCCGTCTTGAGCGCTGGCCGTTACTAACTGAGAGGGCAGAGAACTCCGTCCTGTGCACTCAGGGTGTCGACAATAAAGAGACAATATTACGTAAATGACACATTATGACGTACCACTTTCCCTTCATTGTCTATGCATTTACAAAACAAACATTGAACTAAAGACAAACGTTGAACCTGTTTATAGGAGGGCTAGCTTCCCTCATTTTGAGAAAAAAGTTTACAAATTGTTTTATGGGGGTGGTCCTTGACACAATATTTTCAGATTGGGGGTTTGCGACCAAATGCCATCGATATTCATCAATACAATCCATTTACGGGTCCTGTTTTGAGAACCCCTGGTTTAGAAAGCTGACTTTGACCAACTGCATTTAAAAAAAAGTCTGATATGGCATTTGAAGTCTCTCTCAGCAACCTGGGTTGGCACTTAAAAAAAAATGTCTGTGTTTTAACACGGGGTGGGAATTCGCCAATCTTATCTCCATCTCCTTCTGCTCCTCTCCACTGCAGGCACAAGTGTGAGGAGTGCGGCAAGGCCTTCAAGATCCAGAAGCAGCTCATCAACCACCTGCGTCTGCACGAGGAGCACCGGGCCAAGGGCCTGGTCCGCACGGGCCCCAACGGCTCGCGCTTCCAGCAGCAGCCCGGCACCTCCCAGATGCACCAGCGGCACGACGCGTCCCGAGGCCAAGGCGGAGGCGGAGGCCAGAGCGTCAAATATCAGTCGTCGCAGGGCTTCAAGAAGCCCTACTCCTCGGCCGGGACCTCCCGGCCCCAGAAGTTCGACCAGTCCGAGGGCGGCCGCCGGCCCTTCGCCTGCGACGAGTGCGGCAAGACCTACCGCCACGCGGGCAGCCTGGCCAACCACAAGAACCTCCACAAGATCGGCGAGTACCACTGCAACGTGTGCAACTCCACCTACCCCAACCGGCTGGCCATGAAGAACCACCTGCGCCTCCACTTCGCCCAGAAGAAGCACAACTGCCAGGAGTGCGGCAAGGGCTTCCGCACGCAGAAGCAGCTCGCCACGCACACCACGGCGGGCCTCTGCAAGGGCCCGCAGGGCCCCGGCGCCCAGATGGATTTTGAGTGCGACGGCTGCTGCGAGGGGTTCGCCACGGCCGACGAGCTCGCAGCCCACGACTGCCCGGCCCAGCATCTGCCGTCGTCCTCGGCCTCCGTCAACAGCTCCATGAGCCTCGACCGCAGCAGCACGGTCGACCTGGACTCCGACGAGCGGCCCTACGCGTGCGACCTCTGCAGCTGCGCGTACAAGCACGCCAGCTCGCTGCTGAACCACAAGCACACGCACAAGACGGGCGACTTCCGCTGCAACTTCTGCGACAAGCCGTACACCAACTACATGGCGCTGCGCAACCACATGCGCATCCACACGCAGCGGAAGAAGCACATCTGCCACACGTGCGGCAAGGCCTTCCGGCTGGCCAGGTTCCTCCGCAACCACGCCAAGGTCCACGAGGAGGGCGCCACGCCGTTCGGCTGCCCCAGCTGCGGGAAGAGCTTCCAGGGGAGGTCGGGCTTGGCCCGGCACCGCTGTGGGGACAACCAGGTAGGCATGGAAGGCAGGATGAAGTCCGCCGGACCACCGGGAGAGGGCGAAGAGCGGTACACGTGAGTTCACGTCTGTTTGTGCTTCTACGAGTTGAAAAAACCCCGTAGTGGAAGATCAATATAGGTCTCTACATGTCTATTACAGGTATATGATCTCCAATCCGGCTTCCTTGGGACCATTCGCGTGCCGGAATTCGGATTTTTCTGAAGTTTGGACAAATTGAATTAGTGGAGAGAGAGAACAGATAAGTCAATCCCGTTTTGCTTTCAGTTAGCATATATCTCACTAGTTTTTTTTTTTTTTTTTTTGCTATTTTGGTTTGTCTTTCTTAGGCTGGTCTGCAATCAAATATTTTCACTATTTAGATGCATTGCTTTCTGTTTTGTTTTCTCTTTACCCAAAAAGCAAAAACAAAAAATACCGATAAATTGACACCGATTTTCAAGTGGTTCTTTTTGTAGCACGTTTTCTTTGTGTGTTCCTTATACACTTGTTATGACTGTAGTGTTTTTATGTTTGTGGTTGACTGTTGTGTAGGTGTAATATTGGTATTGCTGGCCAGTGATTTTTTAGAATATATAATCTATATTTATTACACTTTCAATTTACGGGGCTTTAGTTATGGCTCTTGAATTTGATCTCTTCTTAATAACAATAAGCCTAAAATCTCAGGGATGGAGAAGGAAGTGTTTGGAGCTAGCTGCACTGCACAGGGCCTTAGTATTCCTCACGTATTTGCTTTTTTTTTAATGGCCACATGGAACTATGGTACAAACGATTTCTGCTACAGTGACATGCGGCGGTATAGATGTTTTTAAAGATGTTGGTTAAAGCCTTGAAAGAGGCTTGTATGTATACCCGTGAGAGAAGCCGTTGGAAGCTTCTGCCCGATGTGTGCAGTGCAGGGAGCACCAGACACCTCCTTTTAAAGTCCCTTCATGAAAAACCCAGTTGTTTGTATATATAGCTTCTCCCCTGCACCCCCCCACCACCTCACCCCAACCCCCCCCATGTGACTTATAAGGAAACCTAGTTTAGAAGGGGGAAAAAAATGGTACACCACTTAGTAGCACTCTTTTAAAAGCTGAAAGCCGGATTTCAGATCATATACCTGTATTGTGGCTAGATTAGCTTACTTAAACTCATTGACTGCCAGAAGTGTTTTGAGTCTTGTATGTCCGTTCCCTGCCCACCCAAAAGGTGCCCCTCCAGTGAGACGTATACCCTTATTCAAGGCTTAAAACATTTCCCCGGGTCCTTGAACCCCCGACGTTATACGGCTAAGCGACGCTCCGGCGCGGACCAACCAGAGAAACCAACCAACCAGCGACGCTTCTTTACTTACGAGTCGTGAATAAAACGAGCTTTTTTTTTTTGTAGTCAAAAACACAATCTTGGGAAAATAATCTGAGATAAAGGTGGTTTTTTTTTTACAAATCCAGCTGTCATTGAAGCAGGCAGAGCCTGACTTTCTTTCCCCCCCCCCAATGTCATTGGCTTTGTATCCATACCTATATGTAGATGGCAGAGAGGAGAAGGAACGAGCTTAATTCAATATAGAATAAAAATCTAATAAAAACTTGTTTTAAATCGTTCTTGACGGTCTGAGACATGGGGCTCAGAACCTGTTTTAACCCCGTTTGGCAGGCAATGAGTTTTTAACAGTACATTGATAAAAAAAATATTTATATTAAACTAATGATTCTCTAAGTGGTAACCAGTAGCTGAGATGGAATGATGGTTAGAATAGTGAAAACAAAAAGGACCATATTCAGTTGCTAATCTATTCTCTCGCTTCCTTCCCTCCTCCCTCCTCCTTTCCTCCTTCCTCTTTCCCCCCCCTGCACAGATGTGATCAGTGCGGCCGCGCCTACCGCCACGCCAGCTCCCTCATCAACCACAAGAACACCCACACCGTCGGCATCTACCACTGCGCCGTCTGCCTCAAGACCTACTCCAACCTGCTCGCCCTCAAGAACCACCGCCGCATCCACTCGGAGACGCGCCGCCACCGCTGCCACGACTGCGGCAAGGCCTTCCGCGTGGCCTCGCAGCTCTACAACCACCGCCGCGTTCACCAGAAGCAGCGCGAGCTCACCTGCCGCGCCTGCCAGCGCGCCTTCCCCACCCAGTCCAGCCTCCGCCTCCACCTGGAGGTCAGCCACGGCCAGCCTCGCCAGCCCAGATCCCAGCAGCCTCGGCCGGGGGGCTCCCAGGAGCTGGGCTGGGGCGGCGGCACCCACCACCACCACCACCAAGGCATGGGGAAACGCCGCGCCGGAGGAGGAGGAGGAGGCGGCGGCGGCGGCAGCAGCAGCGTGCACAAGCCCCACGCGTGCGACCAGTGCGGCCACAGCTACCGCCACGCCAGCTCCCTGCTGAACCACAAGAACACCCACAAGACCGGCAGCTACTTCTGCAACGTCTGCCAGAAGGAGTTCCCCAACCTCATGTCCCTCAAGAACCACCGGCGCATCCACACGGAGCCCAAGCGCTTCCAGTGCCCCGAGTGCGGCAAGTCGTTCCGCGTCTCCAGCCAGCTCGTCTGCCACCGCCGCATCCACACCAAGGAGAAGCCCTTCTCCTGCACGCAGTGCGACAAGCGCTTCTCGTCGCGCTCCAACGTGCGCCACCACATGAAGGTGCACTGGAACAGCTCCACGCCGGCGCCCCCCTCCATGTCCATGGGCGCGCCCAACTTCCTGGGTATGCCCGGCGGCGCCTTCATATAAAAAGGCTACTGCGTTTTTGTTTTTAAGTCGTTCACAGGGAGAGAGAGAGAGAGAGGGGGGGTGGGGTTTTAGCTAGGAAGGGGCGGGCGGGGCGGGGAGCCTACTCGAATGCCAAGGTTTTCTGGAGGTGCCAAAACATGTCTTCCTCCTCCTCCTCGGTGTCCTCCCTCTCCTCCTCTTCCTCATTGTCATTGTGGTGTCCGTGTGTGGCTTGTGGTGTAAAGAGGATAGGTGTGTCTGATGGACAGGTTGCATGGCTTTAGACACACTGCTAGTTCCTGCATGCCACATGTGCGCACACACACACACACACACACAGAGGGGGGAGGACACAAGATGGATGCCATGCATAAAATAAGGTGGCGGGGGGGGAAAGAGGGGACTCAAAATGGAGGACGGATATTCACCATTTCGATACACCTCCGCACATCTTGCATTATTTGGCCTATGTCGTTACAGTGGCCTATATAAATGGACCCTATTACACGGTCATTTTCCCTTCTTGAACCTTTTCTATGATAAACCCCCCCCCCCCCCCCCCCAATTGAGTAGGATGGACCGACTGACAGGCAGACTGCCAGGCAGAAACAATGTAGTCTTTTATAAACCCTCGCTACGTGGACTGAATCACTGGTACATCTGCCTTGTGCCTCCCAACACCTACTCTCACAAATCACACAAATAAAAGATTGATTCCCGGGACTGAAACCCCCACCCCTTCCCCCCCCGTGATGCTGCTGCTGCTGTTGTGTGGCCCGTTTGGGGGCGCCTGACCCATAGTAGGCTGAGCAAACCCGGCTGTTTTAAGTCCTGTTGTAGAGACTGACTGACAAATGAACTGACTGGCAGACGGACGGACGGACGGACAGACAGCCGGGCTGAGCAGGCTTGAGGGGGGGGAGATGAAGCCAGGGAAAATGTACCTGTGTATATTGAAGGGCCGGGTTGGTCGGGTCGGTATGTAGTTCTGGAGGCAACAAAGTGCGGGTCTGAAATGATGATTTGGGTACTCAAGAACCAATTCGGGTGTAACGCTTGAGGTTGCTTTTCTGTGCTCTCTCCATTCGTCACACGACCGCGACCTATAGTGTGATGCTGCAAGAGGATGATGATGATGAGTTTGCTTGTTAAAAGCCTTTTTCTCGCGGCCTTTGTTTCAGTTTTGAACCGTTGATCGTTAAAAAAAACTAACAAATTCAACCATTTTCTTTCCGTTTGTTTGGGGAAGGTTATCGCCATGAGTGTGAACAGCCAAGTGTATCCAGATTATGTATACATTTGATGGCGACCAAAAAAGAGGCAGTCGTTTTTCATTTCTTAATATTTCTTAATGGGGGATTTGAAGGGAGAGTTGACAAAGACCACTGTAGGAACTGACGCGGCCGAGACACATTGCTCTCTGTCCTTGACTCTCTTTCTCCGTGTGTGGTTTTAACTGTTTTTAACGTGTGTGTGTGTGTGTGTGTGTGTGCGACTGTGCGTGCTCATTGCAACACAAAGATACGTTTCAAAGCCTTGTAGCCCAATAATCCCCATCTCATATCTCGGGCTGCCTCCTTTTTATGAGAGTTCTTCCCCCCGTCCTCTTCTCATGCGCGTGCACACTCTGGCTCATTTAGCCACACTCATTCGTCCACGTTTATTCCAGACTGTCAAAACGCCTGCTGGGCGACATGATGTGTTTCAAAAACCATCTACAGGTGTACTAATAAGGCCAATTAGGTTGTGGTTTACGCATAGAAAAAGGTGAAAGGAAAGGGGGGGGGGGGGGGGGAGAAAAAAAATAAACTTGTTGAAAGCGAAACGTAAAAAAAAAAGAGAAAGGAACATGTATATTATTAGGCCTGTGCCAGCATATTTTTTGTTTTTGTTTTATCATGTATATTGACTATTGTACTCGTAACCCTGACTGTATTATTACTACAGTACCTCCTTTTTTATAAGAGAAAAGACAGATCATTGTAGTAATGCATTAATTTATATCATTATTATTATTATTATTATTAACACTTGTAATGGACGGCGCTAGTCTTTAGGATGTGAGTTTAGAAGATGTGTTTGATGTAAGAAAAGAAAATCACCCACCAACCCCCCCCCCCCCCCACGTAATCCTATCCTTTTTGTTTTCCTGACATGGAGCCAAGATGGACTCCCAAAAATGAACACTTGCTCCA
Organism: Protomyctophum bolini; assembly: GCF_963924005.1. Taxonomy (NCBI): domain Eukaryota; kingdom Metazoa; phylum Chordata; class Actinopteri; order Myctophiformes; family Myctophidae; genus Protomyctophum; species Protomyctophum bolini. The sequence goes on along the minus strand of NC_137872.1, from coordinate 36,852,756 downwards.
TCTGAGGAGACTATCTGTAGTCAAACCGTTTCAAGACCCATTTTAGTTCTGGGTTTGTCACACGTCTTGGGGGGAAAAAACTGTGTGTGTGTGTGTGTGTGTGTCTCACAACCACAACCAGGGGAAGAGAAAAAAAATGCTGTTTAATGTGTTTTGATTGTAGTTACATACAACTAAGGAGCAATCGTATTACAATGACGGAAAAGTTTTTGTTTTCTTTCAGAGTTGAGATTGTGACAGTATCGTTAACTTTGTTCCTCTGGTGTGTGTGTGTGTGTGTGTGTGTGTGTGTCCGCTCTTCACCAACTTTGACTGGACTCTTGTTTAACGTAATGTCCCCTCCATTCTCCGATTCCACCGCAAAAATCCAACTCACTGGAAAAGGGAAGACTTTGGTGGGATAAAAAAGAAAAATTCTTCAATCCACATCATTCAAACATTTTTTTTCCTTCTCTCCCACCTCCCCCCCGTTGTGTGAAGTTTTTATACTTTTATGGTAACTTGTATTTATTGGTGTCTTTTTAATTTTTTTCTCCTTTCTATTTAATTGCATTTTATTTTTAAAATGTTTCGACTATATTCGGAAGCCTGTGAGTGTGTGTGTGTGTGTGTGTGTGCGTGTGTGTGCGTGCGTGTGCGTGCAACACAATGTTCTTGGAGCAACAGCAGCGGGGCTAGTGAAGTCTAAACCGCCGTCAAAGTGACCGTCAAGTGCTTGTAGGAGTTGTGTGATCTAGGACACGACGATAGGACTGTACATTCTCTCCGTCTGCACCTCCACCGTCATATGTTGGACTTAGATTATTATTTTTCCTGAGTGGACAATTTTCCCGACTTGCATTTCCAGTTTTATTTCTTTTTTTTTGACGCCAGATTTCCTTTTTTTTTTTTTTTTTCTTTGAACAAAATTATAACCGTTTTTTTTTTTTTTAAGTTCTAACTTTTCTTCCCTCTTTCTCATGCATATAATTATGTAATGCTTACTATACACTTTTATAAACTATGTTTTGATAATTCATTTCTTAACGAAGAAAAAAAAATACTTTGTCCACATACTATAACCGTTACTGCTGAGTACTGAAAATAAATAGCTGGAAAAAGAAAAAGAAAAAAAAAACGAGTCCAGAACAGTGTTGTTCATCCATTCTCCTTACAACTAATCACACTAAGAGCAGTGGTTCTGTCCAAGGCCAAGTCAAAATTGTAAATTTTTAAAACTAATTCATAAGGGCACGGTCACGCCGCACTTTTATTCCACCCATGTGTGCGGAGTCTGTCCATGCACTTCAATCTGAATGGAGCTTTTTCCCCAGCAAATGACAGCAAAACTGCTCTTTTCAGATTGAAGTGCATTGGCAGAATCTGCCCTCATAGGTAGAATAAAAGTGCGGTGTGACCGTGCCCTTAAAATACACAATTTCTGCCTACAAATAACGTGCCCAGAATTGGAACGTGATGTTGAAAATGGTTCCAATGGAGGGTATGAAATTTGCCTTTGATGTTTACAATTAAATTTAGGTTACGTCAGTGGTATTCAAACCAGTGGTCTGGGGACTATCGGTGGACCTTGAAGGGATTCCAGGTGGTCCCCATGCAGCTAAATGATGATCTTGGGGAAATTAAACCGAATGAGTTAAATGCTTGTGTAACTTCTTGTAAATTAAGTAATGCAGATGTTTAACAATTAGATTAAATGTAGGCAAATTATTTCGATCAACGTTTGCCTGTTATCGCTCTTAATGGTAACGTCAATCAATACAGCATGGAATTGTGGGAAAAAAATCCTGAGGCTAAAATCGGCTCGGATGCCAAATAAATAATGGTCCTTCCCGGCCTTGGTATGAAAAATGTTGAAAACCGCAACAATGTGTGGTCACAAAAATCCTCCTGCAAACCGGGACTTGTCTCTCGGGCACACCGTTTGGGTCTGTATAGACTACTCATTTAGGGAAGCTCAAAGTGCCCTTGCGTAAAGCCCCCGAGGTAGTTGCTCCGTGGCAGAGCGGTAAAAGAAGGCTGCTTGTTGTACACGGCAACTATGGGTGTGAATTTAAATTGAGAATGTCTTCAGTCATTGGCTGCCAGGTAAAGGTCTAAGGGATGTTTCACTTTCAAAACATGTTTGCAGGTCAATTTAACAGTCTACAGTAGCCCTGGTGAAACCACTGCCCCCTGCTGGACAACATTTGCATTCTGCCAGCAGGGGGAAGTCTGGGAACTCTCAGGCAGAGATGATGTACGTACTCCTCCGGTCCAATTCTGGCCGGAGCGATATGCGGCTGTATGTGAGGTCGCTTTAGAGGCGGGATCAACGCGAGACTTGTGACATATTGAAGCACTGCCACAGCGCAAATGTAAACGCAACATAACGAGACTACAACTCAGAATTATTATGGAGATATCAGATTTTTGTCCCACTGCTTTAGACATTTTTCTTATTCATTTTTATGACATGCCCCCCCCCCCCCCCTTCCTATACAAACACATTGTAACTTCAGACTATTGTAAGTAACCATGATGGATTCATTGATATGATTGATTTTTTTTATTTTTTTTAATGAATCTATGATGGTTAACATGGAGTTTGAAGTTACAATGACTATATTGGAAGCAAGCTTGTCTGATTTGTTTCAATTGAATATCAAATAATGATCTACCCCCAAACATGTTTTTCAAAGTGGAAAAAATACCTACTTCCCTAGGTTTTCTCGGCCAGTGGCTGAGCGACAAAAGCCCCGGATGTCCTGAATTAGTCGCCGACAACCAAATTATTATACAGGAACATTGTGTTCGATTTCAACACAATGGTGGTTCTTGTGTCAAACGGTACTGCCACATGGCGTGTCTGAGAATCTCATTTTGAAAAAGGAAAAGTTGAAACCCTTTAAAGAAAGTTATTTTTGTCTTTCCTCCCTTTTTTTTGGATGACGCCCTGGTGGTTAACTCATTTAGACTCGGGACGATTCTACAAATGCCTTTAAATCCTGACGGTGTTCTGAAAAACCCATGTTTCTATGCCTGTGGTTCTCAAACATTTTCATGTCAAGGACCCCCAAAAATATATGTAATTGGCCGTCGACCCCACCCCCCCATCTCAAAATATGTTGTTCCAGGAACCCCTCGGAATTAAAAACGTTCGCTCTGAAAGAATATATTCAAAGATTTACGCCACATTTTCACGATTTTTCAAAAATGGCAGATCTACGAGCTCGTAGCGCTATGAGCTTGTAGATCTGCTATTTTCAATAGCTAAAGTATAACGCAATGCTTGAAACACCAAAAGGGGTTCCCGCGCAAAATGGGTTAAAGGAATGTCCCAGAACCAGACGTTGATGGGCTTGATTCCCCACCAAAGCTGGGGGACGGTGAAACCTTACCAGCTCAGATTAAGAGATTAATTTGATTTAAATATAATGTGGAAAACCAAAAATTGCATTTTAATTGGGGCAATGTTCAATAATTCCCTTCCAAGTGACTCATCGTTTGGGGTGGGATATCGGCAGCTGCAAACTAAAGTGTGTGTATTTTGCCAAGAAACGGTCTTCGATGTATAGTTGGGGCTGTCACGATTACAAATGTCAAGTTCACATTTAATTGTCACAACAATAACTGCGGTTAACGATTTAATTTGGTTCTTTGCATTGAACACGTTTCAATTTGTATTTTCTGTTTGCCTCTTAAGGCTTCGTAATCACAAATTGCACATATGACGACGAATAACTTGAATATATCCAATGAAATCACTGACACATTTATTATTGTTTCATATTTTCTTTCCAAATAATGTACAAAATAGCGGAATTCGTTGATCTACAAGTTTACAGCATGTGTTGTAAGCTTGTAGATCTGCTATTTCTGCTATTTTTGAAAAATGTTTAGAAATGCATGGACATTTTTCAATATGGAAAGTTGGAAAACGATTGACGACTATGCAAAAATAATTTCGATTATCTTAATTATAAATAATTGTGACAGGCCTAGATGTGCATCAACAAGGCTCGGAGAATTGATTGGCAATGCAGGGTGGACTGAATTCCTCATGTTCTCCCAATAATCTGACCAGATTTATTTCGGACGGAGACGAATCACGCAATAAGGCAAATAAACTTGGAACAAAGTTGTAAAGTTCTCCATTCAGCACCCCGAACGATATGCAACTTAAAGGAACAATCAGTTTCACACCCCGTGAAGCCCTGAATTCATGGATATTTTGTAGGTTTTGTTCAGGTAATAGGAGACTCGGTAGGAGTAGGAGACTCTTTGAGTATCTGCCGTTCATCAAATTATGGGCTCGGGAATGACAAAAACTGAAAAAAGGCTTTGTGAGACGAGCGGTTGATAGAAAATAAGTCATTTTTTGGGTGAACTACTTGTTTTAGTCAACTAATGATCCTCCTACAGAACACATGCCCTTTAACAAGCACCTAATTTAGCACAGGACGTGTACAGGGGAAACTTTCTGTGCAATATGAACCTTTTTCATGACTAAAACGCAGCTTCACCAATCACCACTTTACTTACCCTGAACTACTTTGGCGTGTGACGAATCGGGACAATAGCAGCATCTACAAGCAAGCGCACACAACGCGTCACCAGCTTGTATTTTCCACTGTTATACAGTAAATGATAATGACGTTCGCTGTACAGCAGCTGGCCATGTTGGCGCCTAAATTAAACACACTGAGTATTGATATATAATTGATATATATATATATATATATATATATATATTACAACCTGCTGCATTTACCCGTCTCTGAAAAAAGTTCCATAAGGCATCTCAAAGTGGTGTCACACTGTCTGTTCCTCCCTGCCCGGGTGAGATCCTGTTGGCCTATAAAGCTCTGTGTGAGTCTCAGTCCATGTGTTTGCAATAAACACAAAGTGTTGGACAAAGTACTCTAATGCTAAATAATGACACTTCAGTGCATGGCTGCCTGATTTAAGGGCTGCGTCCGTTGATGTTTGCAATTGGTCCCCAAACAAATCTAAATGATGATTTTTGACCCCACTGCCAACCAACCGTGGTTAGAGAGTTGAGATCCGTATCATACCGTTTGACCGTTTAAAACAAATTCACCTCGACCTTGACCTCTCCCAGGCCACAGACTGAAACGGGTGCTATGAAATGGCATTGCGTTGCAGGACGGATGACAGAAGTGACAGAGGTCAGGTCAGTGTGCTAATGAGAGAACCAAGAGGTAGAATTTAGCACAAAGGTTATTTCTTTAAATATGTTTTTTTTTTTTTTTTTTTTTTTTACTTTACGATTTCTTGTAGCTCAGCGTGAAACATTTGTCTGATGATGATGATGAGCATTTAAACAAAAATTATATCTATTGGCATTCATGACTTGGGTTAGTACGTTGTGATTGAAAAATACTGTTGTCGTTATAGCGCAAAAAAATAACTACGAATCTCGAATTTACGTCTTTTGGGCCTGATGAAACCTAGAGAAATGCACTGACCCTTGTGTCCATTTTTATATTCTCAGCGACTGAGTCAATGTAACACCCGACTATACTGTTCACTCTAATGCAAGCAACCGTTTTGCTTTCATGTACATTGTACAACACCCTCACTGTAAACTGTTCAACAACGTTTCAGTCAACTTTCAAGATGTTATTTACAGTGTTCCTTTTGCTCTGATCACTTATACATCGTCTCTGTCGGGTTTGGAAACCTCATACGTCCAAAAATGTAACTCTTTAGGGTTCAACTAAAAAAGAAAAAACAGCAAAAGTAGCAGATCATCACGCTTGTGTATCTTCTACTTGTATGGTTTAGTGTGACGCTGTACTGTAGTATGATCAGGTACAAGACCCTATGAATGTCCTACCTGGTAGGGCATTAATTTACGAAACAAAAACTGGAAGAAAAAAATATAGGACATAGGCGGTTTCTCCCCGACAGCAACGATAACATCTGAGCATCACATCAGTTTGTTTTTTTGCGCCCCGCCACCACCCAACCAAAAACAAAAACCCCTCCTCTCGTTTCTTCCCCTTCCTCACAGACCTGAGTCCCGTGGGCTCCACGGACAGCACCAAGAGCTACGTCTGCAACCAGTGCGGCCGCGCCTACCGCCACGCCAGCTCCCTGCTGAACCACAAGAACAGCCACAAGACCGGCAGCTACTTCTGCAACGCCTGCCAGAAGGAGTTCCCCAACCTCATGTCCCTCAAGAACCACCGGCGCATCCACACGGAGGCCAAGCGCCACCAGTGCCCCGACTGCGGCAAGTCGTTCCGCGTCTCCACGGCGCTCGTCAACCACCGGCGCCTCCACACCAAGGAGAAGCCCTTCTCCTGCACGCAGTGCGACAAGCTCTTCTCGTCCCGCTCCAACCTGAGGCACCACATGAAGGTGCACTGGAGCAGCCCGCCCGGCCTGTCCCGCGGCTCGGCCTCGGCCTTCCTCACCATCCCGTCACGGCCTTTCCTTTAAGACCGCCCTATACCGCCTCAGCCATACACCCCCAACCAACCCCCGCCCCATAGCCACCATCCTTCCCCCCCCATGCCCGGACTGGTTGGAATAACGTGTTCCTTCCACGCGCTACGTCCAACTGGGGAAACTCCCCCACCCTGTCAGGCGCAAAGAAGACTCCTCATGCATATAGAAGGAAGCATGAGGTCAGTCCGTTGCTCTCCCCAGGTTGGCAGAGGAAGCGTATTAGCGCCCCGGATTACATTAGATAATTGACAACTGGGTGAAAAAGTGTGTTGCAAAAATCGTGGGATAAAAATTCAGAAGGGAAAAAAAAAAAAGACTGCCCCTCCCCCATAACCCTCTCCCCACACTGGGCAAACTCCAAAGACCATGAAACGAGGTGCTACTGTATCTTGAGCAAAAAAAAAAGAAAACGAGAAGATGGTGTTACCGGTGTAAAGAGATATCAGTCAGACCACAGACAAAGCAATGATACTTGAAACGTCTTGCGGGAGGAGTTTCGGACTCAAAACATCTGGAGCAAAATGTATAGACCAGTGGTGACGGAGAAATCATCTGCAAATGGCTGACGTCGCTCACTCGATCGGTTTTCCCTGGATGTGGTGTATTGTCCACGTTTGGCCCCCTAAACCACCCCCCCCCCCCCAAACCAGCCATCATCAGACATCTGAAGTTAGTCATCTAACATGTTTATGTTAGTCCGATACTTATTTCCCCCCCCCCTTGACAATCAACTGGAAACTTATAAAGCTGAATTAGTACGCGGTGTGAAAAGTGTCCCTTATTGACAGTGTATATGGATGAAGACGGTGCGTTCTCTCCATCGACACTAACCAGTGCTTTGATTGACAGTGAACGGGGCTTCACCGGGGACAATGAACGGGTGACTGAAGCACTCTCTCCATTAGCGGTAAATGGGCTCCTATAATAAACGTTCCTCCTTCTCACATCACATGAGGACTAAAAAATGTGGCAGGTGGCGTGAAGACTTGACAGGCTGAGCGGCGCGTCTCTTGTATCTCATCTCGTCGTTCTAAAGACTCTGCTGTTGTAGACAACATGCGTCCATCACTGGAGCCGCATGGCGGTGTTTTATGGTCATTTCTGCCACAGACGCTGACGGACGGGGCAGCTGAATGTGGACGGTTGGAATCCCCTCTGTCGATATAAGACAGCTCTGATACGTCGCTGTCCTCGTGTGTACACACTGGACCTGAACAATGGCACGAGAACAATTATCTGCTGATCCTATATCTCTGAATCGCCTTTTCAGCGAGGCGCAAATGAAGAGGGGGAAACCACCATGGAACAATGAAGCGTCCTGCTATAACACCGTCTGCCCTTCAAAACCGACAGGTGTCTTTGTCTGTCTGGTGAAATCTACGTGACAAAGAAGGGATTTTTTTTTTAAACTTCTGCACTGGAGGTGGACTTAAAACGACTTCCTCTCTCGATCCTCCCGGGTTGACCTTCACGCCTCGTTAAGGCTGAGGAGGAGGAGGAGGGCTGCTGCTGTTGGGAGGGGCGGCCGGTGGGATGTACGCCAGGGAGGGAGGGGTGCATGCTGTACAATGGTTTTATAGAGACAGATTATGTGCCCATATATCAGTACCAGTTACTGTTTACACATGTCCATACGTCCATCTTTGTCTGGACATTAAAGCGTAAACCCACCTATGAAACTCATTACCACAAATGGGTTTTTCTTTTTTTTTTTAGTTTTGGATGTCGGGACCACAGCTGTCCACCTTGCCAAGTATACACTGTCTCATCACCGGGCGGGGGAGCGTATACACAGTATAGTGACCTAATCTGTGCTGCACGACAGCAAACTGTGTACGGCCTCTTCTCTCAGCTTCAGACATGGTGTTTACTGGTGTTTCTGGCAGGCACAAAACGTTCAAACTCACTGACCTATACAAAAACAGCAGCCTGGCTCTAAAAGCTATAGGGATAGTTCACGAAAAGAAAAAGGACCGACTCCTTCTCATCCTTACCCTCTCTCTAATGGTTTGGGTGATTTTGTCTTCACGGACAAAGCTATAATGCAGGGAGCCATGTGGTTTTGGTTCCTGAAGGAAAATCACCCAAACACGACTTCAGGTTCAAACAAAAGCAGCCTGCTTATACCAGCAAACATTTACGATCCGCCTCAGAGACGAGTTGGTTGAACGAGTATAAACTATCCTTTTAATTGTCTTTCTCGTTAACCGTATTGTATTTGTATAACATTTTGTTTTGTTATTATCTGGGCACCTTGTATTTTCAATGCTGTGCCTGATAGCAGACATGTATAGTTAAAAGGTTGTGGTATACAAAAAAAAAGGAAAAGAAAGGAGGAAAAAAAAGTAGACTTTAAATAATTGACGATGTGTGATGATGACATGTATCTTTTTCTTGATGCCATTAATGCTCTTCAGCTACAAGTGTCTCTCAGTCTCTGGCCAAACCACAAAGTCAAACTAAAACCAGTCGCGTCATACGTAACCGTTTCTACTCTCCATTTATATACGATGCGGATTATGGTCTTAAAATGAAGGTTTTCTTTTTTAAAACAATTTCCTCAAGATATGGAAATGATAACACATTGTGAACTTTATAGCTTGGCCAGAAAGGAAGGAGAGAGAAAAAAACAAAACACACACACACCTGCAGCCATTTTGTGATGATGATTATGTGGCAGCCATTTTGTACCCCTTATATTATAAGCCCCCCTCGTTGGTGTGGTGGCATTCTGAAGCCATGACTGTTCTCACCACACTGACCCCGGAAAGGAAACCTTAGATGTTGTTGATGACATAGCCATGCCGAGTAGCGAGGTAAACCCTTCTCGGTTTAGAGGAATGTGCTACAGGGTTCTCTCCAGAGCGCTGCTTCCAAAACTTCACAGGTCGAGACCCAAAAGAGAGGTTAGATTAGAGACCTTTTTCCCACGGGGACCCCAACTAGTGAAAATGGCAGATCTAAAAGCTCACAAATGTGTCATTGAATCATTGAATTTTGTTTTTAATCCATGGGGGGGAAAAAATGCCTTTTTGGGAATGTTTTTTTTTATTATTACATTTTTCGGCTATTCATAAATGGCCTATATTTACAAGCTCATAGCGTGTAGATTGGCTGTTTTCTTATGGGGATCCCTGTCACATTTTATTATTTCGTATACCGGTAATTTTCTTTTCTTTTCTAAAATGGCGTGCCTGCGGTCAAATACTGTACATATCAATGTGGGGGTCATGCCGCAGAGGTCACGTGAACCTCTTTGGTTTCATTGGGAGTTCAGCCTATAGCCTACTGTACTTACAGTATGCCGTATGGCAAAGGTAGATATACATGCTGGGCCACAGAAGTCCATCTTTTTCATTCTGAAGGGGAAAAAAACAAAAGAAAGCAAAAAGCCCTTTGATGTTTTAAATGCCCGGAACAGAAATGTAATGCTTCCCCCCCCAAACCGCTATAATCGAACTAATCAGTTATAAAATGAATAAATAATAGACAATCGATCATTTACTGAAATAATCGATTGGATAATCAATATCTATTGTGGGACTGCTGTTTTTACATTTCCAAACGCATTAAAAAATAGCAAGAATACAATGCAAAGAATGTTATAAAGAGCCCATTTTCATGAACAACACAAGGCAGTGCCCTTCTTCTTTTGAGGCCCAGTCCTATAGCATGCATCTCTGCTGAGGTTGAGATGGATGATTGACACACAATGTCCGAATGCTTCCGTCATACAATCAGTGCAATGGAAGCGGTGACAATGCGCCTCCCACCACCACCACCCCACTTCCACTTCATCTTTGCAGTCGCTTCAGTTTGTCTTTTTACTACGAATCAGTCGACACATATTATGTAGCTTGCTCCTTCGCAGAAATGGACACGCAAAACAATATTTTAAATATATTTCCGTGAACAGAAATGACGAAAAGGTGACACGGCTTAAGGTGACGCGGCTTCTGTTTGCGGGCTTGCAGGAGGCATAGTTACTACTCTTGCATAGCCTCCCTTAGTAATTTCCGTTCACAGAATATCTTTTAAAATATCTTTACATTTTGATACTTAAATGTCACATTTCTGGTAAACGGCAAGCTAACGTATAGTCTTTGATTATTTTGATTAATCATGGGACAGTGCGAAGACAAGGCAGAAGTGGGGAGGAGGCGTCGCATCCGATTTCTCCCCGGGTTCATTCTCAGATCTTCCGTTGCTCCAGACTGTATGACGGAACCATTTAAAAATTGTGGAATTAGGCTCACGAGACTACATAGTTATTAGTTACAGACTGTAAAGCATTTGAAGATTGTGGAATAGTTGTCTGGCTTGAGAGACTGAGGTTTAGTCAACCACCAGGTGATTATCCTCGGGTTCTTTGCCAGACGTAGCCTACAGGCAAGAGAAACCCCAACTTGTCACGGGGGGGGGGGGGGGGGGGGCGCCACATTACTTTTAGGGGATATAAAATGGCTCAAGTGACGGCAACCCCCTTAGAAGTATAACCTTGGTGCTGTTTTGGTTTTGCTCATGTATTGTCATTGTACCTCTGTATCACTTCCCCTGTATGACCGTTTTCTTTTTTAAATATATACATGAACTGCAAATCATTATACCTTTTTATTTATTTCATCTCGTAATGGACTATCGGTAGAACATGTGAGCTTAATAGATAGGGCTGTGACGTCGTTAGCAAAGTGGCCTATCTGTGTTTTGAGGGGAAAAGAAAAAGAAGAAAAGAAAAACTAAAAATACAGATTCAGAGTGTGAACTTAACTGACAAGCACTTCATTTATCTCCACAGGCACTCTCAAAACCAACCATTAATAAAAGTAGCCGATCTTCTACTTTTGAATTCTGTAAAGTTGTGGACCCGACAGAGACGATACTGTAGTAGCCAAGAACAGACGCACGCGCACACACACACAGTCCATATGCCTGCATGTGTTCTGGGTGTAGCCTACTTTATGGATTAGAGCAGCAGTATGTTCTGAGGGAGACCTCTGAGGAAGGAAGACATGACAGTCAACAGGTTGACATGGATGTTCTGCTGATCGACAGCCTTATCTCTATCTCTGTGCTGCTGCTGCTGCTGTATCCGTTGTGCCTCTGCTTCTTTTGGCAGAGCACATGTGGCGCCTCCTTCGGTCCTAATATATTGAACCAGTTCCAGAGTGTTTCCACTGACAATGAATTGGTTCGGAGCCCTTCAAAGTTTGTTCAGAACTGGAACCAAAAGAATCATGGCTGCTGGTTTCCGTGAAAGAGACCAATGAGGTTTCCGATAATCTGTAACGGAATCAGTTTTAGAACCAAAGTAGGCCTAGTTGAGAAAAGGGGCCAGTTTGGAAAACGAGACCTTCTGCAACCATATGAATTTTATAGTGGCGATGTTCCTATATCAGTGGTGGGTAAAACGAACGTACTCCAAGCAATACTACAATATACACGTCCTGTTTTCAAATTTTGACGAATAAAAGTGCAAAGATATACTTGCAGGAGTAGACTAACAAAGGAAAAGTGCTCAAATGTTTCTAACTTCTTTTCTAAAATATAGCTGATCTAGATGCTCACAACTCTTCTAGATGGGCTAGATTCAAATAAATGAAGTATACAAAATGGCTTAAGTGGTTAATGTATGTTTTGTATTAATAATCTCAATCTGAAAGTTACCTATATAGTAACTAAAGCTTTCACATAATTGTAGTGGAGTAAAAAAGTACAATATGTGCCTCTGAGGATGTTAGTGGAGTAGCAATTTAAAGTATTAAAAAAAAATATATATATATTCTGGGCAGCTCATACATATTGGTTCTTCAGTGGTTCTTTGGAGTGGTTGAGGTGGTTTTTGATATTGTATATATAGCGCCACTGCTGACAGTCAAAGAATAGTTATTTGGTTCGTTTGTTTGATAGGCGAACGTCAGGCGAAGATGGCAAATGTAGTCTTGTAGCGAACGTGTTGTAAACTGGACGTTTTAAAGGGAACCCAGAGATTTGATTCATGCAATCGCAGACAATTCATGCTTGGTGTGAGTTGTTGTTGTTGTTGTTTTACACGTTCCTGATCAAAACCCTAATACCATTTGAGGGGCGAGGAGGGGGTCCGGCACTGGATAAACTGGTTTCGTGCACCCATTCATCCCAGCAGCATCCTTTTCACTCTTCTATGTGAAGGCATCATCACACTTTTTGGTGCCAGCTGTGTGTGTGTGTACATTTAGACAATGTTATGGTATTAAATCCTTAACGTTCAGCCACAAGGGAGTTGTATCCACGAGGAGAGCACCTTTGAACGTGTTTTACCAATTTGCTTCTCATATGCCCATTCGAAACCTGTTATACTGGGGAAGATACTATGATTTGTAGCAACTTCTGGTTTATAACTGATAATGTGCACCCGTATAAAAAGATATATCAACACACACGCGTGTCCACGTTTGGATTTTTCTGTTACTTTTCAGTAGACATGAGATCTGTTGACGCCATTCCAGTTCAAGTTCGAAATGAAAATATTTGGATTCAAACTGGGATCAGTGTTGAGTGTTGACAATATTTGTAATGTATCCGGAAACTCACTGTTCTTTAAAGTGACTATTTATAATCGTCTGATTTAATGTATTTGGGTAATAAATTGTAATTTATACCCAAATACCCTAGCTCCTTTATCCCTTACTTTCATTCTCGTGTGTGAGGGGTGTGTCCTTTTGCACAGTAGGCTACAGTAGACGGTAGATATGTCTTGTGTGGGTCCGGTTTAAATGAACCCAGAGCATTTTACAGTGTAGATCGGGGTCCCAGAAACTTGAATATTTTATCTAGGGGTGCACGATTATGAAATTATCTCCGATTATTCGCAGGGTCATAAGTGGGAAAAAACCGATTCTGACCGATTCCGATATTATCTACAGGGGACCACAATGGAAACAAGCCTAGGCCTGGGGGCTTAATTGGCCCAAAGCCTGTTAATAAAGTAATCAATCAATCAATATACTCTTTTTTTTTTCAAGTGTCTGTTTTCACTACTGAATGAGAATTATGAGTGCACAAGTTGTACTCTGTGAGTACAAACTATACAAAACCATTGACGGACACATTGTTATTGCATTATCAATGTCTATCTCTTTTCTCACTAGGCCAAGGTCAAGTACATGTACAGTAGTAGACCTCTCATTGCGAGTTCACTTGACTGGGGAAAACCTAATAGAGACAGTATATGGCGACTGAACAAGATATTAAATGGGACAGATGAAAACATATTCTGGCCATAAACAATGGATGACATGACATTAATGATGATAAGAAGAACAGCCCTGCAGGAAACAGGCTAAGGGTAAAATGATGATATGGGAGAATAAGGTGACAATATGAATGACCTATATGGCATGGGTCAAAGTTCAGGAGGATATAGGACATTGACCAAACAGATAAGACATAATTATCTAACACATATGCTACCGATTATATTGTGCATCACTCATTTTATCTAACGGGGGTCCGTGGCATAAATGCATATCAAGTATATCTGTGGGGCATGCTGTAGTAGTAGTAGTAGTAGTAGGTATTTAGTAGACTCTTTATCTGAATGATAAATCAACTGATTGTGTTCCAGACAGTGGTGGAAAGTAATGACTAATTAAGTAACATTTGAGATACTTTTACTTTACTGGGGAGTAGTAGCCTATTCTCCAATGCATATCGGATCCAAATATTTTACTCCACTACAATTATTTGAAAACTTACTTTGTATAGATTTGGATTATTATCACAAAACCTACATTAATTAACCACCGTCGGCTGTTTTAAAATACCCGATCAAGCTCACAATGTGTCGCATTGTGAGCTTGTAGATCTGCTATAATATTTGTATACATTTGAAAACTTCCAACGGGGCATGCTGCATAATGTTTTGATACTTCTGTACTTTTACTAAAGTAAAATTTGAATTCCAGACTTTTATAGACTTTTCCGTATTGATACTTTTTTTTAACGTTTTTAACTCAAAACCTTGCTTCTGGGGAGGCCTACAATTCTAGGGGTCCTTGACCCCTAATAGTTTGAGCACCACTGACATAGAAACATGAGGTTTTTCAGAAAACTGTCTAAACTTTTTAGTGTTTGCCAAGAATTTGGGGGCCCAGCAGGGCCCACAGGTTGGGAATGGCTGCTGCTGCTGTCTTGTACACTGTGCTTCTACTGTACTGTAGCCTACCCTACTGTACATTCTCACACAGCAGAACAAAGACTTTGTCTCATTGGTTTGGTAGGACGGACGTGACCGAGACGAGAGGTCCAGTCCCAGTGCAGTGCAGGCCTTGAAGTGAAAAAGCACTCTTTGTGACCTTTTTTACGAAACAAATGACAATTTGAACAAAACGGGAAGCGTATTTGTACCCCTTTGTAAAAAGAACACGAGTTCTGCTGATCGACATCCTTATGTCTGTTGTTGCTGCTGCTGCTGCTGTATCACTTGTGGCTCTGCTTTGTTTGGCCCCTTTTCCACCAACCGGTTCGGTTCTTTTGTACCAGTATTACCAATTTGTACCATTTTGTAAAACACGAGCCAATCATAAACCGCGACATTATTTCAGAAAGCATATAATACTACTACAAGACAAATGAGGGAATCAGAAAACGTAACGTTCCACCACTTTCAACCGTGTGTTTTTCATTTTGGACATGACATTATCAGAAACTAAATTCTGTCGAAGTTTTGAGAATGCCCTTGAAAATTGTATCAAAAGCAGGGAAAATAGCCGTTCTACAAGCTCCACACCACATCTCAATGTGACGTACTCAACAGTATAAAACTATAAACTTAAGTAAGAACAAACACCAAGTTCTACAGAATGTAGACATGGGACTAAAGGTATGAGAATCACCAACTTCTACAGAATGTAGACATAAGGTGTGGGAATCCAATGTGTTTGATTGACTGACTGACTGGAAGTTTCATTTCAATGGGTACATTTCAAACGAAAGCACAAGTCAATACAAAACCTGCTACTTTGAGAATGAAACCATGAAAAACACTTAAGACTTGAGTCAACTCGCATTCATCCCTAACATACATAGCCTAACGCACCACACCAGACATGCCACCAGAGGTCACTGTACACACACACACACACACGTCCACAATCAAAGCAATGGGCTCTATGGCCTATGCACAGCGACAGCCATATTGGAAAGACATTGGGCCTCTTCCAGGATCACAGATGTTACCACCAGTGGTCCTAATGAAGGCTCTGTTCCATTCTGCTCAAAAAAAGAGTATTATAGACGAATAACAGTTTAAGTCCACGCTAATTATCCATAATGTATAAATGATAAAAAGGGGGTCAGGGCAACTAGGCCTTTTCGTATAGTACTTATTATTGTGCATGTTGGCTTTTTTTTACCTTTTTAGATATTTTTTTATAATATATACTTTTCTGTGTGTGACTTTGTTATGCCTTTATTGATAGGGTACAGTGAATTGACAGGAACGGGGGAGAGAGAGAGACTGGGGGAAGACACGCGGAAAAGGCCGACGGGCTCGGGAGTCGGGACTCGAACCCACGTCTCACGCCGTCGGGCAGGATTTCCTGGACCGCACCTGATTCCTCACCTGATTGATTGATTGATTGATTGATTGATTGATTGAAAATGTTTACCAAAAAAAGCACAGTTTGAGGAAAGCACGTACTCTAAGTCTGAGGTCAATACAAGGTCTTCTAAAAGGATTGGAATATCCCAGAAAAGCACAATGGCTTGTTTATACATATTGGGGTTCCTCCATTTTCAATTGATCAGAACATTTAGTGACGTACAAATGTACAGTAGGCAGCCTACTATCATGCCTTAATATTCCTTTGAATTTGGCTGCTGAATGTAACATCACATTCACAAACACTCCATATTTGGGCATGCCTGACCCCAGAACTGCATACAGAGAGACAGATACAGAAATATCCATATATGGGCATATAAAGGGACACAGACATATGGGGGGGGGGGGGAGGGTATACCACGGGACACAATAGGCCTACACACTGTTTGCACGACTGCACGGGGCGTGCATGTCCAACTTGCATCGTTCCAAGTCTGACAGTGCTCAACGGGCACCACTCAGTCCTGAACATTTATCAAACATTCTGCAGTGTACTTTTACCCCCTCTGTGTACCCCCCCCTCTCTCTCTCTCTCTCTCTCTTCCCCCGCCCTCTCTCTCTCTCTCCCCTCCCTCTCTCTCTCTCCCTCCCTCCCCCCCGCCCTCTCTCTCTCTCCCCCCCGCCCTCTCTCTCTCTCTCTCCCCCCCGCCCCTCTCTCTCTCTCTCTCTCTCTCTCTCTCTCTCTCTCTCTCGCTCTCTCTCTCTCCCCCCCCCGCCCTCTCTCTCTCTCTACCCCCGACCTCTCTCTCTCTCTCTCTCTCTCTCTCTCTCTCTCTCTCTCTCTCTCTCTCTCAGTCCAGTAGATGGCGGGGTGGAGAGGGACGGTGTGGGTACCGACCAGATTCGGCGCGCTGAAGAAGAAGAGCCGGCGGACCAATGGGGGTCCAGCGGCCGTCCCGCCAGCAGCACGCCTGCGCATCCTGGAATATGACAATTTTGTTGATATGCCTTAAATTGTGGACTTTGTCGTCTCTTTCACCGTTGTTGTTGTTGTTGCTGTTGCTGTTGTGAGCGCGTCTTCCCTCCACTCCGCTCTCCTCTGCTCTGCTCTGCCGCCTCTAAGGGGCAGCTCGCCCTGCATGCCGAGCTGAGCTGATGGAGAACCAGAGAGATGTGGTGAGTTGTCCTGTCTGCGGCTTCTATTGTGCAGAGAGAGAGAGAGAGAGCGAGAGAGAGAGAATGAGCGAGAGAGAGAGAGAGAGAGCATGAGAGAGAGAGAGAGAGAGAGAACGAGAGAACGAGAGAGAGCCCCCGTTTGATCTCTTTGTTATGGTTGTGTTGTGTGTGTGTGTGTGTGTGTGTGTGTGTGTGTGTGTGTGTGTGTGTGTGTGTGTTGTGAGACAGTGCTGCAGTGACGGAGGCTTTATAGTATACGGACTGCTTTTTAGACATGATGTAGAAATCATGAGAGAGGTGACAACAACACACGCACTGATTCAACACGCACGGACTTTATGGCAGCTGTCAAAGGCAGACTGTGTGTGTATGTGTCTGTGTGTGTGTGTGTGTGTGTGTGTGTGTGTGTGTGTGTGTGTGTGTGTGTGTGTCTGTGTGTGTGTGTGTGTGTGTGTGTGTGTGTGTGTGTGTGTGTGTGTCTCTCTCTCCCCTCTCTCTCCCTCTCTCTCTCTCTCTCTCTCTCTCTCTCTCTCTCTCTCTCACACACACACGCACGCGCGCACACGCACATCACAGAGTGCACCGCACTGCAGTGTTGCCTCAGACAAAAAAAAACGAACTGGTCTGGAACAGCTGTGTTTTACCAGTCTGCACTGTGTGTGTGTGTGTGTGTGTGTGTGAGAGAGAGAGAGAGAGAGAGAGAGAGAGAGAGAGAGAGAGAGAGAGAAATAGTGTATTATGGATGGATGTAGGTAAGATGTGTGTCAAATCAATCATCATGATAGCCGTCTGATGCAGGTGGAAGGTGATTCAACAACATGTGAACAGATAAACAGAGTGACGAGAGGCTTTTTATATATAGCCTAGTAGAGCGGCTTTGTACAGTACAGACATACACACTGTACGTATAGCTCTGGCTACAGACACTGTGGCAGACAGCAGCATCAGCACACACACACACACACACACACACACACACAGTATTTTTAGGGCACGTGAGGACATGTGTTCTGTCCTCAGCTGTCTTTGCAACAGATGTTCATGCATTCAAAGTCACCTTGTGTGTGTGTGTGTGTGTGTGTGCACCTTAGTTGAAATCTACCACAGTCGTTGTATGGGTTTATCGTTCGCTTTGATAGTATAGCAGCAGCTGATTTGTGTGGCGTGTGTGTGTGTGTGTGTGTGTGTGTGTGTGTGTGTGTGTGTGTGTCTGTATAGACTCTCATTGCAGCAGCATTACATCACTGTATATATCTCCATGTCCCTGTGTGCCCCGCTGTGCCAGTATGCCACCCTGTGTGCCACGTAGTGTACTACCCTGTGTCAGTGTACCACCCTGTGTGCCATTATGCCACCCTGTATGCCAGTGTAGCACCCTGTGTGCCAGTGTACCACCCTGTGTGCCAGTATGCCACCCTGTGTGCCAGTATGCCACCCTGTGTGCCAGTGCACCACCCTGTGTGCCAGTATGCCACCCTGTGTGCCAGTATGCCACCCTGTGTGCCAGTGTACCACCCTGTGTGCCAGTGTACCACCCTGTGTGCCAGTGTACCACGCAGTGTACCACCCTGTGTGCCAGTGTACCATGCAGTGTACCACCCTGTGTGCCAGTGTACCACCCTATGTGCCAGTGTACCACACTGTGTGCCCCGCTGTGCCAGTATGCCACCCTGTGTGCCAGTGTACCACCCTGTGTACCACGCAGTGTACTACCCTGTGTGCCAGTGTACCACCCTGTGTGCCAGTGTAGCACCCTGTGTGCCAGTGTAGCACCCTGTGTGCCAGTGTACCACCCTGTGTGCCAGTGTAGCACCCTGTGTGCCAGTGTAGCACCCTGTGTGCCAGTGTACCACCCTGTGTGCCAGTTTACCACCCTGTGTGCCCGCTGTACCACCCTGTGTGCCAGTGTACCACCCTGTGTGCCAGTGTACCACCCTGTGTGCCAGTGTATCACCCTGTGTGCCAGTGCACCACCCTGTGTGCCAGTGTACCACCCTGTGTGCCAGTGTACCACCCTGTGTACCAGTGTACCACCCTGTGTGCCAGTGTACCACCCTGTGGGCCAGTGTACCACCCTGTGTGCCAGTGTGCACCACCCTGTGTGCCAGTGTACCACCCTGTGTGCCAGTGTACCACCCTGTGTGCCAGTGTACCACCCTGTGTGCCAGTGTACCACCCTGTGGGCCAGTGTACCACCCTGTGTGCCAGTGTACCACCCTGTGTACCAGTGTACCACCCTGTGTGCCAGTGTACCACCCTGTGTGCCAGTGTACCACCCTGTGTGCCAGTGTACCACTCTGTGTGCCATGCAGTGTACCACCCTGTGTGCCAGTGTACCACCCTGTGTGCCAGTGTACCACTATGTGTGCCAGTGTACCACCCTGTGTGCCAGTGCACCACCCTGTGTGCCATTATGCCACCCTGTATGCCAGTGTACCACCCTGTGTGCCAGTGTACCACCCTGTGTGCCAGTGCACCACCCTGTGTGCCATTATGCCACCCTGTATGCCAGTGTACCACCCTGTGTGCCCGCTGTGCCAGTGTACCACCGAGCCACGCTCGTAGATCTTTTCAAAGCTTTTCTCATGCCAAGGACGATGACCCCCAAAAATTGATATACATCTGAAAAGAGTTTGTGCCAGTGGGACCCCGCCAGAAGAGAAGATTTATGTACCGACAACAGAAAATAGAGCTTGCAGATCTGCCATTTTTGATTAGCCAACGTATAGGCTATAAATGGATAATGTGTAGTTAAAATGGTTGCGATGCTGTATTGACTAGCTTATGCGTTTGCCGGGGACCCCCCTGGAACCCCCTCCCTCCCGAGGACCCCTGGGGGCCCCCGGACCTCACTCACTTTGAGAACCAATGTCCGACCTAGAGTGACCATACATGGGCAACTGGCGGCCCCGGGGGCCACATGCACCTTCACTTAATGTGGCCCTCAGATTATTTTGGAATACATGCAAATATGACCTGCTTTAATTACTTCCGTCTAAATTAGTAGCTTAATGAGTATAGTGTTAAAATGTTACTGTCTTTTTTTATGTCCAATGTATTTGTATCTAGTTCATAAAGTGACTTAAACTTGACTATAACTAAATGCATTTTAAATGAAATAAAAAGGTAACTTTTTACAATTGTTTTACTAATTAAAAAATAGAAAAAAACATTTCAATTCAAATAGCAAAAGAAAATGCCGATCTACAAGCTCAAACATTTAAATTCAAATATAGCAAAAAAAAATGCCGATCTACAAGCTCAAAACGCGTTGCAATGCGACACGTTTTGAGCTAGATCGGCTATTCTTTGCTACGACAGTAATATGCAATGTGTCCCTCTGGAGTGAGTGTGGAAATATATAGTGGCCCTCACAATCTCCAAAGTTGCCCATCTCCTGTCCTAGACCTAGATCATTGTGAGTCTGGCTTTCAAAGAGCATGTTATTTTTTTTATCGCGCCGTGCAACAATGTCGGTTCTGTTTTCATATTATGTAAAATATGCCCACATTGAACAGTAGTGGCCTATAACATTGCAGGATGCCAATCACTATAGCAACCATATTTCAAGCTCTTTTCCGTCCGTTTGATTCTGGTTATTATCGGTAATGGAGTTTTAAACTGCCGTACAGAAGGAGAAAAAGAGAGGAAGAAAAGCATCACGTTGAAGGGGTAGAATCATTCCACATTATGTAATGGTCATGGACAAAAGTGCGTGCGTGCGTGCGTGCGTGCGTGCGTGCGTGCGTGCGTGCGTGCGTGCGTGGTTCTTCATCCTAATTTAGTGAGGCACTGCACTGTCTCTCTGCATTTGATTTACCTGTTTACCTTGCTCCTTGTAAGTTGCTCTGCTAAATTGTAAAAGTGCATGCGTGTGTGTGTGTGCGTGTGCGTGTGTTTGCGTGTGCCTGAGTGCGTGCGTGCGTGTGTGTGTGTGTGTGTGTGTGTGTGCGTGTGTGTCCCGTCCAGGTGGAGCGTCCGTCCAGGAAGCGTGGGGACTCCCTGGGGATGCTGGACAGCATGGAGGAGGAGCGGAGCAGCAGCGGCAGCGAGGGGGGGGGAGGAGGGGGGGGGAGGGGGAGGGGGAGGGGGGGGCTCCAGCGGGGGGTCCAGCCCGGAGGACAGCGACGAGGACGCCGGGGAGGCGGGCCTTCCTCCCCTGGCCCCGCCCTCCAACGCATCGCCGTCGTCGCTGACCCTCATCAAGACCAACGGCCAGGTGTACACATACCCCGATGGCAAGTCTGGCATGGGTAGGAATGAATGACCCAGTGCAGTCTGGCATGGGTAGGAATGGGCCCAGTGCAGTCTGGCATGGGTAGGAATGGGCCCAGTGCAGTCTGGCATGGGTAGGAATGGGCCCAGTGCAGTCTGGCATGGGTAGGAAGGGGCCCAGTGCAGTCTGGCATGGGTAGGAATGGGCCCAGTGCAGTCTGGCATGGGTAGGAATGGGCCCAGTGCAGTCTGGCATGGGTAGGAATGGGCCCAGTGCAGTCTGGCATGGGTAGGAATGGGCCCAGTTCAGTCTGGCATGGGTAGGAATGGGCCCAGTGCAGTCTGGCATGGGTAGGAATGGGCCCAGTGCAGTCTGGCATGGGTAGGAATGGGCCCAGTGCAGTCTGGCATGGGTAGGAATGACCCAGTACAGTCTGGCATGGGTAGGAAGGACCCAGTGCAGTCTGGCATGGGTAGGAATGACCCAGTGCAGTCTGGCATGGGTAGGAATGACCCAGTGCAGTCTGGCATGGGTAGGAATGACCCAGTACAGTCTGGCATGGGTAGGAAGGACCCAGTACAGTCTGGCATGGGTAGGAAGGACCCAGTGCAGTCTGGCATGGGTAGGAACTAGGAATTATCCAGTTTACACAAACAGAACACAGAAACAAGAACCATGAATCGTCTTTATTATCACAGGTTTACCGGTGTAAAACAGTTGTTTTGTTTTCTTTTGTTTTAGGGTTCGCTAGCTCCTCCAAATGCATGGCTTTTCTGAATCGCGTGTCATGTGGCAGCCACGTCTATGGACTTTTAATGTTTGTTTAGAGCCTAATTGTGAATTCCCCCCTTTGCCAGCCAAGTCCATGGACTTTTAATGTTTGTTTAGAGCCTAATCCTAAATTCCCCATCGCCAGCCAGACTGTAATGTTTGTTTAGGGTATAGTAAAGGACGACGGGTTGTGATGTAAATACTGCCTCCGCTGCGCCCTTCACTTCACACACTATAGTGTTCATCGTTTCTGTTGTTTCCAGAAAGAGAAAAAGAACGAGTAAAGAATCAATAAACAATAAACAATATAGGTATCTACATATTATTTACCATAGCAGCGTATCCACCATCCATCCAGTACTGTATGTACATGAGGTTTACACTAGACATTTTAGAAGAGCGCCTTGGCATTTTCACCTGGAAAAACTAAACAAAATGCGTCTCTCTCTCTCTCTCTCTCTCTCTCTCTCTCTCTCTCTCTCTCTCTCTCTCTCTCTCTCTCTCTCTCTCTCTCTCTCTCTCTCTGTGTCTCTTGGTGTCCCACGCTCTCTCTCTCTCTCTCCAGCCACCTGTGAGATGTGTGGCATGGTTGGAGTGAGAGATGCCTTCTACAGTAAGACCAAGAGGTTCTGCAGTGTCTCCTGTTCCAGAAGCTACTCTTCCAACTCCAAGAAGGCCAGCATCCTGGCAAGGCTGCAGGTTGGTGTACTTAGTAGTAGTACATATACTTAAACAAGAAGACCAGCTTCCTGGCCAGGCTACAGGTTGGTGTGTATTAGTTACTACTGTACTACCATTACTGTAACCACACTGTAGTACATCTATCTATAAAAGTACAAATATTTAGGATGACCGTTGAGCCGATTCTACTCTATATGGCTCCGAGACCTGGACACTTTCAAATAAACGCACACATTATGAGTGTTTCATGGTGTGGAGAGAGACTTTGCTTTCTTTTAAATAGCTTTTAAAAAATAGAATTATTTTACTAGTACTTTGCTGGGTGTTTTATTGTATTTAATTATTTATTGTCCTGTATGTATTGTCCTGAATGTATGCATTGACCTGAGCAAAACTAATTTCCCTTGTGGATAATAAAGACATCTAATCTAATAGTGGCGAGTGCATAGTTGTCACGGCCCCTTGGCCTGGCCTGCAGGGCCTATGCTGTCTATATGGTGTACTGCCCTGTCTGTGTGTTTCCCCCACAGATCATGTGGGCGTCGGCCCACTTGAGACAACTCATTAGGTGCATTAGGAGCACCTGATCAGTGCTCCTGGAAATCCTATAAAGAGGGCTTGCCAGCCATTCTCTTGGTCCCACTCAGATGACGGCACCCTTCTGTTTACTGCTCCTCACCATTTGATTTGCACACTACAACACACCTTCACCATATTAACCACACATCCACACTGACACCACTGATCTTACTGACTACCACATCTCATACATTCTGTAAGCATTATCATTTATATTAAGTTATTATTAGTTATCTGACAAATAAATTATTGTTATTTTGAACACTGCTCTGTGTCCTCCTCAATTTGTCATGGCCCAACGGGCCGGGTTATGACAATAGTTGAAACAGGTCGGGTGAAGCACATAATGACGGTGTCTTGTATTTAAAACATGTTTCAAAGGGGAAACCTCCAACCAAGAAGGCCAAGGTCCTCCAGAAGCAGCCTCTGATGGCCAAGCTGGCAGCCTACGCCCAGTACCAGCAGTCCCATCAGAACAGCTCCAAGAAGTCCAGTGAGTCTCATCACCACACAGACAGTACCATCAGGGCCGGTCCTGAGCAATCTGGTGCCCCAGGCACAACAAAAAAGAGGGGAGGCACTGGGGGGGACACTGAGCACTGGGGAGATACTGGGGAGGCACTGGGGGGACACTCATGGGCAGACAGAGTTGGGACAGAGTAATAAATTAAAGAAAATGGCGCCCTATCCCCCATGGTGCCCCAGGCGGCTGCATATAGTCAGCCTGTAGGAAGGGCCGGGCCTGAGTCCCATCACCACACAGACTGCAGTACACAGAGCATACTGTGAGTCTCTCATGGCTGTGGGAACAAAGAGAGCATCCTGTCTGTTGAACTGTGTGATTGAATTGTTCATTTTGATCCTCATTAGCTACTACCTTAGCAGCAGCTGCTCTCCCTGGGGGTCCACACATAAAATACATGACATACTATGAAAACATTTTACAAGGCAGTATAATTTTTTTTGAAAAAGTTGAAAAAAAAATAACTTCAAATACAACCAAATGTAAAACAATTCGTTATATGGTATTGTACATTATTACATAAATATAACATCTTAATAACTCGACAACCATAAAATAATTTTAGTTCAAGTACAGATACAATATAAAAGAAACATAAGAAGATAACATGAGATATTTCTTGAATCTATTTTTGGAAAAAAACACCAATCAATAATATCATATTCACTTCTTGGAAACAGACAGCTGCACAAATAGATATAATAATTTGGTTTTGTTGGGGGACCAACACATGTGTTTCAATTTGTCTGGTTGGCGTAGAACCAATTAATTTCTTTGCAACACCTGTTGGTCCCCAGCATGGCAGGCGTAGGACTACATACATTTGAAGCTCATGAATACCCCAAAACGGAAAGGAATACAGTACTAAAGTATGTTTTCTTTGTCTGTTTGTTTTCTTTGTCCGTTTGTCCCATGATTTCTCTAAATATTCTGCGAGTGTGAATATCTTATTATGTACCATTATGTGTAAATAAATGAAGTTCAGTTGGTTCCCAACGTTTTCTGGACCGGGTGTTATAGGCAGTAACCCAGCCCACCCATTTGTCCACTTACTGTAACACGGCGGCCATTCTGTTGTCGCTATATCTCAATGGTAACAAATCTGGCGGTAGAAGAAGGGGAAAGCCACACATTAGTGCAGCTTTCATTATTTCATATCGGTGTTGATTTCGTCGACTAAAACTAAGACGGAAAATGTTCGTCGACTACCTTTTTCCACTGACGAAAACTAAACGGAAACTAAATGAACACTAAGCTATGATGACTAAAACTAAGACTAAATATGCGACAATTTCGTCAACAAATAAAAACTAGACTAAAATGTTAGGAAGGGACTATACTATATTAGTGGACAAGAGATCTAGTATAAGTCATTTTACAATTAGCTGCACAACGCGTTGCGCTGCGACGCGTTATGAGCTTGTACTATTTTCAGCAAGTGTAAAAACTGCCATTACGACGGCATCAAGGCCCACCAAAATGCATTTTAGTCGACTAAATCAACTGTAGATTTAGTCGACTAAAACTGGACTAACACTAAGGCATTCCAGGTGACTAAAATGTGACTAAAACTAAATGAACAGTTTGGTTTGTTGGTGTGTGTTTAATCTGTTTATAGTCGTTCCCCTGGAGGCCTTCGACTGGGGTCGTTACATTGGAGACGGAGACACATTGGGAGCGCCCGTCAGCTGTTTCAAACATGTAAGTGCACGCACGCACGCACACAAACGTGCGCACACAGCACACAGTTGTAGCCTACATTGTTGTTGTTGTTGGGCAGAAACCTCTTATCCATCTCCATATTTTAACCCTTTATGTTTTCTTTGTAAGTTAACGCCAATACCTACTTGATACTACAGTGTCACGCCATAGCACCAAAAAGTAGCAGAACTACAAGCTCAACATGTACGGCAATGCTACCGTGTTACAACAAGCTAACTGTGTGTGTGTGCGTGTGTGTGTGTGTGTGTGTGTGTGTGTGTGTGTGTGTGTGTGTGTGTGTGTGTGTGTGTGTGCGTGTGCGTGTGTGAGTAGGTGCCTATGGGGAGGTCATGGGGGGACATCAGTGAGGGGGTCAGGATCGAGGTACCTAACACAGACAGTGGACTACCTATGAAGGTGTACTGGATAGCTGGCATCATCAAACTGGCAGGTACACGCACACACACACACACACACACACACACACACACGCACACACACACACATCACATTATATCACATTACAAATGCACTGTGTGTGTGTGTGAGTGTGTGTGTGTGTGTGTGTGTGTGTGTGTGTGTGTGTGTGTGTGTGTGTGTGTGTGTGTGCGCGCGTGTGCGTGCGCAGGGTTCAAGGCTCTACTTCGCTATGAGGGTTTCGACAGTGACTCCGCCAGAGACTTCTGGTGTAACCTGTGTGTTCCCGACATCCACCCTGTAGGGTGGTGCGCTGCTGGAGGCAAACCCCTGGTCCCACCCAAGTGTAAGACTGCGTGCGTGCGTGCGTGCGTGCGTGCGTGCGTGCGTGCGTGCGTGCGTTGGTGTTCCATTGAAAGGCTCAGAAAGTAGGCTTGCGTGATTAATCGGTCTTCGTATCGGTACCTGCGATACGGTCTCATTAATGCAATATTGGTATCGAACCGATATGTATATTTAACTAAAAGATAATATGCCGGTTTTGTCGATATTTTATTTGATAATATTTCGTGTTTTGACAGTGAAGCTGAAAAATGACTGACTGACTGACAGACTGACTGACTATAAACTGGCATTCCCTTCAATAAAGATAGAGATAAACTTTATTACATGAAATGGAAACATTCCCTGGCACCCTGGCAGTCGGCATACAACAATAAAAACACCATTACATAGAATACACACATGCATTCAAATACTATACCAAATGTATTCACAAAACGCAGCAACATGGGCTGTATGTTTAAGCTATACTTAAACATTTTCTTATTTAGAATGGCCACTGCAGTTGGCACAAACAAGGTCTCGTAACGCTTTGTTTTGCCTGCGTGATTTAGAGTCATTGCAAATCTTTGAATTGCCTTTTTTTTTGGTTATGCATGGAGCGCTTGTATACGTGCTGAAGTTGTTGTTCTTGTTGTTTGTCTCCAATGATCAATAACATCTTTGTTTCAGACAGAATGACGTGACACTGTTGTCTCTGTCCTCAGCCATCCTCCACAGATGTACCAACTGGAAGAGTTTCCTCGTTAAAAGACTCACCGGCTCCAAGACACTACCTCCAGAGTTCTCCGCCAAGGTCTCGCGCGCATGTGTGCATACAATTACACTGATTTCAATCATTTGAATTGCATTAGAAGTCAGCACTGTCTACTGTACTGTATATAGCCTATTTCCGGTGTGTGACATGCTGTAACTTGATATAATAGATTCTAGCATATCAAGTCATCATGTCACACACCAAAAATAGCCTTTTGGTCTTTTAAAGCATTATGTTATACTTGTAGGTCTGCTATTTTTGAAAAATCGTGAAAATGTGCCTCAAATCTTTGAATATATATTATTACAGAGTGAACATTTTAACTCAAATCTTTGCTTCTGGGGAGGTCCCTGGAACAACATATTTTCACAATTATATTACATATAATTTTCGGGGTCCTTGACATGAAATATTGAGAACCACTGATATAGAAACATGAGGTTTTTTCCAGAAAAAAAGGTGGTTAAACCATCTTCCAGAAAACCCTAATGATCTCAGATATTTCATGAAAGCAAAGTCATTCATAATTTAGTTTTTTTGCTTTAAACCCTGCATACATACCACGCAGGCAGACACAACAAACATCCTTTCTATGTAACTCTCCTCCTCTCCAGGTACAGGAGAGCATGCAGTATCCCTTTAAGAAGCTGATGAGGGTGGAGGTGGTCGATAAGACGCACCTGTGTCGGACGCGGGTGGCTCTGGTGGAGCAGGTGAGAGCTCTCAGCGGTGTTGTTTTTGGCAGCAAGTTTCTATTTTAGTTTTAGTCACAGTCTCTTGAACAGTTCTCATTTAGTGTCAGTCACATTTCAGTCACCCGGAATGTTTTAGTGTTCGTCTAGTTTTAGTCGACTAAATGTCATAATGTTCCTCTGATTTATATTATACTTTTATGAAGTATTGTGTTCTTGTTTTCCTAGTTCCTTTTTGAGTTTTGCTTTACCCTTGTGTGCTTTTATTTTGTAGAATTGTTCATAATGTTTCCTGTCTGTCTTGTTACTGTTTGCCTCCCTTGCCAACCTGTGCTGTGATTAGCCTAGTGTTTCCACCTTGTCCTGTTTGTTCCCCAGCCTATCCCAGTGTTGTTCACCTGTGCCCTTGTGTATTTATACCCCCCCTGATCCCAGTTTTTCCTTGCTAGTTCATTGTGCTATGTTGCGTGTGTCTTGTCTTGACACCTTTTGTGCTTCCAGTGTTTTTGTTTGTATTCTATAGTTCTTTTGAGTTATTAAACCTTTTTGAAATAACCTGCTCTGCCTCTGCCTCCTCCTGCATTTGGGTCCTACAAACTCTCCTGACTTGAACCGTGACAACTTGATACTACAGTGTCAGACTTTAGTCGACTAAATCTACAGTTGATTTAGTCGACCCTGTCGAGGTCCATTGTTGAACCCAATGCCTCCTATACTTTGTCAGACTTGTGATTCTGTGCGTTGCCCTGGCAGGTGATTGGTGGGCGCCTGAGGCTGGTGTACGAGGAGTGTGAAGACGGTACGGATGACTTCTGGTGTCACATGTACAGTCCACTGATCCACACCATCGGCTGGTCCAGGTCCATCGGACACCGCTTCAAGCGATCCGGTTAGTTTACCGTGCAACTTTACTCATACACATACGGTAAGTACACACATACTACTGTACACTGTTTCCAGACGAGAACTCAGCGGGAATCATACAGCGGAGAGAACAGCCACGACACATATTGCTGCCCCAAATGTAATTCCTGGAAACTGAATTTCCCGACCTTAAAGGTATATTCAGTGATTTCACTCAAAAAAACGTAGGTTTCGTTTTTGGCTGTGGGACCTAAGCCTTCGTCCAATCAGGATAGAGAGTCAAAAACGAAACCTAAGGTTTTTTGACCCCCAGGGGTTAACTGGGGACAGGGAGGAACTGCTTATATGGTCAGCACACTCTATAGTAGAGAGGATTATCACAACAAAACAAAAAAATAAGTGATATTTGAATTAAGTGAAATCCCTGAATATACCTTTAACTAACGTTTCCACATGGAAAAAGACTGCCCTTTTTTTTTTTAAATCATTAAATCATTGTTGATATAACGCCGTTTAAGTCAATGATATAACATTATGTTGTGATAATATAGCAGCGGGTATATAGCCTATTTAATGGCCAGTCAACTGTCTTCCGTGAGAACGTGTTTGGTACGATGACGCGGGATGCAACCCCACCTCCCCTATAGAGCCTGCTTGCTTGAATTGAATCTTGACCATCAGGTCAACATCTGTATGGGATCCTATGTCTAGGTGAGACACCTATGTGTCAATAGAAGGGAGAAAAAAATGTAACCATGCCAATTGTATACAAGTCATATTGTATTGACACACCATACCATACAGATTGGACAAAATGACATGTTATTCATTTAAAAAAAGAGAATAATGTAATCTAGATGATCTAAAGGTCAAAGGTTAAGGTTGAAGTCCTATTATTTGTCACGTGCAGTGCTCTGTGCGAGATTTGTTCTCCTCATTTGAACCCATGATCTCTAGGAGCGGTGAGCCGCAGCCGTGCCTTCCAATCAGTCTAATCTAGTTAAATAATGACACCCGTGGATCTGTGTCTGTTGCAGATGTTACAAAGAAGCTGGAAGGACAGGCGGACGCCCCTGGACAGCTGTTTATCAAGGTGACGACAGCCTCGACATGTCTGTCTGTACGTCTGTCTGCTTGTTGGACTGTCACCTACCATATTTGTGCCTGTCTGACTAGTTAACCAACCTGTTAGTTAGCACCGGCTAGTTTGGTAGTTTTGGTAGTAAATACACTAAATGTACTGTATCCTTGATCTGCAGCTATTGGCAACTGCGTTGACCTCGTGATTGAGAAAACGATCTTGTCTCGTTTGGTTTTAATTGAACGTTGTGTCATCAGGTGAAGGAGGTTGATCAGAGCGATCCATGGTTTAAAGATGGAATGAAGCTGGAGGCTATCGACCCCCTCAACCTGTCTGCTATCTGTGTGGCCACGGTCAGGAAGGTAAAGATACCCCCTCAACCAGTCTGCTATCTGTGTGGCTATACGGTCAGGAAGGTAACCTCAACCTGTCTGCTATCTGTGTGGCCACGGTCAGGAAGGTAACCTCAACCTGTCTGCTATCTGTGTGGCCACGGTCAGGAAGGTAAAGA
Organism: Protomyctophum bolini; assembly: GCF_963924005.1. NCBI lineage: Eukaryota > Metazoa > Chordata > Actinopteri > Myctophiformes > Myctophidae > Protomyctophum > Protomyctophum bolini. The sequence continues at coordinate 36,822,406 of NC_137872.1, read as the reverse complement.
TAACCCCTCAACCTGTCTGCTATCTGTGTGGCTACGGTCAGGAAGGTAACCTCAACCTGTCTGCTATCTGTGTGGCCAGTTGGCTACGGTCAGGAAGGTAAACTCAACCTGTCTGCTATCTGTGTGGCCAGTTGGCTACGGTCAGGAAGGTAACCTCAACCTGTCTGCTATCTGTCTGGCCACGGTCAGGAATTGATAGTTTGATACCGTGTACCACAGGAACACAGGAATAGCTTATTGACTGATTGACCATCACACACAGAACCCTCCATGGCCAGGCACCCCCATATTTATGGCCCCATTTAGACTGTCACTGTCAGTCACATCCAGTCAAATTTGATTCAAATCTGATTTACTTCTGGGGGCACGGTGGCACAGTTGGTAGTGCTGTCGCCTCACAGCTAGAAGGTCCTGGGTTCGATTCCCGCTCGGGGCACTGTGGGTGCTGGCGGCGTGTTTCCTCCTCCGCGTCATCAGTGCCCATACCCGAAGGCGGGGTTGGCGAAAGGGCCTTTCTGCGTGGAGTTTGCATGTTCTCCCCGTGTCCCCTAGGGTAGGTACCCTCACAACAACATGCAGTAATCCTGGTCTCTAAACTGCCTCCCCCTGGCCAGCCGGGGCGCCTGATGGAGGGGAAAGGAACTGGTTGGAATAACGTGTTCCTTCCACGCGCTACGTCCAACCAGGGAAACTCCCCCCTGTCAGGTGTAAAGGAGCAACTTGGACACTCAAGCATGAAGGAAGCATGAGTTAAGTCTGTTGCTCTCCCCAGGTTGGCGGAGGGTGTGTAGAGCCCAGGATCACAGTAGATGATTGACACAGGGGTGAAAAATGGGTTACAAAATCGTGGGATAAAAAATATATAAAAAAAAAAAAATCTGATTTACTTCTCAAATCTGATATTTTGGCCACGACCATTCACATTAGTGGCCAGATCGGAATCTGTCATAGATCTGCGTGTTCAGACCGGCAACCAAATCCATCCTGAATCAGATCTGGGCCACATCCGGATTGGACTCTGATTTGTTTAAACGTGTCTAAACGCAAACAAGTCACATGGAATCTGATGCAGATCAGGTTACTGCTGCATTCAGACTGAGTCGGATCTCCTGAAATCAGATTTGAAACCACCTGAATGTGGCTCAAGTCACATTGGAAAAAGTTAAGTTTACTGAGGTTAAGGTTAGGGTTAGGTTTAGGCTGTCAATCACAGCGCGTCGACTGCACAACCCGTGTAGGCTTTGGTATGTCGCGGGAAATTTACTTACTTCCAGGTCCTGGCAGATGGATATCTGATTATTGGCATTGACTTACTTCCAGGTCCTGGCAGATGGATATCTGATGATTGGTATTGACGGCTCGGAGGCAGCCGATGGTTCCGATTGGTTCTGTTATCACTCCGCCTCTCCCTCCATCTTCCCCGCTGGCTTCTGTGAGATCAACAATATTGAGATGACGCCCCCCAGAGGTAACGGCATGCTATTGTTGCTGTTGTTGTTGTTATCTCTCGTCGATTATTCTACTGCTATTAATAACGAATATTTGATTATTCGACCACATTATTGTAACTAAACAATTCGGAAAAACCAAAACTTAAACGGTAAATTATATTTCCGGTATCCTCGTGAATTTGAGGAAATCATAATAAATGCGTGACATGACAATGCTAATGCAGAAGAGGATAAATAATAAATATTATACCCATACTAGGCAGGCTTCCTCTAACATTACTAGGGGCAGTGTTTGGATGGCAATATAGCCTTTTGCAGAAATGAGTAGAAATGCACTCTGTCGAGCTGCCAACTTGCACTTCGCACACAACTAGGCCTACTTTCTACCAGCCTTGAAACGTACCTTAGTTATGTCACCATCAACAGCCAATGAGGGACCACCAATCTTAACACTTAACACTGACTACTTAAGTTGCCCGTTAATTATTGTAGATCAGCAGTAGTATTAATTGGAACCACCACCAGGGGGCAGTAAGTCACCCTGATGTATCTCTCTCTCTCTCTCTCTCTCTCTCTCTCTCTCTCTCTCTCTCTCTCCACCAGGTTACACCAATCTGCCATTCAGATGGTTTGACTACCTGAGAGAGACTAGCTCCATAGCAGCACCTGTTAACCTCTTCAACAAGGTACACACACACACACACACACACACACACACACACATATGGTGCGTGCGCAAGGCGGTCCTTGCAAATAAAACATGTGAAAAGCAGCTACTCCTGCTCCTGGACTCATAATGTGCCATGCTAGTGTCATAGTAGTAAATCAGTGTCATATACAGTACATATTCTGTATATGCTGCTGTAGCTTTGCAGTGCATCTTTGTATCTTTTGGATCTGCCAGTATGCCAAAAAATTGAACATTATAATAGTGTGTAAAAAGCTTTCATCGCCTCATAGCTGTCAATGTTATTTTGCATGGCTGTGTTGTTGAACACATACTGTACACAGCTTAATGTCTGACCCACCCAGGTGGTACTACAATAACACTGATTTTTGCATTACATGAAAACTCCTGTCGCAGTGTCGCACAGTCATCAGTTGATTGAGTTGGAATTGGTGACTTAGGGACTTAGTGAAGGGCTCATTGTTGACCCCTCTGTCTGTCTGTCTGTCTGTCTGTCTGTCTGTCTGTCTGTCTGTCTGTCTGTCTGTCTGTCTGTCTGTCTGTCTGTCTGTCTGTCTGTCTGTCTGTCTGTCTGTCTGCCCTGCCTGTCTGTCTGCAGGAGGTCCCTAACCACGGCTTCGGCCAGGGCATGAAGCTGGAGGCGGTGGACCTGATGGAGCCCAGGCTGGTGTGCGTTGCCACGGTGACGCGCATCGTGCACCGCCTGCTGAGGATCCACTTTGACGGCTGGGAGGACGAGTACGACCAATGGGTGGACTGCAGGTCACCTGACCTCTACCCCGTGGGCTGGTGTCAGCTGACCGGGTACCAGTTACAGCCCCCCGCTGTTAATACAGGTACTGCACCGCACCGCACGCGCGCACGTACACACGTACACACACACACACACACACACACACACACACACACACACACACACACCTGACCTCTACCCGGTGGGCTGGTGTCAGCTGACTGGGTACACGCTGCAGCACACACACACACACACACCCGAACTGTGCCCTATAACTGAATCTAATCGAATCTAATAATTATCGTATCAAATATCGAACTTTGCGAAGAATCTGGTGATTTACACCCTAATACTGTATACATTGTGTGTGTGTGTGTGTGTGTGTGTGTGTGTGTGTGTGTGTGTGTGTGTGCGTGTGTGCGTGTGTGCGTGTGCGTGTGCGTGTGCGTGTGACAGCCTCCAGAGAGTTGCCATCAGGAGTGTCCAAACAGAGGAAGAAGTCTCAGCAGTACAAGGGACAGAAAAAAAGTAGGTTCACATCATGTGGCGGCCAAGTCTATGGACTTTTAATGTTTTGTTTTAGAGCCTATAATTAAAGAATAACCGGGTTGCCCCGCCAGTAATTAACTTTTTTTGTATTATCAGAGAGGAAGCTTCCCATTGGTAGAAGGCCCGTCAGTCTATCGGGTATCGCCATGGTAACCGGTGTACCCTGCAGGAGCCTATCGGGAGACGAGAACATGACCCCGCCTGATTACCCATCACCCCCCACACCTGTGTCGGCAGCCCGGCCCCTCCTCCCCACGGGGGGCCCGACAGGTAATGCTTTATTTCAATCCACATATATATATCAACTTGGAGGGAGACAAATATAGTGGGTTTAGGCAATTCATGAACACTTAAGGGTACATAGTGCCCCCCCCCCACACACACACACACACACACACACACACACGTCAAGTGTAATATTGCGACTATACCACAGTCACCGTTAAAAAAACACGTCAACTCAATTTCATTATAACTAAGATATTCGGCGAAAAATAACATAATTATTTTTTAAACAGTTTGACGGGGCGCTAATTGTTTAATCCAGTGTTCCACCGTGCGTATATAAAACGCTATATACCCGACATTTGTTTAATGCGTTTTTAATTAGCCGTTTTTTTTTAATAATTAAAAAGAAACAGCGGATTTATCCGGGGACCTTGATGACCTTGATGACGAAACCTGGAAAATCAAGTCATCATCTGGGGCTGCTATAGGGGCTTCTGGGAAATTGAGTCCAATGCAAGTGAACGGGGGGGGGGTTTGTTTGGACTACAACTTGCTCTGCGCTGTGGTTTCGTTTCGCATTGTCATGGACCGGATTTTCGTTGTTGAAAGCTGCAAATACTTCAGCGTGTGCTCTAAAGGTAATGAAACAATCTCTGCAGCGTAGAATATTTGATTAAATAGCGGGTGAAGCATTTTATGGAGTCAAACTGTTGTTAATGACAGATGTAGCTAGATGTAGCTCTATCTATCTTCTTCTGTCTGTCTGTGTCTCCCTCTCTCTCTCTCTCTCTCCCTCTCTCTCTCTCTCTCTCTCTCTCTCTCTCTCTCTCTCTCTCTCTCTCCAGGTGCAGATATTACGCAAGAGATTGTGGAGGGGGCGGAGTTGAACTCGGAACGGGGCGTGGTCAAAACGGAGACCAATGGCCCTTCTGGAGACTTCTACGTCAAACAGGAGCCCTAAAAAAAATGCACTCATACGTCCGTCCGTCCGTCCTTCCGTCTGTCTCTCCGTCCGTATGTCTGTCCTTGCGTCCGTCCGTCCGTATGTCCGTCCGTCCTTCCTTTGTTAGAACAATCAGCTTGTATCTCAAGCCTATAGTGACCAGAAAGATCATGTACTGTGACTTTAACTGCTAGTTGTCCTCCTTTTCAATGTCCACACAGCACACTTTGGTGACCAGCACTCCTCATCCACTCACCCTCCTCTCTCCCTCCCTCTTCTCATCCACTCACCCTCCTCTCTCTCCCTCCTCTCATCCACTCACCCTCCTCTCTCTCTCCCTCTTCTCATCCACTCACCCTCCTCTCTCTCCCTCCTCTCATCCACTCACCCTCCTCTCTCTCTCTCCCTCTTCTCATCCACTCACCCTCCTCTCTCTCTCTCCCTCCTCTCATCCACTCACCCTCCTCTCTCTCCCTCTTCTCATCCACTCACCCTCCTCTCTCTCCCTCTTCTCATCCACTCACCCTCCTCTCTCTCCCTCTTCTCATTCACTCACCCTCCTCTCTCTCCCTCTTCTCATCCACTCACCCTCCTCTCTCTCCCTCTTCTCATCCACTCACCCTCCTCTCTCTCCCTCTCATCCACTCACCCTCCTCTCTCTCCCTCTCATCCACTCACCCTCCTCTCTCTCCCTCTTCTCATCCACTCACCCTCCTCTCTCTCCCTCTTCTCATCCACTCACCCTCTTCTCATCCACTCACCCTCCTCTCTCTCCCTCTCCTCATCCACTCACCCTCCTCTCTCTCCCTCTCATCCACTCACCCTCCTCTCTCTCCCTCTTCTCATCCACTCACCCTCCTCTCTCTCCTCTCATTCTATCTATCCTCCGTCCATTGTCATTGTAAAGTAGTGCTAGGGTGGTGTATATTGGAATGGAACGCGTCCGTCCACTGTAGTTTTATCCCCACCTTAATTCTTCTCTCAAACTCTTCTAAAACTTGACATCCATCAATCCCTCTCTCTCTCTCTCTCTCTCTCTCTCTCTCTCTCTCTCTCTCCCTCTCTCTCTCTCCCATACATATATAAAAAGTAAGCGGTGTCCTCCTCTGATGCTGTGAATGTTGTAGAAGTGATCGCTGCCAGTCAGAGTCAGAGAGAGAAGAGGAACAGAGGGACGTATTGAATAAGAGGAGTCAATAGAAAGAGAGGACGTTGGAGGTGCGTTGGCAACACGAAAATAACAATACTTTTGTACGATGATTTTTAAATGCTGAGATGGTGTGTGTGTGTGTGTGTGTGTGTGTGTGTGTGTGTGTGCGTATGCGTGTGCGTTGGGTTGGGTTGTGTAGTGCTGATGGGTGAAGTGTATAGTTTATTGAATACTGTGCATTATCATGATTAGAATTAATTTAGATCACGTGTGTGTGTGTGTGTGTGTGTGTGTGTGTGTGTGTGTGTGTGTGTGTGTGTGTGTGTGCGTGCGTGCTTGGAGTCTGTGCTGGTTGGTTTGACAGACTGATGTTCTGTAGGGTTGTTGTTGTTCTTATACATTTGATTCCATTGGAGGAGTCCGACAGTTCTACGAGGGTCATTCATATTTGAAGTATTTATCTAAATACTCTTTATCCAGACTGTTAGAGCTCCTCAATAATAAGCTCCAATTCCTAGATCGTTTTGTTGCTGTCGGGTGGAGAAACATTATAAAAAAGATAATAGTGTTAATATTACAGTGCTGCCACTCCAAGATAATAGTGTTAATATTACAGTGCTGCCGCTCCAATATAATAGTGTTAATATTACAGTGCTGCCACGCCAAGATAATAGTGTTAATATTACAGTGCTGCCACTCCGAGATAATAGTGTTAATATTACAGTGTTGCCACTCCGAGACAATAGTGTTAATATTACAGTGCTGCCACTCCAAGATAATAGTGTTAGGCTTGAAAATGAGCCACTTAAGATCAAGATTCCAAGTCCTAAAAACTACAGGAAGTCATATCATAAAGCAGAGCCTATAGTATATGTTCAATGACATGATTTAAAGGGAGTAATATTAGTTGTGGCGTTGTCCTTGTGTCAGTATAGTGTCGGGGGCGATCAAACTGGTCAGAATAACGTGTTCCTTCCCCTTCAGGTGAAAAGAAGCAGCTTGGACTCCTCATGCATAGAAGGAAGCATGAGGTCAGTCCGCTGCCCACCACAGGTTTGCAGAGCAAGTGTAGCGCCCAGGATTACATTAGATAATTGACACTGGGTGAATAAATGGGTTGCAAAATCGTGGGATAAAAAAATAATATATAAATAATAATAATAACTGGACGTCTGAAAAATAATCTGTAACATTATGGAGTAGGCCTATACACCTCAAAGATGTACTTCATAATGTTACATAATGGTCACGTTTCAGACCTCCAGTTCTAGGCAACACAGAATGGGGGAACTTTATCCACCTCTAAGGTATATTAATGACATTGAAAATGAGTGGTATTCCCCTTTAATACACATTAACATTAAACATCATGCACATAATTGTAGAATATACAAAATAGTGCGAATGTCACGGCTGTCACGGCCTCCAAGCGTATTGAAAAGCATAGAGTGGTAATTGCAAAAGAAAAAAAAGTAATCGCAGGTACCTAAAGGCTTAGTTGATTGAAATTGTATTGGTGATTGGTTTGTAATAAAGAAAAGAAAAATGTATCTAATTCGAAAGTTCTATTAGTTTCAAGAACGAGAACTTCTGAGGAGAAAAAACGATATAATGATTATTGACTATTCAGAATGTGTGTGGAGCGGTTTAAGATTAGCATTTCTCCAATAACTGAGACGTTATGAAAGTTATAAGAAGGCTATTTTCGCTATTCTTCGTACACTGAAGTGTGTGGCTTAAAAGGGTCAAGGGTCATGTTTTTCCCACTAATACAAAATTAAGCTTTATCTATGAAAGATTGATTAAAAAAACTAAGAGATTATTGGAATTTAAAGCACGTACCTACCTACCTAGCTATTGTAGGCATGTTGTAATTAAGTTCAACAAAATGCTGATTACAAAGTAATCCCTAAAATAAAATGGTCACTTTATTACATGGTTTTTACACGGTTAATAAAAAAGTGCCGTTAAAAATACATCATGTTATTTAAAAAATAAAACACACTAGAGGAGAATTAAACTAAATGTTTACTATATTGTCAAAATGAACCGTTTCGCACTACAGTATAGCCTAATGTATCTAAAAGACTGATTGTAGATAAATGACTTGAGTATTGTAATTACCATCATCAGTCATATATATACTAAGTATTGCACCCTGCAGCTGTGTATAGAACTAGTAATCGTAGCAGTGAGGATGATGTGTAAAGTTAACATCGTACAATAAGTATTAAGTACCGTCCGAACATGTTCCACTTTGAGGAAATGTGCACATTACGTTTGAGAGTTATGCCGACACACAAACACACAAAATGTTCCCTGCTTATATGGTTCATTCTGTTGGCACTGACGGGAGGGAATCGGGTTAAATGTGGTTGATTAAGTATTAATCCATGGTTGTAATTGATCCATTTGATTCAGCTGTGGAATGTTGGAAGCAAACATAATAGTAGTGGTTCATTGGCTGTGATGATGTGGAGGTTTCGTGTTCTATAGACAAACTCTGTGATTGGCTGTTGGCATGCTGATGATGTCGTCGTGGGGCAGTGTTAATGTGTTCGTCCGATCGCTTGTTTTTTTTCTAATGTATTTGCCATGGAGTGATAAAAGGTTAGAGACCGAACCGGAGCGTTATTCATTTCAATAGAAGTTGCTCACTGGCGTTTTGAAGCACCCGGAAGACTGCCGGAAGTACAATTATAACTCAATGGCTCGAGCGAGCGGAAGTTTAGCCTAGCCTAGCCCCGGACCTCAAATTTGAGGTCCGGGGCTTACGCAAGTGACGTCATGAACGTCCGTCCGTCCACCTCCATGAAAGTGCTGCAATTCCACATTTCGCCAGTAGGTATATAGTGGCAGCTTCAACGTTGGATAATATAGCCTTACTGGGGGCTTGATGTGTATTAGCCTGAGAGGGCTTTGTGTGATTCAGCAAATCTCTTGACTCTCTGCAACATTGGCGGTGAAAGGTTCATTTCAGATGGGTGTGTATGTGTCTCTGTGTGAACAATAGAGTGGGGCTCAGGGGTATAGAGAGTGGGCCGGGCTCCTGCTATAGCCTCCCCCAGAGTTGGTGTCCAAGTGTCTGCAGGTTGGTGCCTTGCACGGTGCCTTTCCTCCGCTATGTATAGTATGAATGTGTGTGTGAATGGGTGAATGTACAGTAATGCACAATCTATGTAAAGCGCCTCGGATAAAAGAAATGCACCATTTATCATTTACCAATAGTGTTGGCTTTATGCAGTAACTACTCTCTGCTACTGTATTATTCTACACCACACACGAATCAAACCTACTGTGCTTTGATTCCATTTTCAATATGGCACATTTTATTTATGTTAAGTCACTCCATCTTGCCCTTATATGACCCCCTGGCCTATTTAAGTTTCACAACAGTGTACAGTTAAAGTAAATAGTAAAGAAAATGCATAGTAGACAATGACATAATAGCAGTATAAAATAAATACAGTATTTTAAACCACGCAATGCCATTGTGTGTGTGTGTGTGTGTGTGTGTGTGTGTGTGTGTGTGTGTGTGTGTGTGTGTGTGCATGTGTGTGCAAGTATGCGTGTGTAAGTGTGACTCAAATAGTACAATAGTTTGTTTTAGTATTTTCACACTAGTTCACAGACAACCTTTACGGTGCCACACTCTGAGGACCTCTAGTGGGTAAAAGTGAGTAGGACACTGGCAGATTTAGCTGTTTTCTTGGCAAGGTTTTTTATTTTCAGGATTAAGCCCCCCCCTCTGCAGAGTAGTGATGTGGTCTCTACATCTTTGGTCACTTTGTCTTTAACAGTCCCAGACACAATGTGTTACAGTGGTCTGTGGCCAATTCTAGGTTCTGACAAGTTTCTGGTCATCAAAAGTAGGAATTGAAAACATCCCGATAAAAGGTAGCACATCCAAAATTTCAAATAAATGGAGGACAAAGATTTCCAGATTTTTTCAGTTTTTTTTTCTTTTTTTTTTTTTCAGATTTTATTGATACATTGAAAGTAGACAGACGGGAAATGGTGAGAGAGATGGGCCGTCGGGATCGGGAGTCGAACCCACGGCACGCCGTCAGGCTGGCTTGGCAGCCTATAGGTTGAGCCAACCGTCTGGGCCTTCCACTTTCTTTGTATTGGCACACACACACACCAACGCGTAGTGTTCCTTTTATTGGTGTGTGCCAATAATAAAGTGCTGTATACCTTTTGGGGATTTCTTTGGATTGTACTGTATACTAGATTTGGCGAAGAAAAAAACATTGCTGATGCTCAACCTCTTTGTCTTATTAAGTTTCTGGTATACCGTCAGAAATGTTGCGCCACAAATGACTCAAACGGGTGCTTGTGTCGGGACTGCGGGGGACAATATTCACTCGTTTTGTGTGCTAGACATGCACAAGTCACGTATAATGCAGTGTATCGTCTGTCTGTCTGTCGGTTATGTCCAAAATTGTTAATTTTCAGAAGTAGATTGACATGCTCAAACACAAAACGTTAGAATATGGGGACACTGTAAGAGGTTTCTGCCCACCAGCAACGACATAGACAACACGATGGCTACAATGCATTCTGAATAGGCAGATAACGATGGGGTTAGTTGTCTTCATACTGTACGTTGCTTAAGGTCTAGACTGTTAAAGAACAATGGCAATACGTTTTGGAACACATGACTTGGGGCCCGTGTTCGGTGTTCACGTTTCCAAACAATAACATGTCATTTACAGACAGTATAATTATGCATATATGACACCTACAGACTGTTATGTATTTATACAATACATACATGATTCTATACCTATAGACACAGTAGAATTATATATGTTAATGGTCTCGTTGCTGTCGGGCAGACAACTCATACCTAAATAACATATTTTTTTATTTCTAAAGGAGAAGTCTAGAGGTTTGCAAAAAAAAAACAATCATGATTCAATATTGGTTTCTACTGCAGGCTTAAATCTTCCTTCATATTCCCTTTTCCACACACCATCGTACTAGGTCACTGTATGACTGTTATGAGGAAACGCACAACTGAAATGCTATATGGCTCACAATTTATGACATATTTGCGTGCGTGTGCGTGTGTGTGTGCGTGTGTGTGTGTGTGTGTGTGTGTGTGTGTGTGTGTGCGTGCGTGCGTGCGTGCGTGTCAGTTTGTACGTGCATTTACACTTGTCTGTCCGTGGTTGTTCGTCTTTGTTCTTCTTTTGTACGTGAGTCGGTCTGCTAGTAATGTCTTTGTATTATGGTGCTATATATATATATATATATATATATATACACACACACATATATATTTGATAATCTTTTTATGAAGAATGGGATGATTTTGACACATTGACTGTGATCACGGTGGAGAAAATGTTGTTTTCTTATGGTACTTTATGGTATTTTGGACACAACTATTATGACAGATTTTTAACTATCATGAAGGGGGAAAAAATAATTTCACGTGTGTTGATTAAAGGGACATAAACGCTCGATTCAGGAATTCACATTATGCTATTGTTTTTGCCCTGAAAAATACATTGTTTTTGTTGATTCGTTGATTGATTATATCTATATCGTGATATGAGACTAAATATTGTCTGGGATTTTGGATGTGGTGGTGATATGGCTTAAGTGTTGTATTATCCTTGTTTTTAAAGTGTGTCTACTTTTACTTTTTTCAAAGCATTTGAACAAGTAGCGAAAATAGCCAGATATTTGATATTTGTCCTATAAGCCCTGCTCTCAATATTGGCATCATATGTGTTACAGTATACAGAATGTATATGTTACAGTCGGATAAACCCGTAATATCGAGAACGGTGTGCTCGTTTTACCGGCGCGAGACGGATGGAAAAACGAGCGCACCTTTCCTGCACCTTAAGGTTTTCCGACTTACTACTGTAACATACATATGACGGGTAGTGTTGCGTGCACTCTTCAAAGGCAAGTCTGGAGTCCGTGTGAATGGGACACTGTGTCCTCAGATCATCTTCATTCTAAAGCTCCGAGCTGGAATTTGTTGTGGGACTTTTAATCAATAGAATGTTACAATTAACCAGTCTGTATATGGAGTATGCTAAATACAATATAACTAGTACATCTGCAAAGTCATGGATTGCAACTTTAAGTAAGCATTTTGCACCTTAGTCTAGACGTAGCCAGAAACTATAGCTTAGTTTTTAAAAGTAGCAATAACCGATTCCCAACCAGAACATAATGCTAACGTGCCATTCATTCAAAAGATGACCGGTTTATTTCGATTTTTTATTTCATTGAGAGTGCTTTTCCACATCTCACTTGTCAGCCAGTATCAATAATAGAGCATGCATGCTCAGTAAAATACCTACTGACTGATTTCTGGTTATTGTAACTACTGTATATCTAATGTTCACCTCACCTGTCCAAAGCAACTCATGTGTGCTGCGGTATATGGCGGCATAATAGAAAACATATGCCAGTGCTATAATTTTTTTCCTTTTTCTTTTTTTTTTACTGTGTGATGTGTTGTGTGGATGTCATCACTGGGAAAGATGACCGTGTGTTTTATAACGCTTTGTTTTCTGTGGGGTTTGAGGCAGAGGTTCTTATTATAGCTGTTGGTTCGGGACCCAAACCTGCTTGGTTCTAACATACAGACTCTTACAAGGTTAACGTCTGTGTCTTTAAAAGGAATCCAGGTCCTGTCCTGAGGCACAGAAACACACAAAAAAAAACCCAGAAACATCTCCATGGTCACAGTTGTTTTAGGCCTAGTACAGATCAGGGCCTTTTTTTTTGTTTTGTTTGTGTGCTCACCACAGCGGCTTGAGGAAATGTTAACTAATCGTATTTTTAAAAAAAGGTGTTAGCATCACAATCATTTTAAAGGTAGAGTAAGTGATTTCACTTAATTCAAATATCCACTTATTTTTTTGTTTTGTTGTGATAATCCTCTCTACTATAGAGTGTGCTGACCATATAAGGAGTTCCTCCCTGTCCCCAGTTAACCCCTGGGGGTCAAAAAACCTTAGGTTTCGTTTTTGACTCTCTATCCTGATTGGACGAAGGCTTAGGTCCCACAGCCAAAAACGAAACCTAAGGTTTTTTGAGTGAAATCACTTACTCTACCTTTAACCATTTTATCATTCATACGTTGGCTATTCAAAAATAACAGATATACAAGCTCACAATGCATCACATCGTGCCACACTGCGAGCTTGTACATCTTTTTGAACAATTATATATCTTTTTTACCACTGATTTCAAAGTATCAGAGTTGAGGTTTGGGTCCCTTGGCTTTTTAAGAGTCTCTGCTTGTAGTGCAGCGTACATTTTATGTCAACTCTGTCCACATGCTACATGTAGTGACGTGAACATGGATGTTTACTGTTCTCTTATCAAAATGTGTACAAATGTTCAATAGGCTATATATATATAAATCTATATACAGTATGTATACGACAAAATAAATGTAGATGTTAACTTTCATACGTTTTTTTTAATACGTTTGTGCGATTTTTTGGCAGCATGATTGTTGGGGGGGAACAAAACATTTAGGTGTAAAATAAATTATTCACTTTACATTTTCTTACTCAATAAAACGATTTATGGGTAATTTGTTTGACGTCTTTTTGAAAGTGTTGCATCGCGTTCTTTACTGAGACAACTGGCTCACACTTTAATGCACATGGACTATAAAAGTGAATTTGTTTAAATTGTACAATATTGGAGATTTGAGGTTGTTACATTCATACACTCCCACCTTCTGCACCTCATGTTTTACAGGGAGGAGGAGGACGGGCGGGTCAGCCGCAGCCCAGTACTGATCCTGTCCATTCCTCAACCACACAGACCGGTAACCGTTGCTGGGTCTAAGTATGATTGGGTCGATCCCTTCCTGTTGATAGACTTTCGGGCCACTCCTAAATCCCAGTCAGTTTTAACCTTTAACCTGAAACCTCATAGTGAAACCTTCCTGGGGAGAAGCTTTGTTTTCCTAAGACATTCATTGACAGAATAAGTGAATCTCTCTTTGTTGTTTGTTTCTCTTCCTCATGCCTCCATCATGCACTTGTTTTCTATCGTCAGACGAGATGAGTTCACAATGTGCATGTGTCAGCGTCCAGAGTTACATCCACTGCGTATCGCTGCGTCCTCCTCAGCTCAACATAACACAGCTTCTCCAACTCTTTGAGTTGAGTGTCTTCTCCAGCTGAGCCACAGCTGTTCTCAGAGTCCCCACGTGTGGAAACGGATGGACATGGACGTTCGGCCATGCAGTCCTTGGTGGGTGGAGCGGTGTTGATGCATGGGAAGTACCGGAGGAGGTGGTCTTCAGTGTGCGAGAGCTGCCTCAGCTCAGAGATTCTCTTCTTTAACGCTGCGATTTCCCTGTTGCAGCTCTTTAAATGAAGCCTTCGGCCTGTTTCTCTGTTTTCCGCTTCTCTACAAATTCACATCGGTGAGCTCAGCTCGGCTTCTCTCAATACAGCTGATCAGAGCTGTGAAGACCTGCACACTGATCTGCTATCTCACTGTCTGCATCTTTCCTGCTGAGCTCTACTGAGCGTTTGACCGCCTGAATTATCTTCTCTTGTCTCTCAAGGACCATCTGCTGAACTTCAGCCTCATGTCTTTCTCAGTTCCGCCTTCTTTCCTTTACATTCATCTGTCGGAGATGCAAAAACACGCTGTCAGGCCCAGAGCCTATATGTGGCATGCGCCTGGACCGCTAGCCCCCCCCCCCCCCATCACTTGAAACACTTTTGACATGTCTTCATTACTTATAGTGTGGTGCACATTACAAGACAAGACAAGACAAATAGGGCTATCAGTATATGGCACACATGGGCAACTGGCAGCCCCCTGCACCGTCACTTAATGCGGCCCACAGGTTAATATCAGAATACTGATTATATTATTGATTTCAGCCGTTACAATTCCAAACACGCAAACATGACCCACTTTAATTACTTAGTGTAAATTAGTAGCTTAATGAGTATAGTATTAAAATGTCATCGTCTTTTTTTATGTCCAATGTATTTGTATTCAGCTCATAGCTATAATTAAATAAAAAAATTACTTTTCAGGATTATAATAAAAAAACAGCAAACAAATAATTCAGGATTTCAATTCAAATATAGCACAAAATAGCTGATCTACAAGCTCAAAACGTGTCGCAGTGTGGCGCGTTTTGAGCTCGTAGATTGGCTATTTTTTGCTACGACAGTACTACTATGTGGCCCTCTGGAGTGAGTGTGGAAATATATAGTGGCTCTCTGTCCATGGTCAAAGTTGCCCAGCCCTGTTGTAGGCCTTAGAGATAGGATCCACATGGTCCATTCATTAGGAACATGATCCTTGCTCAATGCTCAGCCAGCAAGCAGCCCCTGGACTGGCTCCAGTTATAGACCTACAAAGGGTCACGCACCGTCACACCCACACCAACCACTCCTACTGTGCATGCAATTACAAAACGTTTGATTTCATTTGATTGAATTGAAAACAATTCATCGTGTGTATATGAATTGAAGACCACAGTATTTAGAGTAATGAGACTCTGATTAATATAAATAATAATGTAATTATTAAGTTTGTAGAATTACAGTACATTTCAAACACAAACTCAATACAAAGACTGTTAACTGTGAGTGGACGACCCAATTAAGCATTACACTTGTTTACAACAGGGGTCCACATTGTTCAATTCATCAAAACATTTAGAGACATACAAATAGACACTTCTATGTAGTTAAGGAATAGAACAGGAATTCATCATATAGGAAGCAAAAAGGGAAAAGATACATAAACAGTGAGGGGAAAAGGGGGGGCGGTGGGGGGGGATTCAGATTTTACAGAGGCCAGTTTTGAATTGCAGCCATCTGTAGGTGCCCTTTGAGAGCGGTTTTAAAGGAGTCAAGGGATTCACATGTCTTAATGACTGTTGGTAGGGCGTTCCACATTTTGGTGGCATAGGAGCGAAAATAATTTAGTCCCTTGTTTGTGCCGAATCTGGGTTGTACATGGTTTGTTGCACTCCCTCTGGTGTTGTGGGTGTGGACTTCGTTTACATTAAGGAAGTATTTAGACGGGTACATGGGTATCTTGGTGGTGTATCGAATCTTGTGGACCAGACCCATTGCAAGATGCTGTACTCTGTCGTCGACCCTAAGCCATCCCAGCCTGTCAAAGTGGGCAGGGGTGAGGTGGGTTTGGGGGGTGAGGCCAAGTAGGAGCCTGACCAGTTTGTTTTGGGAGGTCTGGAGCCTTGTTTTAAGGGCCTTTGAGGTGCTGTGGTACCAAGAGGTGGATGCATAGTCAAAGAAACCTTGTACGAGGGCTCCTGTTAAGGTCTTCAAGGTGTTTTTGTTGACCAGTGAGGAGATCCTGTAAAGGAATCTTGTTCTTTGATTGACTTTTTTGATTACGTTGGTGGCCATTTTATCACCGGAAAGATTGGCCTCCAGGATGGAACCTAGGTAGGTAATTTCATCTTTTCGTGTGATACTATTGTCACCCACTCTAACCAAGAAGCCATCTGTCTTGCTGAGATTACTATTTGACCCGAAGAGAATGGATTCAGTTTTTCCAAGTTCAGAGCTGAGGGTCTTTTCAACCTGCAGTTTGTTCCTGTCCGAGACCAGCAGTGCTGAGTCATCTGCGAACAGGAACAAGTTGCAGTCACAAGCTGATGTCATGTCGTTAACATATATTAGGAACAGTAAAGGCCCTAGTATGCTTCCTTGTGGGACACCACAGCTCACTGGGAGGGGGGGGGGACAGTGTTCCGTTCACCTCCACCATCTGTTCTCTCCCCTCCAGGTAGGATTGCGTGCGGATGTGGTATCAAAACCAATAGCTTTAAGCTTGTTAACCAGCAGTAGAGTGGTTCACGGTGTCAAAAGCCTTTTGGAGGTCCAGCATGACCATGCCGCAGTATTTTCCAGCATCCACCTCGTGTTTGATGTGGTCGCTCAAATAGAGGAGGCATGTGTCAGTGGAGTGGGATGTTCTGAAACCAGATTGGAACTCGTACAGCTATTTATTAGTGGCAAGATACTTTTCAACCTGTTCATAGACTATTTTTTCCATCACTTTCGAGATGGAGCTTAGAATAGAAATAGGGCGGTAGTTGCCGGGTTCTAATTTACTCCCTTTTTTTTTACAGGGGGGTTACTTTGGCCAGTTTAAAATCTTGGGGGACCTGTCCCTGTTTGATGGAGAGGTTAACTATGTGGGTGATGACTGGAGCTATGGAAAAGGCTGAGTCTCTGAGAAATTTGGAGGGAATATTGTCATGGCCAGTGGCCTTGTGGGGTTGAAGGGCACTCAGTTTTTTAAGTACCTCCTCGGTTGTTACCATTGCCATTTTTAAATCATCTTTACAAACACCAAGGTTTTTGTAGAAGGCTTTGATGTGCTCTACACCAAAACGCCCAGAGTGGGAGGGCAGTTTGTTAACCAGCATTGTTGCAATGTTTGTAAAGAAAATGTTCAAGTGGTTGGCTACATCAAGCTTGTCAGTGATGAGGGTGTTATTCGATTTGATGTTTATGTTAGTAAACCTGGTTTTTTGTTTCTGACCACAGCCTAGTTGGTTGTTAAGTAGCTTCCAGAGCTCCCTAGGATTGTTTTTGATTTCCTCGGCTTTATCATTGATAGTTACATTTGGCTGATTTGGTCATAGCAATTAGGCTACAATGCCTTTTAAGTTAAGCTAACATGTCTTGAGGTGGTCTTGTGGTTAGAGTGTCCGCCCTGAGACTGGGATGTCGGGGTTCGATCCCCGGCCGGGTCATACCAAAGACTCTAAAAATGGGACACAGTGCCTCCCTGCTTGACACTCAGCATCAAGGTTTGGGTTGGGGGTGTCCCTGCGACATATTATTGTCATGTCCAGGGGGTCTAACTTGTCATGTCCAGGGGGTCTAACTTGTAGGGCTCCTGCCCTATGGGCCTCATGGGCCTACTTAATAAATGAAAATAAAATAATTAGTATCATTTATTTATTGATTGAAACCTTTGTTCTCGAAAAGAGCATTAGGTTCAGCCTCATTTGCAATTCTGCCGAAATCACTACACAAAATCAACAATTATTGAATTAAGACATAGGCTACCATATAAAGATATAAAACACACAAACAGTGAAATAAAACGTTAAAAACAATGAATGGATGTGAATATGTTAAAAATGCCATGGGGAGGTAGGGGTTTAAGGGCAGGTTCCATGAAAGGGGGGCATCCCGACAGATTCTAACTATAGCCTATGTTTGTTTTATACATATTTCCAGTAGCCTCTATAATGAGTGATCTGTCACTCTGTACCATCTTCTCAGTTGCCCCATTTAGAAGAACAGTATATGCTTACAGTCACTAGTCACTTATGTTATATAATGTTATCCTATACGAACGAAGCCCCACTAATGACGTCTGAAATTGATGAATCGACGAAAGGAAAGCGCACATACATGCGTGCGTATGTAGTAGCCTACATTCACACACACACACACACACACACACACTCACCCGCGCGCGTGCGCGCGCGCACACACACACACACACACACAGTTTTTTTTTTTTTACATAATAGTGGTCCCTATCTTGTAGGCCTACCCGGCAACAAAGCTCTGCAAATAGTATGGACCACATGTGACATTGCTATTGTTTCCAACCGGCGCAGCTATAGTCGTCATTTTCATTTGCATTACCAAATGTTTTTACAATCAGATGCACGCCCAATTAGGTATTTAAATGAGCTGTGGTTTAGTGCATTGCTATCTTATAAGTAGGCCTACAGTGAGGAAAGTTATAATGCAATTGCGCTTTAGATCAGCCTCGAGCTGGTCGGTCTTCACTCTTCCACACAGCGGTGCGGTCAGATATTTCCGTAGTTTTTTTTTTTACAGCATACATGGGCATCAAGCGATCCCGGGGCGTGCCAACTAATCCCCCTCTCTCCCCGTGTAACTCTTGGCATTCACTGCTCCCGCGGGGGCCGGCCTCCCCTCCCTGCGTCATGGTCCATGGAGTGTTTAAATAGTGGGCCCTTGGAGTTGTTCGTCGCTCGTGATCGTATCCCGACTCCCGCTGTCTTTACAAGTTCCTGTGAACTCCCGTTGAAAAGGTACAGTAGGATAGCTTTGAGAATGACATAACTCTATACACTGCATGTACACATAATGGTGTGTCTGAATGTATTTTTGACCAGAATGCTACAGAATCAATCCAGTTTGTTAACTTTGCTGACAACAAAAAATGTAAAAGTAATTTATTTATTCTTGTGTATAGCCTATACAGTGCGCACACACACACACACACACACACGCACACAACATGAACTTGATGTTTGGGTTAGGGTTATGACCAAAGAAATAAAATCCGCTCAGGAGGCACTAATTGTAACTCTTTCACATCACCTTAAGGATCCCTGTCAAGAGTGTATACACTCTCAGAGTTCAATTAACATTGATTTTACAATATAAATTGGGGGTCACAGACATAGAAATTCCATTAAATGGGAGTGTCCTTGAAATTAAACGGGTTGAGAATCGCTGCATGCTAGAGCCCTGAGCATCTTCTCTTATGGGTGTCCCTGGCATATGTTTTCAAATGGGGGGACGGACGGACGGGGGTCCGCGGTAACCTGACGCTGCCAGATCCAAGAAGCTTTCTACACAAGTTTGTTACCCAATACCGCCCCCATCTGGCAGAGTCAGGTTAGGTCCGCGGGGCTAATACGTGTCAATTTGGGGGTCCTTGACACGACAACGTTTGGGAACGACCGCCTTAGAACACATTTTCTTAGGGGGATTCATTCATTGTAATATGTTGATCTTTCATTCCGTCTTTCTTCTCTCCCTTCCTTCCTTCCACCTGCAGAAATGGAGCAGACATTCATTGCAGTTAAGCCCGACGGTGTCCTCAGGGGCCTGTCCGGTGAGATCATCAGGCGCTTTGAGGCCAAAGGCTTCAAGCTGGTTGCTGCTAAATTCGTCAAGGTATTAACTGGCATGTAAATGTGTCTTGATTGTTGTTCTGTTTACCTTTGTCTCCAAGCCAGGAAGGCTATATGGATTCACAACGTTCTCACCTGATGATGAGAGGTGGTATTTAAACCGATTGTAGGCCATCTCTCTAAATCAGGGGTGCATGGGCAACTTTGACGACGGAGAGGGCCACTATATTTCCAGGGCCACATTGCATATTACTGTCGTAGGAAAAATAGCCGATCTACAAGCTCAAAACGCGTCGCACTGCGACACGTTTTGAGCTTGTATAGATCAGCTATTCTTTGCTAATATTTGAATTGAAATGCTGATTTTTTTTAGTTGCTATTTTTGAATTGTAAATCCTGAAAAGTAACTTTGTTTTATTTAATTACTTTTTTTTATTTAGTTATAGTTATGTTAACTTTATAAACGAAATAGATTTTTAATACTGCTCATTAAGCTACTATAGTTTAGACTGAAGTGAATGAAAGCGTGTCATGTTTGCATGCAACAGCTGAAATCAATATTATATCACGCACATTAAGTGAAGGCGGGGCCCCATGTAGGTGGGGGCCACGCCTGTTGCCCTTGTATGCTGCTGCTCGAGGCTCGAGGCTGATCTCGAGGCTCGAGGCTGATCTAAAGCGCAATTTTTCTCACTGTATAGCAATGCACTAAACCACATCTCATTTAAATACCTTGGGCGTGCATCTGATTGTAAAAAAACATTTGGTAATGCAAATGAAAATGACGACTGTGCCGGTTGTCACATGTGGTCCATACTATTTGCAGAGCTTTGTTGCCGGGTACAAGATAGGGACCACTATTATGTAAAAAAATAACTGTTTGTGTGTGTGTGTGTGTGTGTGTGTGTGTGTGTGTGTGTGTGTGTGTGTGTGTGTGTGTGTGTGTGTGTGTGTGTTCAGCCCACCGAGGAGCACATGAAGAAGCACTACCTTGACCTGGCCGCCATGCCTTTCTATGCTGGACTCTGCACTTACATGTCCTCTGGACCCGTCTTGGCCATGGTAATGAACACATTGCACGAGCGCGCGCACACACACACACACACACACACACACACACGGAATCAGCCTCTTTATTGCTACGGTAACATACACACACACACACACACACACACACACACACACACAAACATAATGGCAGTGGCTCAGGAGGTGTGTAGACTAGAGTGGCCTCTTGGGAACCGAGACGTTCCAGCTGGCTTAGGCTTCAGTGTCAGGTGTCCGTGGGCAAAGCCACTGAACCTAAACCGCTCCCTAAGCGCTGCTCAATACTTAACTCGACCCCAATAGTAGTCATGATACTGACCATGATACTGACGCAGAAGGTGACGCATTATGGAGCAATTAGGGCTTGCATTGCAGTTACAAATGTGACATAATGTCAAGCAGTGCCCTGAAACTATTATTAATAGTCTCGGCGCACTGCACATGCTGTCTCCCTGTCAAATACTGCTATCACTACTTTCCTCATGTACTGGATATATGGCTCCCCCATATCTTGCAAGCATGATTGAACCCTCCAAACCCTCCCGCGCACTCAGATCAGCCAACGCAGGGAAGCTGGAAGTACCCTCACTAAAAAACGCTCCACACGTCCCAAACTCTTCTCCCTTCTGGACCCAAAACTGTGGAATGCACTTCCCGTTGCAGTCAGAACTGCAGCCTCACTCCCAATCTTCCGCCGTAGTCTGAAAACCCACCTGTTCCATCATGGCCCATAGCACTTACCCTAGCCTACACCCTTAGAAACACTTTTTAGACTTAGATAGCATTTAAAACAGACGTATAGCATGTCAGGTTGACAGCACAATAATGTATATAGTCATAGCACTTCACAGTACATATATGTATAGCATAGTTTAGTAAATATGTATAGTTTATATGTATAGTGTCATTATGTAGATATGTTCTATAGTTACGTTCTTAGCTTACGCATGTTTCATGATAAATGCATTTTATATATGTGATGTATTCCCATGCTTTTTTGTTCTTGCCTAGTGTAAATCGCTCTGGATTAAGTCACGTCTGCTAAATGCCTAAATTGTAAATTGTACTGTATTCTCTCTCTCTCTCTCTCTCTCTCTCTCTCTCTCTCTCTCTCTCTCTTTCTCTCTAGGTGTGGGAGGGACAGAACATTGTGAAGATGGGCAGGTTGATGCTCGGTGAGACCGACCCATCTAAGTCTCAGCCCGGCAGCATCCGTGGAGACCTCTGCGTCACCATGGCCAGGTGAGCACCCAGGGAAACCATTGCATACCAACCACAGTATAGTATACAGACGCTTTTTGTTTAAATGGACTAAAAACATACCTTTTTAACAAAGCGGTTTATTGGTGCTTATTTATTAGTGTCCAAGTCTTTTCTTTTCCTATGCCTTGAATTGAATTAGTTTAGAATTCTTATGTTGTTGTCGTATTTATTTTTTACTTTGCTATTTTCATGCCATTGTTTTTAAAATGTGTATAGCACTACAAATTAAATGTATTATTTATTTTTGATTATTATCTGGTAGTCAATGTCTGCATATGGAATGATAGATAGAAGATAGGGAAAAAAAGAGAGGAAGGAGCGCATCTGTTTGGACAGAGTAGAAATCTCCAACAAGGTGCTCTTTGGTACAACTGGGTGACAGAATAGATGCTAAAAAAGACGAGACCAAGGCACTCTTGTATAGGAAAGCAAACGTCCTTTAATAAAGTGGCTACTGCATTTGCAAGAGTTAAAATGCACCTACACCTTGCGGCTAATATAGATAGAAGATATTGGTAGATAAGTGTCTATAGGTAGGCGCGGCGGTGGCTCAGGGGTAGAGTGACCGGATGGAAACCACAAGGTTCCCAGTTTGAACCCGGGCTCCCCCAGAGTTAGTGTCGAAGTGTCCTTGAGCAAGACTCTGAACCCCTAATTGCTCCCGATGTGCAGGTTGGTGGTGCCTTTCATGGTTTCCCCCGCCATCGGGTGTATGACTGTGTGTGTGAATGTAATGCACAATCTATGTATTTGAATAAAGGTGCTATATAAATGCACCATTTACCGTTTAGGTAGATAAGGTTTTAATATTTCTTCTAATAACTGTCCTCGTCTCCTCTCAGGAACATCATCCACGGCAGTGACACCGTGGAGAACGCCAAGAACGAGGTCGGTCTGTGGTTCAAGCCCGAGGAGTTTGTCACCTACCAGCTCCCCGCACACGCCTTCATCTACGAGTAAATTAAAACTGAATCAAACACCCGCCATCTCAACTGGACCATTTTTTATACTCTACATCGCTCATGTCTTCCGATCCTCTCATGTTCTCCTCTGTGCACAATCCAAACCACTTGACAATCACCAACATGCAGTACTTGTCAATAAAGTTCCTTCAATGAGAGAGTGCCATGATTGTCTCTGTGGTTTTTTTCATTTTTTCCTCAGGCGGGCCACCTCAGGCCCGCGGGACCATTATGACTGGCCCACCAATGAAAATCTAAAAAAAAGAAGAAAAAAAAATCTGGAAAATGAAATAAAAATAAATAAATCTGAATGAAGTTATCTTTAATTACATTATTATAGGTAATACTATTAGAGTTGTACTATTACTCGAACGAAAATAAAAGCTTGGGGGGGCGGGGGGAGATGCAATGCAAATGAAAGACATATACTGTGTATCCCTATTCCCTGACATAATTTTATAGCTAAACAGACAGAATTCTATTTTATTTGAATGATGAAACCCAGCTGCCATTAATAGTTGGAAATGGAAATGGAAATTGCAGAGATTGCGGAAATTGCGGAAATTGTAATTGCGGAAATTGCGGAAATTGCGGAAATTGCGGAAATGGAAATTGAGGAAATTGCGGAAATGGAAATTGCGGAAATTGCGGAAATGGTAATTGCGGAAATTGCGGAAATTGCGGAAATGGTAATTGCGGAAATTGCTCTTCAGTTATAGCTATCTATTTTCAGGTAGATTGTTTTATTTTACTCAGTCAGCCATATCACTACTCATTTTTTTTCATGAAAAAGGTCATAGCTGGGTAATCTATTTTCAGGCAAATTGTGTTTATTGTAAAGTTGTCCTTCTGAAAGTCAGTGTGCAAAGCAGTGTGTCACAGAGCCACATGAAAGGACAACTTTAAAGCAGCACAGACATTCCCCATAATTGTGTGCCGCCTCAGTGGACCAACGGATAAGTCAAATGATATCTGTAGTATACCTAGCCCCCAGGGTCCGGCCCATTCCTCTCTGTCATATGACGAGCATTTCACTTTTAATATCACAATTATTGTAGCTAATCTTTAACTGAATCTGGAAGTATTCCTTTATTAAATGATTCTTCATAGTCTGGAATTGTAACTGATCAATTTTCTTTTGTGACTTTCGCCTTTATTTTATATGGAGGGACAGTCAGTGGTGTAAACTTTATTTATATAGCCCATTTCATACATAAAATGCAACTCTGTCACATTCTGTCTCTCCCTCAGTCTCCACACTGGCCTCCCATATCCCATTCCAGCACACCCAGTTCCATTTACACACCTGTCAACTACCTAATCAGCCCAGCAGTGAACACTTCTCCAATCAACCTGCTCACTATAAAACTGGACTCAGTACAAACACTCATTGTCAGTTCATAACCTGTGTCACAGATGTCCTGCCTGTTCATGTGTTGACTTTGATGTCATTCTGATTCATGCCTGATTCCTACCTGCATTCCCCTGTGTAAGATATCTCGTAATTCTTTATTAAATACTTTATTATTATACTCTAGTTTGTTGTGACTTTGCTCCTGGGTTCAACTCTGTCTGCATCCTTGACAACTAAAGTACTTCACATATTAAACTTTATTTATATAGCACATGTCATACATAAAATGCAACTCAAAGTACTTCACATGAAAATAAAATAAAAAATAACAAGCAGCGGAATGCCAGAAACAAAAAGTAGGTCAATCTACAATTAGCAAATAAAAATAGCAATACAAAACTAAAACATTAAAAATGGTAAGGAAATTTGTATTGGATAATACATTTTAAATTGATATTATTAGATATTCAACTTTATTGACATTTATAATTAAATTGGTGTCTTTACACTGTAGAATCCATTGTTTGTTTCTGTTGCTTAACTCTGTTGCTTTAACTACATATAAGTGTCTATTTGTTTGTCTCTAAATGTTTTGATGAATTGAACAATGCCCTTTGTTCAATTCATGCCATACTATAGCACGCCGTTTTTCAGCATTTTTGAGGATTTGAAGAAAATTCAAAATTTCAAAAAACATGGGTTATAGCCCATTGTTTTTTGAATTTTTGAAAAAAATGTTATCCTCATTTTTCATCATTTTTGAACATGGGCTATAGCCCCTACCGTACGACATACTATACCACGCCGTTTTTCATCATTTTTGAGGATTTGAAGAAAATTCAAAATTTCAAAAAACATGGGTTATAGCCCATCGTTTTTTGAATTTTTGAAAAATATGTTATCCTCATTTTTCATCATTTTTGAACATGGGCTATAGCCCCTACCGTACGGCATACTATAGCACGCCGTTTTTCATCATTTTTGAGGATTTGAAGAAAATTCAAAATTTCAAAAAACATGGGGTATAGCCCATTGTTTTTGAATTTTTGAAAAAAATGTTATCCTCATTTTTCATCATTTTTGAACATGGGCTATAGCCCCTACCGTACGGCATACTATAGCACGCCGTTTTTCATCATTTTTGAGGATTTGAAGAAAATTCAAAATTTCAAAAAACATGGGTTATAGCCCATCGTTTTTTGAATTTTTGAAAAAAATGTTATCCTCATTTTTCATCATTTTTGAACATGGGCTATAGCCCCTACCGTACGGCATACTATAGCACGCCGTTTTTCATCATTTTTGAGGATTTGAAGAAAATTCAAAATTTCAAAAAACATGGGTTATAGCCCATCGTTTTTTGAATTTTTGAAAAAAATGTTATCCTCATTTTTCATCATTTTTGAACATGGGCTATAGCCCCTACCGTACGGCATACTATAGCACGCCGTTTTTCATCATTTTTGAGGATTTGAAGAAAATTCAAAATTTCAAAAAACATGGGTTATAGCCCATCGTTTTTTGAATTTTTGAAAAAAATGTTATCCTCATTTTTCATCATTTTTGAACATGGGCTATAGCCCCTACCGTACGGCATACTATAGCACGCCGTTTTTCATCATTTTTGAGGATTTGAAGAAAATTCAAAATTTCAAAAAACATGGGTTATAGCCCATCGTTTTTTGAATTTTTGAAAAAAATGTTATCCTCATTTTTCATCATTTTTGAACATGGGCTATAGCCCCTACCGTACGGCATACTATAGCACGCCGTTTTTCATCATTTTTGAGGATTTGAAGAAAATTCAAAATTTCAAAAAACATGGGTTATAGCCCATTGTTTTTGAATTTTTGAAAAAAATGTTATCCTCATTTTTCATCATTTTTGAACATGGGCTATAGCCCCTACCGTACGGCATACTATAGCACGCCGTTTTTCATCATTTTTGAGGATTTGAAGAAAATTCAAAATTTCAAAAAACATGGGTTATAGCCCATCGTTTTTTGAATTTTTGAAAAAAATGTTATCCTCATTTTTCATCATTTTTGAACATGGGCTATAGCCCCTACCGTACGGCATACTATAGCACGCCGTTTTTCATCATTTTTGAGGATTTGAAGAAAATTCAAAATTTCAAAAAACATGGGTTATAGCCCATCGTTTTTTGAATTTTTGAAAAAAATGTTATCCTCATTTTTCATCATTTTTGAACATGGGCTATAGCCCCTACCGTACGGCATACTATAGCACGCCGTTTTTCATCATTTTTGAGGATTTGAAGAAAATTCAAAATTTCAAAAAACATGGGTTATAGCCCATCGTTTTTTGAATTTTTGAAAAAAATGTTATCCTCATTTTTCATCATTTTTGAACATGGGCTATAGCCCCTACCGTACGGCATACTATAGCACGCCGTTTTTCATCATTTTTGAGGATTTGAAGAAAATTCAAAATTTCAAAAAACATGGGTTATAGCCCATTGTTTGTGAATTTTTGAAAAAAATGTTATCCTCATTTTTCATCATTTTTGAACATGGGCTATAGCCCCTACCGTACGGCATACTATAGCACGCCGTTTTTCATCATTTTTGAGGATTTGAAGAAAATTCAAAATTTCAAAAAACATGGGTTATAGCCCATCGTTTTTTGAATTTTTGAAAAAAATGTTATCCTCATTTTTCATCATTTTTGAACATGGGCTATAGCCCCTACCGTACGGCATACTATAGCACGCCGTTTTTCATCATTTTTGAGGATTTGAAGAAAATTCAAAATTTCAAAAAACATGGGTTATAGCCCATCGTTTTTTGAATTTTTGAAAAAAATGTTATCCTCATTTTTCATCATTTTTGAACATGGGCTATAGCCCCTACCGTACGGCATACTATAGCACGCCGTTTTTCATCATTTTTGAGGATTTGAAGAAAATTCAAAATTTCAAAAAACATGGGTTATAGCCCATCGTTTTTTGAATTTTTGAAAAAAATGTTATCCTCATTTTTCATCATTTTTGAACATGGGCTATAGCCCCTACCGTACGGCATACTATAGCACGCCGTTTTTCATCATTTTTGAGGATTTGAAGAAAATTCAAAATTTCAAAAAACATGGGTTATAGCCCATCGTTTTTTGAATTTTTGAAAAAAATGTTATCCTCATTTTTCATCATTTTTGAACATGGGCTATAGCCCCTACCGTACGGCATACTATAGCACGCCGTTTTTCATCATTTTTGAGGATTTGAAGAAAATTCAAAATTTCAAAAAACATGGGTTATAGCCCATCGTTTTTTGAATTTTTGAAAAAAATGTTATCCTCATTTTTCATCATTTTTGAACATGGGCTATAGCCCCTACCGTACGGCATACTATAGCACGCCGTTTTTCATCATTTTTGAG
Source organism: Protomyctophum bolini (assembly GCF_963924005.1). Taxonomy (NCBI): domain Eukaryota; kingdom Metazoa; phylum Chordata; class Actinopteri; order Myctophiformes; family Myctophidae; genus Protomyctophum; species Protomyctophum bolini. Next base: position 36,794,725 of record NC_137872.1, on the reverse strand, counting down.
GATTTGAAGAAAATTCAAAATTTCAAAAAACATGGGTTATAGCCCATCGTTTTTTGAATTTTTGAAAAAAATGTTATCCTCATTTTTCATCATTTTTGAACATGGGCTATAGCCCCTACCGTACGGCATACTATAGCACGCCGTTTTTCATCATTTTTGAGGATTTGAAGAAAATTCAAAATTTCAAAAAACATGGGTTATAGCCCATCGTTTTTTGAATTTTTGAAAAAAATGTTATCCTCATTTTTCATCATTTTTGAACATGGGCTATAGCCCCTACCGTACGGCATACTATAGCACGCCGTTTTTCATCATTTTTGAGGATTTGAAGAAAATTCAAAATTTCAAAAAACATGGGTTATAGCCCATTGTTTTTGAATTTTTGAAAAAAATGTTATCCTCATTTTTCATCATTTTTGAACATGGGCTATAGCCCCTACCGTACGGCATACTATAGCACGCCGTTTTTCATCATTTTTGAGGATTTGAAGAAAATTCAAAATTTCAAAAAACATGGGTTATAGCCCATCGTTTTTTGAATTTTTGAAAAAAATGTTATCCTCATTTTTCATCATTTTTGAACATGGGCTATAGCCCCTACCGTACGGCATACTATAGCACGCCGTTTTTCATCATTTTTGAGGATTTGAAGAAAATTCAAAATTTCAAAAAACATGGGTTATAGCCCATCGTTTTTTGAATTTTTGAAAAAAATGTTATCCTCATTTTTCATCATTTTTGAACATGGGCTATAGCCCCTACCGTACGGCATACTATAGCACGCCGTTTTTCATCATTTTTGAGGATTTGAAGAAAATTCAAAATTTCAAAAAACATGGGTTATAGCCCATCGTTTTTTGAATTTTTGAAAAAAATGTTATCCTCATTTTTCATCATTTTTGAACATGGGCTATAGCCCCTACCGTACGGCATACTATAGCACGCCGTTTTTCATCATTTTTGAGGATTTGAAGAAAATTCAAAATTTCAAAAAACATGGGTTATAGCCCATTGTTTTTGAATTTTTGAAAAAAATGTTATCCTCATTTTTCATCATTTTTGAACATGGGCTATAGCCCCTACCGTACGGCATACTATAGCACGCCGTTTTTCATCATTTTTGAGGATTTGAAGAAAATTCAAAATTTCAAAAAACATGGGTTATAGCCCATCGTTTTTTGAATTTTTGAAAAAAATGTTATCCTCATTTTTCATCATTTTTGAACATGGGCTATAGCCCCTACCGTACGGCATACTATAGCACGCCGTTTTTCATCATTTTTGAGGATTTGAAGAAAAATTCAAAATTTCAAAAAACATGGGTTATAGCCCATCGTTTTTTGAATTTTTGAAAAAAATGTTATCCTCATTTTTCATCATTTTTGAACATGGGCTATAGCCCCTACCGTACGGCATACTATAGCACGCCGTTTTTCATCATTTTTGAGGATTTGAAGAAAATTCAAAATTTCAAAAAACATGGGTTATAGCCCATCGTTTTTTGAATTTTTGAAAAAAATGTTATCCTCATTTTTCATCATTTTTGAACATGGGCTATAGCCCCTACCGTACGGCATACTATAGCACGCCGTTTTTCATCATTTTTGAGGATTTGAAGAAAATTCAAAATTTCAAAAAACATGGGTTATAGCCCATTGTTTTTGAATTTTTGAAAAAAATGTTATCCTCATTTTTCATCATTTTTGAACATGGGCTATAGCCCCTACCGTACGGCATACTATAGCACGCCGTTTTTCATCATTTTTGAGGATTTGAAGAAAATTCAAAATTTCAAAAAACATGGGTTATAGCCCATCGTTTTTTGAATTTTTGAAAAAAATGTTATCCTCATTTTTCATCATTTTTGAACATGGGCTATAGCCCCTACCGTACGGCATACTATAGCACGCCGTTTTTCATCATTTTTGAGGATTTGAAGAAAAATTCAAAATTTCAAAAAACATGGGTTATAGCCCATCGTTTTTTGAATTTTTGAAAAAAATGTTATCCTCATTTTTCATCATTTTTGAACATGGGCTATAGCCCCTACTGTACGGCATACTATAGCACGCCGTTTTTCATCATTTTTGAGGATTTGAAGAAAATTCAAAGTTTCAAAAAACATGGGTTATAGCCAATTGTTTTTTGAATTTTTGAAAAAAATGTTATCCTCATTTTTCATCATTTTTGAACATGGGCTATAGCCCCTACCGTACGGCATACTATACCACGCCGTTTTTCATCATTTTTGAGGATTTGAAGAAAATTAAAAATTTCAAAAACATGGGTTATAGCCCATCGTTTTTTGAATTTTTGAAAAAAATGTTATCCTCATTTTTCATCATTTTTGAACATGGGCTATAGCCCTTACCGTACGGCATACTATAGCACGCCGTTTTTCATCATTTTTGAGGATTTGAAGAAAATTCAAAATTTCAAAAAACATGGGTTATAGCCCATCGTTTTTTGATTTTTTGAAAAAAATGTTATCCTTTTTTTCATCATTTTTGAACATGGGCTATAGCCCCTACTGTACGGCATACTATAGCACGCCGTTTTTCATCATTTTTGAGGATTTGAAGAAAATTCAAAATTTCAAAAAACATGGGTTATAGCCCATCGTTTTTTGAATTTTTGAAAAAAATGTTATCCTCATTTTTCATCATTTTTGAACATGGGCTATAGCCCCTACCGTACGGCATACTATAGCACGCCGTTTTTCATCATTTTTGAGGATTTGAAGAAAATTCAAAATTTCAAAAAACATGGGTTATAGCCCATCGTTTTTTGAATTTTTGAAAAAAATGTTATCCTCATTTTTCATCATTTTTGAACATGGGCTATAGCCCCTACCGTACGGCATACTATAGCACGCCGTTTTTCATCATTTTTGAGGATTTGAAGAAAATTCAAAATTTCAAAAAACATGGGTTATAGCCCATCGTTTTTTGAATTTTTGAAAAAAATGTTATCCTTTTTTTCATCATTTTTGAACATGGGCTATAGCCCCTACTGTACGGCATACTATAGCACGCCGTTTTTCATCATTTTTGAGGATTTGAAGAAAATTCAAAATTTCAAAAAACATGGGTTATAGCCCATCGTTTTTTGAATTTTTGAAAAAAATGTTATCCTCATTTTTCATCATTTTTGAACATGGGCTATAGCCCCTACCGTACGGCATACTATAGCACGCCGTTTTTCATCATTTTTGAGGATTTGAAGAAAATTCAATATTTCAAAAAACATGGGTTATAGCCCATCGTTTTTTGATTTTTTGAAAAAAATGTTATCCTCATTTTTCATCATTTTTGAACATGGGCTATAGCTCCTACCGTACGGCATACTATAGCACGCCGTTTTTTTTAATCATTTTTGAGGATTTGAAGAAAATTCAAAATTTCAAAAAACATGGGTTATAGCCCATCGTTTTTTGAATTTTTGAAAAAAATGTTATCCTCATTTTTCATCATTTTTGAACATGGGCTATAGCCCCTACCGTACGGCATACTATAGCACGCCGTTTTTCATCATTTTTGAGGATTTGAAGAAAATTCAAAATTTCAAAAAACATGGGTTATAGCCCATCGTTTTTTGAATTTTTGAAAAAAATGTTATCCTTTTTTTTCATCATTTTTGAACATGGGCTATAGCCCCTACTGTACGGCATACTATAGCACGCCGTTTTTCATCATTTTTGAGGATTTGAAGAAAATTCAAAATTTCAAAAAACATGGGTTATAGCCCATCGTTTTTTGAATTTTTGAGAAAAATGTTATCCTCATTTTTCATCATTTTTGAACATGGGCTATAGCCCCTACCGTACGGCATACTATAGCACGCCGTTTTTCATCATTTTTGAGGATTTGAAGAAAATTCAATATTTCAAAAAACATGGGTTATAGCCCATCGTTTTTTGAATTTTTGAAAAAAAATTTATCCTTTTTTTTCATCATTTTTGAACATGGGCTATAGCCCCTACTGTACGGCATACTATAGCACGCCGTTTTTCATCATTTTTGAGGATTTGAAGAAAATTCAAAATTTCAAAAACATGGGTTATAGCCCATCGTTTTTTGAATTTTTGAAAAAAATGTTATCCTCATTTTTCATCATTTTTGAACATGGGCTATAGCCCCTACCGTACGGCATACTATAGCACGCCGTTTTTCATCATTTTTGAGGATTTGAAGAAAATTCAAAATTTCAAAAACATGGGTTATAGCCCATTGTTTTTTGAATTTTTGAAAAAAATGTTATCCTCATTTTTCATCATTTTTGAACATGGGCTATAGCCCCTACCGTACGGCATACTATAGCACGCAGTTTTTCATAATTTTTGAGGATTTGAAGAAAATTCAAAATTTCAAAAAACATGGGTTATAGCCCATTGTTTTTGAATTTTTGAAAAAAATGTTATCCTCATTTTTCATCATTTTTGAACATGGGCTATAGCCCCTACCGTACGGCATACTATAGCACGCCGTTTTTCATCATTTTTGAGGATTTGAAGAAAATTCAAAATTTCAAAAAACATGGGTTATAGCCCATCGTTTTTTGAATTTTTGAAAAAAATGTTATCCTCATTTTTCATCATTTTTGAACATGGGCTATAGCCCCTACCGTACGGCATACTATAGCACGCCGTTTTTCATCATTTTTGAGGATTTGAAGAAAATTCAAAATTTCATAAAACATGGGTTATAGCCCATTGTTTTTTGAATTTTTGAAAAAAATGTTATCCTCATTTTTCATCATTTTTGAACATGGGCTATAGCCCCTACCGTACGGCATACTATAGCACGCCGTTTTTCATCATTTTTGAGGATTTGAAGAAAATTCAAAATTTCAAAAAACATGGGTTATAGCCCATCGTTTTTTGAATTTTTGAAAAAAATGTTATCCTCATTTTTCATCATTTTTGAACATGGGCTATAGCCCCTACCGTACGGCATACTATAGCACGCCGTTTTTCATCATTTTTGAGGATTTGAAGAAAATTCAAAATTTCAAAAAACATGGGTTATAGCCCATCGTTTTTTGAATTTTTGAAAAAAATGTTATCCTCATTTTTCATCATTTTTGAACATGGGCTATAGCCCCTACCGTACGGCATACTATAGCACGCCGTTTTTCATCATTTTTGAGGATTTGAAGAAAATTCAAAATTTCAAAAAACATGGGTTATAGCCCATCGTTTTTTGAATTTTTGAAAAAAATGTTATCCTCATTTTTCATCATTTTTGAACATGGGCTATAGCCCCTACCGTACGGCATACTATAGCACGCCGTTTTTCATCATTATTGAGGATTTGAAGAAAATTTCAAATTTCAAAAAACATGGGTTATAGCCCATCGTTTTTTGATTTTTTGAAAAAAATGTTACCCTCATTTTTCATCATTTTTGAACATGGGCTATAGCTCCTACCGTACGGCATACTATAGCACGCCGTTTTTCATCATTTTTGAGGATTTGAAGAAAATTCAAAATTTCAAAAACATGGGTTATAGCCCATCGTTTTTTGAATTTTTGAAAAAAATGTTATCCTCATTTTTCATCATTTTTGAACATGGGCTATAGCCCCTACCGTACGGCATACTATAGCACGCAGTTTTTCATAATTTTTGAGGATTTGAAGAAAATTCAAAATTTCAAAAAACATGGGTTATAGCCCATTGTTTTTGAATTTTTGAAAAAAATGTTATCCTCATTTTTCATCATTTTTGAACATGGGCTATAGCCCCTACCGTACGGCATACTATAGCACGCCGTTTTTCATCATTTTTGAGGATTTGAAGAAAATTCAAAATTTCAAAAAACATGGGTTATAGCCCATCGTTTTTTGATTTTTTGAAAAAAATGTTATCCTCATTTTTCATCATTTTTGAACATGGGCTATAGCTCCTACCGTACGGCATACTATAGCACGCCGTTTTTCATCATTTTTGAGGATTTGAAGAAAATTCAAAATTTCAAAAAACATGGGTTATAGCACATCGTTTTTTGAATTTTTGAAAAAAATGTTATCCTCATTTTTCATCATTTTTGAACATGGGCTATAGCCCCTACCGTACGGCATACTATAGCACGCCGTTTTTCATAATTTTTGAGGATTTGAAGAAAATTCAAAATTTCAAAAAACATGGGTTATAGCCCATTGTTTTTGAATTTTTGAAAAAAATGTTATCCTCATTTTTCATAATTTTTAAACATGGGCTATAGCCCCTACCGTACGGCATACTATAGCACGCCGTTTTTCATCATTTTTGAGGATTTGAAGAAAATTCAAAATTTCAAAAAACATGGGTTATAGCCCATCGTTTTTTGAATTTTTGAAAAAAATGTTATCCTCATTTTTCATCATTTTTGAACATGGGCTATATCCCCTACCGTACGGCATACTATAGCACGCCGTTTTTCATCATTTTTGAGGATTTGAAGAAAATTCAAAATTTCAAAAAACATGGGTTATAGCCCATCGTTTTTTGAATTTTTGAAAAAAATGTTATCCTCATTGTTCATCATTTTTGAACATGGGCTATAGCCCCTACCGTACGGCATACTATAGCACGCCGTTTTTCATCATTTTTGAGTATTTGAAGAAAATTCAAAATTTCAAAAAACATGGGTTATAGCCCATCGTTTTTTGAATTTTTGAAAAAAATGTTATCCTCATTTTTCATCATTTTTGAACATGGGCTATAGCCCCTACCGTATGGCATACTATAGCACGCCGTTTTTCATCATTTTTGAGGATTTGAAGAAAATTCAAAATTTCAAAAAACATGGGTTATAGCCCATTGTTTTTTGAATTTTTGAAAAAAATGTTATCCTCATTTTTCATCATTTTTAAACATGGGCTATAGCCCCTACCGTACGGCATACTATAGCACGCCGTTTTTCATCATTTTTGAGGATTTGAAGAAAATTCAAAATTTCAAAAACATGGGTTATAGCCCATCGTTTTTTGAATTTTTGAAAAAAATGTTATCCTCATTTTTCATCATTTTTGAACATGGGCTATAGCCCCTACCGTACGGCATACTATAGCACGCAGTTTTTCATAATTTTTGAGGATTTGAAGAAAATTCAAAATTTCAAAAAACATGGGTTATAGCCCATTGTTTTTGAATTTTTGAAAAAAATGTTATCCTCATTTTTCATCATTTTTGAACATGGGCTATAGCCCCTACCGTACGGCATACTATAGCACGCCGTTTTTCATCATTTTTGAGGATTTGAAGAAAATTCAAAATTTCAAAAAACATGGGTTATAGCCCATCGTTTTTTGATTTTTTGAAAAAAATGTTATCCTCATTTTTCATCATTTTTGAACATGGGCTATAGCTCCTACCGTACGGCATACTATAGCACGCCGTTTTTCATCATTTTTGAGGATTTTAAGAAAATTCAAAATTTCAAAAAACATGGGTTATAGCACATCGTTTTTTGAATTTTTGAAAAAAATGTTATCCTCATTTTTCATCATTTTTGAACATGGGCTATAGCCCCTACCGTACGGCATACTATAGCACGCCGTTTTTCATAATTTTTGAGGATTTGAAGAAAATTCAAAATTTCAAAAAACATGGGTTATAGCCCATTGTTTTTGAATTTTTGAAAAAAATGTTATCCTCATTTTTCATAATTTTTAAACATGGGCTATAGCCCCTACCGTACGGCATACTATAGCACGCCGTTTTTCATCATTTTTGAGGATTTGAAGAAAATTCAAAATTTCAAAAAACATGGGTTATAGCCCATCGTTTTTTGAATTTTTGAAAAAAATGTTATCCTCATTTTTCATCATTTTTGAACATGGGCTATATCCCCTACCGTACGGCATACTATAGCACGCCGTTTTTCATCATTTTTGAGGATTTGAAGAAAATTCAAAATTTCAAAAAACATGGGTTATAGCCCATCGTTTTTTGAATTTTTGAAAAAAATGTTATCCTCATTGTTCATCATTTTTGAACATGGGCTATAGCCCCTACCGTACGGCATACTATAGCACGCCGTTTTTCATCATTTTTGAGTATTTGAAGAAAATTCAAAATTTCAAAAAACATGGGTTATAGCCCATCGTTTTTTGAATTTTTGAAAAAAATGTTATCCTCATTTTTCATCATTTTTGAACATGGGCTATAGCCCCTACCGTACGGCATACTATAGCACGCCGTTTTTCATCATTTTTGAGGATTTGAAGAAAATTCAAAATTTCAAAAAACATGGGTTATAGCCCATCGTTTTTTGAATTTTTGAAAAAAATGTTATCCTCATTTTTCATCATTTTTGAACATGGGCTATAGCCCCTATCGTACGGCATACTATAGCACGCCGTTTTTCATCATTTTTGAGGATTTGAAGAAAATTCAAAATTTCAAAAAACATGGGTTATAGCCCATCGTTTTTTGAATTTTTGAAAAAAATGTTATCCTCATTTTTCATCATTTTTGAACATGGGCTATAGCCCCTACCGTATGGCATACTATAGCACGCCGTTTTTCATCATTTTTGAGGATTTGAAGAAAATTCAAAATTTCAAAAAACATGGGTTATAGCCCATTGTTTTTTGAATTTTTGAAAAAAATGTTATCCTCATTTTTCATCATTTTTTAACATGGGCTATAGCCCCTACCGTACGGCATACTATAGCACGCCGTTTTTCATCATTTTTGAGGATTTGAAGAAAATTCAAAATTTCAAAAACATGGGTTATAGCCCATCGTTTTTTGAATTTTTGAAAAAAATGTTATCCTCATTTTTCATCATTTTTGAACATGGGCTATAGCCCCTACCGTACGGCATACTATAGCACGCAGTTTTTCATAATTTTTGAGGATTTGAAGAAAATTCAAAATTTCAAAAAACATGGGTTATAGCCCATTGTTTTTGAATTTTTGAAAAAAATGTTATCCTCATTTTTCATCATTTTTGAACATGGGCTATAGCCCCTACCGTACGGCATACTATAGCACGCCGTTTTTCATCATTTTTGAGGATTTGAAGAAAATTCAAAATTTCAAAAAACATGGGTTATAGCCCATCGTTTTTTGATTTTTTGAAAAAAATGTTATCCTCATTTTTCATCATTTTTGAACATGGGCTATAGCTCCTACCGTACGGCATACTATAGCACGCCGTTTTTCATCATTTTTGAGGATTTGAAGAAAATTCAAAATTTCAAAAAACATGGGTTATAGCACATCGTTTTTTGAATTTTTGAAAAAAATGTTATCCTCATTTTTCATCATTTTTGAACATGGGCTATAGCCCCTACCGTACGGCATACTATAGCACGCCGTTTTTCATAATTTTTGAGGATTTGAAGAAAATTCAAAATTTCAAAAAACATGGGTTATAGCCCATTGTTTTTGAATTTTTGAAAAAAATGTTATCCTCATTTTTCATAATTTTTAAACATGGGCTATAGCCCCTACCGTACGGCATACTATAGCACGGCGTTTTTCATCATTTTTGAGGATTTGAAGAAAATTCAAAATTTCAAAAAACATGGGTTATAGCCCATCGTTTTTTGAATTTTTGAAAAAAATGTTATCCTCATTTTTCATCATTTTTGAACATGGGCTATATCCCCTACCGTACGGCATACTATAGCACGCCGTTTTTCATCATTTTTGAGGATTTGAAGAAAATTCAAAATTTCAAAAAACATGGGTTATAGCCCATCGTTTTTTGAATTTTTGAAAAAAATGTTATCCTCATTTTTCATCATTTTTGAACATGGGCTATAGCCCCTACCGTACGGCATACTATAGCACGCCGTTTTTCATCATTTTTGAGTATTTGAAGAAAATTCAAAATTTCAAAAAACATGGGTTATAGCCCATCGTTTTTTGAATTTTTGAAAAAAATGTTATCCTCATTTTTCATCATTTTTGAACATGGGCTATAGCCCCTACCGTACGGCATACTATAGCACGCCGTTTTTCATCATTTTTGAGGATTTGAAGAAAATTCAAAATTTCAAAAAACATGGGTTATAGCCCATCGTTTTTTGAATTTTTGAAAAAAATGTTATCCTCATTTTTCATCATTTTTGAACATGGGCTATAGCCCCTATCGTACGGCATACTATAGCACGCCGTTTTTCATCATTTTTGAGGATTTGAAGAAAATTCAAAATTTCAAAAAACATGGGTTATAGCCCATCGTTTTTTGAATTTTTGAAAAAAATGTTATCCTCATTTTTCATCATTTTTGAACATGGGCTATAGCCCCTACCGTATGGCATACTATAGCACGCCGTTTTTCATCATTTTTGAGGATTTGAAGAAAATTCAAAATTTCAAAAAACATGGGTTATAGCCCATTGTTTTTTGAATTTTTGAAAAAAATGTTATCCTCATTTTTCATCATTTTTTAACATGGGCTATAGCCCCTACCGTACGGCATACTATAGCACGCCGTTTTTCATCATTTTTGAGGATTTGAAGAAAATTCAAAATTTCAAAAAACATGGGTTATAGCCCATCGTTTTTTGAATTTTTGGAAAAAATGTTATCCTCATTTTTCATCATTTTTGAACATGGGCTATAGCCCCTACCGTACGGCATACTATAGCACGCCATTTTTCATCATTTTTGAGGATTTGAAGAGGAATTTGAAGAGGATTTGAAGCTGCCGCGGCCAGTTTAAGACTCCCTAAACCTTGCATTTTACAGGACATATATACAGTGTTTTTGCATAGACACAGATATACGGAGGTGGAGACTGAAACTTTACATACCGGTATTCATCAACATATTGCCACTTGGTAAGCAAAGGTCTCTCCTGGATACAATAGAATGCTAAGTTCCCTATCACACCTGGCCAGGCCAAGCTACTTGACTAAGGCCCACGACACCTTGACTTTAAATATCAAAGACAGGCCTCTGCAGACACAGTGACTGCAGATAGTGACAGTTGACTTATTTAGCATGCCCTTAGCACAGTGACCAAATGTATAAGTCGGACATTTTAACATGGCTTATATATGAATATCATGAAATATAGATACCACACCTGCATGCTTTTGGGCGGCCAATAAGGGCAGGGGTAAAACAGAGAGAATTGTTCCGGATCCTTAACATCAACTAGCACAGAAAAGCTGTGTTGTAGTAACCAGCAGTTAGCTCAGTGTGATGAGTGTCTGTGTTTGTGATCCACAGGTCCAGGGTTCAAATCCCACATTATTCATGTGTCTCTGTGATGCTTTGCTTTGCACACTGACTTTCAGAAGGACAACTTTAAAGCAGCACAGAAATTCCCAATGATTGTGTGCCTCAGTGGACCAACGGATAAGTCAAATGATATCCGTAGTATACCTAGTAGAAGTTTGCCGGTTCGAACCCCGACATACTCAAATCTTTACTGACACTTTGCATTCCACACTAACATCAACTAGCACAGAAAAGCTGTTGTAGTAACCAGCAGTTAGCTCAGTGTGATGAGTGGCTGTACTTAGTTGTGATCCACAGGTCCACGGTTCAAATCCCACATTATTCATGTGTCTCTGTGATGCTTTGCTTTGCACACTGACTTTCTTGAATAAAAAATAAAAACTCAAAAGCACCAGGAGACATCTGCTGAATCCCCCAAGGTGCCTTGGCTCAATGGTGTGGAGCGCTTGACCCAGTTGCCAGCTTCAGACAGTTGGCCGGTTCAAGTCCCATGTCATGACATCAAGGTGCTGGGAAGGACCATCGGGAGACGGTGCTCTCTCCCCCTGTTCCTGAAAAGTAACGGTTGGGGGTTATGCCGTACGATATAGGCTATAGCCCACCGTCCAAAATGATGAGAAACGAGGATAATTTTTTTTTTCAAAATTTCAAAAAACATGGGCTATAACCCATGGTTTTTTTTTCATTTATTCCGCAATTTCCGCAAATTGCGGAAATTGCAAAATTGCGGAAATTGCGGAAATTGTAATTGCGGAAATTGTAATTGCGGAAATTGCGGAAATGGTAATTGCGGAAATTGCGAAATTGCGGAAATGGAAATTGCGGAAATGGAAATTGCGGAAATTGAAATTGCGGATAAAAAGTTATCCTCGTTTCTCATCATTTTGGACCGTGGGCTATAGCCTATATCGTACGGCATAACCCCCAACCGTTACTTTTCAGGAAACAGGGGGAGAGAGCACCGTCTCCCGATGGTCCTTCCCAGCACCTTGATGTCATGACATGGGACTTGAACCGGCCAACTGTCTGAAGCTGGCAACTGGGTCAAGCGCTCCACACCATTGAGCCAAGGCACCTTGGGGCATTCAGCAGATGTCTCCTGGTGCTTTTGAGTTTTTATTTTTTATTCAAGAAAGTCAGTGTGCAAAGCAAAGCATCACAGAGACACATGAATAATGTGGGATTTGAACCGTGGACCTGTGGATCACAACTAAGTACAGCCACTCATCACACTGAGCTAACTGCTGGTTACTACAACAGCTTTTCTGTGCTAGTTGATGTTAGTGTGGAATGCAAAGTGTCAGTAAAGATTTGAGTATGTCGGGGTTCGAACCGGCACACTTCTACTAGGTATACTACGGATATCATTTGACTTATCCGTTGGTCCACTGAGGCACACAATCATTGGGAATTTCTGTGCTGCTTTAAAGTTGTCCTTCTGAAAGTCAGTGTGCAAAGCAAAGCATCACAGAGACACATGAATAATGTGGGATTTGAACCCTGGACCTGTGGATCACAAACACAGACACTCATCACACTGAGCTAACTGCTGGTTACTACAACACAGCTTTTCTGTGCTAGTTGATGTTAAGGATCCGGAACAATTCTCTCTGTTTTACCCCTGCCCTTATTGGCCGCCCAAAAGCATGCAGGTGTGGTATCTATATTTCATGATATTCATATATAAGCCATGTTAAAATGTCCGACTTATACATTTGGTCACTGTGCTAAGGGCATGCTAAATAAGTCAACTGTCACTATCTGCAGTCACTGTGTCTGCAGAGGCCTGTCTCTGATATTTAAAGTCAAGGTGTCGTGGGCCTTAGTCAAGTAGCTTGGCCTGGCCAGGTGTGATAGGGAACTTAGCATTCTATTGTATCCAGGAGAGACCTTTGCTTACCAAGTGGCAATATGTTGATGAATACCAGTATGTAAAGTTTCAGTCTCCACCTCCGTATATCTGTGTCTATGCAAAAACACTGTATATATGTCCTGTAAAATGCAAGGTTTAGGGAGTCTTAAACTGGCCGCGGCAGCGGTTCAGTACGAGGGAGTCCCTGAGCTCCAGGCTCAGGGACAATGGCGAAGCTCTCTGTCTTGGTCTCGGTTGCAATAAAATGATCGACTCTACACTACACTTCAGAACACTCTCTGCCTGCCTTCATTCGTCCGGTGCTTTTGACTACAGCCCAGTGCCGTTTCTACGGGGGGGCACTAGGGGGCGCTGCCCCCCCAGATAGACTTTGTGCCCCCCCAGTCCAGAACCCTACCCCACCATTATTTTTAATGTTTTACAGGTTTAAAATATATATATAATGTGTTATTTTCATGTTCTTTGTGTTTATAATAAATTTACATTTTCTAATGAATTCATAGTAATAAAAATGCAATAATAAAAAGTAGCCTACACTGGCACCTAGTCGGTGCACCTAGTCGGATTCGTTTTGATTCAGCGCACCAAAAGCTACGTCATTACCAGTTTTGCCACGCAGGGCGGGTCAATTCAAATATTTTCAGACTTCAGTCACAGTGAAAACAAACCCAAACCGGTAAAATTGAATCATGGATATTAGGAACTGGCTCAAAGGCTAAACACCAAACTCTATAAACCCACCAGCGCCTTCAGAAAGGTAGACTGATGACTATACTGAAACCACCGCCATGTCGCCTGTTGTTGTTAATATTGCGGGGAGTCGTTCGAGCACCGAGCACAACTAAATGCACAACGAAATGCGGTCGTCGGATCACATTACTGGGGGTTCGCGAGTGTCGGATAGCATTATTTCAGTGAGGCAGAGGGCTGCTGTAGCAACTTCCACAGCAGCAGCTCAACTTTCGGACCTCCACCACCACCGCATGCTTCTCCACCAGAGGTTCTACCGTTCTTGGTTCTGGCACACCGAATCAGGTAAAACGGGACAAATACCCAAGTAGCCTTCATAATGGCAAAAAACGCTCATTTATGAGTGCATGGTTTCAGGGCAGGGACTGGCTGGAGACAGATGTTGCATTTTGTTTCCCATGCAGGAAATTCCGTGCAGCATGTAATGGCAATGTTGAGACTACATTCACGTTGAAAGAATTTCGTAATTGAAAGCACGCAACAGAATCAAACAAAGGCTTAAATAAGCATGCGCTCTCTAAAGAGCATTTGACGTGTGCCGACATTTGGAGGGAGGGAGACAGACGCGCAGATTCCCCCCCCCCCCCCCCCCTTTGCCTCCCGACATAAATACACTAAATAGACTTGTTGTTTTTGGTTGGTGCATAAACTTTTACTCATATTCCCCTACCGTGGAGATGGGATGGCGACATATAAAAGACACTATAGGCCTAAATGCTCAACTATTTGTTGGTGATTAATGGTTGGTGCATAGGCTATAGTCTTTTTTTTCTACTTTCCTACCGCCGTGGAGATGCTCATTGTGTTCATTGTGTTGTTGGTGCGATGCGATCGTGTTTCCACATGACAGTATATAGGCTATGTTTGTTTGTTTGTTCTGTTGGCTACAATAATTAGGCTATATCATTTGTTTTGGTGTATAATTGGAACCTATACTTGTAGCCCTTCTCCAAGCCTTTTGTGTTGTTTTATTGTATAGGCCTATGTGAGAGCTTTGCTATATATGGATGTGAACTTGAAAAATCAACTGCCCCCCTTAGAAATATGAATGCCCCCCTGCTGATTATTCCCTGGATACGGCACTGCTACAGCCTACAGCCTGCCGTATTGCTTAGCCGTTTCTGTCTCAAATAGATAGAATTATAGTCAGTGTAAAGGGAGAAATTACACGACACAGGCTCCCATTGGCCCGTGAGTTCCAACCTCTCGGCCAACGGGAGATTGCCCCTGTGTTTCGATCGCGTTGCCACGTCTGCTCGTATCAAGCCTGGCTTCGTCCACTGAAAACGTTTTTATTTCGGGAACATTTTTCTGATTTTATTTGACTTGATTATGTTGTTCTTATTTGCTTGTTGTACTGTCCTGTTTTAATTATGATTGATTTTATTGTGTCACTGTACAGCACTTTGTAACATTGTTAAGAAAGGTGCTTTATAAATAAAATTTACTTACTTACTTACACAAGGCAGGTCGCTGGTTTCCGTGGCAAAACATGGCAACGACCCAGTGCGTCTCACAATGTTGTGATTTCTCTGCATGCATGCAATTAAAATGAATGACCACTAGGTGTCGTCAATGCACAGCGTCTGATCAATAGTTGAAATGTCAATTTTGATTGATTGATTGATTGAAATATTTATTAACAGTTTGCAGAATTACAGTAGGCCTACATTTCAAGCACAAACTCAATACAAAGACTGTTAACTGTGAGTGGACGACCCAATTAAGCCTTACACTTACAAATGCCGTACGGTAGGGGCTATAGCCCATGTTCAAAAATGATGAAAAATGAGGATAATTTTTTTTTCAAAAATTCAAAAAACGATGGGCTATAACCCATGTTTTTTGAAATTTTGAATTTTCTTCAAATCCTCAAAAATGATGAAAAATGGCGTGCTATAGTATGCCGTACGGTAGGGGCTATAGCCCATGTTCAAAAATGATGAAAAATGAGGATAACATTTTTTTCAAAAATTCAAAAAACAATGGGCTATAACCCATGTTTTTTTGAAATTTTGAAATTTCTTCAAATCCTCAAAAATGATGAAAAACGGCGTGCTATAGTATGCCGTACGGTAGGGGCTATAGCCCATGTTCAAAAATGATGAAAAATGAGGATAATTTTTTTTTCAAAAATTAAAAAAACGATCCGCTATAACCCATGTTTTTTGAAATTTTGAATTTTCTTCAAATCCTCAAAAATGATGAAAAACGGCGTGCTATAGTATGCCGTACGGTAGGGGCTATAGCCAATGTTCAAAAATGATGAAAAATGAGGATAACATTTTTTTCAAAAATTCAAAAAATGATGGGCTATAACCCATGTTTTTTGAATTTTTGAATTTTCTTCAAATCCTCAAAAATGATGAAAAACGGCGTGCTATAGTATGCCGTACGGTAGGGGCTATAGCCCATGTTCAAAAATGATGAAAAATGAGGATAACATTTTTTTCAAAAATTAAAAAAACAATGGGCTATAACCCATGTTTTTTGAAATTTTGAATTTTCTTCAAATCCTCAAAAATGATGAAAAACGGCGTGCTATAGTATGCCGTACGGTAGGGGCTATAGCCCATGTTCAAAAATGATGAAAAATGAGGATAACATTTTTTTTAAAAATTCAAAAACAATGGGCTATAACCCATGTTTTTTGAAATTTAGAATTTTCTTCAAATCCTCAAAAATGATGAAAAACGGCGTGCTATAGTATGCCGTACAGTAGGGGCTATAGCCAATGTTCAAAAATGATGAAAAATGAGGATAACATTTTTTTCAAAAATTCAAAAAACGATGGGCTATAACCCATGTTTTTTGAATTTTTGAATTTTCTTCAAATCCTCAAAAATGATGAAAAACGGCGTGCTATAGTATGCCGTACGGTAGGGGCTATAGCCCATGTTCAAAAATGATGAAAAATGAGGATAACATTTTTTTCAAAAATTCAAAAAATGATGGGCTATAACCCATGTTTTTTGAATTTTTGAATTTTCTTCAAATCCTCAAAAATGATGAAAAACGGCGTGCTATAGTATGCCGTACGGTAGGGGCTATAGCCCATGTTCAAAAATGATGAAAAATGAGGATAACATTTTTTTCAAAAATTAAAAAAACAATGGGCTATAACCCATGTTTTTTGAAATTTTGAATTTTCTTCAAATCCTCAAAAATGATGAAAAACGGCGTGCTATAGTATGCCGTACGGTAGGGGCTATAGCCCATGTTCAAAAATGATGAAAAATGAGGATAACATTTTTTTTAAAAATTCAAAAACAATGGGCTATAACCCATGTTTTTTGAAATTTAGAATTTTCTTCAAATCCTCAAAAATGATGAAAAACGGCGTGCTATAGTATGCCGTACAGTAGGGGCTATAGCCAATGTTCAAAAATGATGAAAAATGAGGATAACATTTTTTTTAAAAATTCAAAAACAATGGGCTATAACCCATGTTTTTTGAAATTTAGAATTTTCTTCAAATCCTCAAAAATGATGAAAAACGGCGTGCTATAGTATGCCGTACAGTAGGGGCTATAGCCAATGTTCAAAAATGATGAAAAATGAGGATAACATTTTTTTCAAAAATTCAAAAAACGATGGGCTATAACCCATGTTTTTTGAATTTTTGAATTTTCTTCAAATCCTCAAAAATGATGAAAAACGGCGTGCTATAGTATGCCGTACGGTAGGGGCTATAGCCCATGTTCAAAAATGATGAAAAATGAGGATAACATTTTTTTCAAAAATTAAAAAAACAATGGGCTATAACCCATGTTTTTTGAAATTTTGAATTTTCTTCAAATCCTCAAAAATGATGAAAAACGGCGTGCTATAGTATGCCGTACGGTAGGGGCTATAGCCCATGTTCAAAAATGATGAAAAATGAGGATAACATTTTTTTTAAAAATTCAAAAACAATGGGCTATAACCCATGTTTTTTGAAATTTAGAATTTTCTTCAAATCCTCAAAAATGATGAAAAACGGCGTGCTATAGTATGCCGTACAGTAGGGGCTATAGCCAATGTTCAAAAATGATGAAAAATGAGGATAACATTTTTTTTAAAAATTCAAAAACAATGGGCTATAACCCATGTTTTTTGAAATTTAGAATTTTCTTCAAATCCTCAAAAATGATGAAAAACGGCGTGCTATAGTATGCCGTACAGTAGGGGCTATAGCCAATGTTCAAAAATGATGAAAAATGAGGATAACATTTTTTTCAAAAATTCAAAAAACGATGGGCTATAACCCATGTTTTTTGAATTTTTGAATTTTCTTCAAATCCTCAAAAATGATGAAAAACGGCGTGCTATAGTATGCCGTACGGTAGGGGCTATAGCCCATGTTCAAAAATGATGAAAAATGAGGATAACATTTTTTTCAAAAATTCAAAAAATGATGGGCTATAACCCATGTTTTTTGAATTTTTGAATTTTCTTCAAATCCTCAAAAATGATGAAAAACGGCGTGCTATAGTATGCCGTACGGTAGGGGCTATAGCCCATGTTCAAAAATGATGAAAAATGAGGATAACATTTTTTTCAAAAATTAAAAAAACAATGGGCTATAACCCATGTTTTTTGAAATTTTGAATTTTCTTCAAATCCTCAAAAATGATGAAAAACGGCGTGCTATAGTATGCCGTACGGTAGGGGCTATAGCCCATGTTCAAAAATGATGAAAAATGAGGATAACATTTTTTTTAAAAATTCAAAAACAATGGGCTATAACCCATGTTTTTTGAAATTTAGAATTTTCTTCAAATCCTCAAAAATGATGAAAAACGGCGTGCTATAGTATGCCGTACAGTAGGGGCTATAGCCAATGTTCAAAAATGATGAAAAATGAGGATAACATTTTTTTCAAAAATTCAAAAAACGATGGGCTATAACCCATGTTTTTTGAATTTTTGAATTTTCTTCAAATCCTCAAAAATGATGAAAAACGGCGTGCTATAGTATGCCGTACGGTAGGGGCTATAGCCCATGTTCAAAAATGATGAAAAATGAGGATAACATTTTTTTCAAAAATTAAAAAAACAATGGGCTATAACCCATGTTTTTTGAAATTTTGAATTTTCTTCAAATCCTCAAAAATGATGAAAAACGGCGTGCTATAGTATGCCGTACGGTAGGGGCTATAGCCCATGTTCAAAAATGATGAAAAATGAGGATAAATTTTTTTTCAAAAATTCAAAAAACGATGGGCTATAACCCATGTTTTTTGAAATTTTGAATTTTCTTCAAATCCTCAAAAATGATGAAAAACGGCGTGCTATAGTATGTCGTACGGTAGGGGCTATAGCCCATGTTCAAAAATGATGAAAAATGAGGATAACATTTTTTTCAAAAATTCAAAAAACGATGGGCTATAACCCATGTTTTTTGAAATTTTGAATTTTCTTCAAATCCTCAAAAATGATGAAAAACGGCGTGCTATAGTATGCCGTACGGTAGGGGCTATAGCCCATGTTCAAAAATGATGAAAAATGAGGATAACATTTTTTTCAAAAATTCAAAAAACAATGGGCTATAACCCATGTTTTTTGAAATTTTGAATTTTCTTCAAATCCTCAAAAATGATGAAAAACGGCGTGCTATAGTATGCCGTACGGTAGGGGCTATAGCCCATGTTCAAAAATAATGAAAAATGAGGATAACATTTTTTTCAAAAATTCAGAAAACGATGGGCTATAACCCATGTTTTTTGAAATTTTGAATTTTCTTCAAATCCTCAAAAATGATGAAAAACGGCGTGCTATAGTATGCCATACGGTAGGGGCTATAGCCCATGTTAAAAAATGATGAAAAATGAGGATAACATTTTTTTCAAAAATTCAAAAAACGATGGGCTATAACCCATGTTTTTTGAAATTTTGAATTTTCTTCAAATCCTCAAAAATGATGAAAAACGGCGTGCTATAGTATGCCGTACGGTAGGGGCTATAGCCCATGTTCAAAAATGATGAAAAATGAGGATAACATTTTTTTCAACAAATTCAAAAAACGATGGGCTATAACCCATGTTTTTTAAAATTTTGAATTTTCTTCAAATCCTCAAAAATGATGAAAAACGGCGTGCTATAGTATGCCGTACGGTAGGGGCTATAGCCCATGTTCAAAAATGATGAAAAATGAGGATAACATTTTTTTCAAAAATTCAAAAAACGATGGGCTATAACCCATGTTTTTTGAAATTTTGAATTTTCTTCAAATCCTCAAAAATGATGAAAAACGGCGTGCTATAGTATGCCGTACGGTAGGGGCTATAGCCCATGTTCAAAAATGATGAAAAATGAGGATAACATTTTTTTCAAAAATTCAAAAAACGATGGGCTATAAGCCATGTTTTTTGAAAATTTTAATTTTCTTCAAATCCTCAAAAATGATGAAAAACGGCGTGCTATAGTATGCCGTACGGTAGGGGCTATAGCCCATGTTCAAAAATGATGAAAAATGAGGATAACATTTTTTTCAAAAATTCAGAAAACGATGGGCTATAACCCATGTTTTTTGAAATTTTGAATTTTCTTCAAATCCTCAAAAATGATGAAAAACGGCGTGCTATAGTATGCCGTACGGTAGGGGCTATAGCCCATGTTCAAAAATGATGAAAAATGAGGATAACATTTTTTTCAAAAATTCAAAAAACGATGGGCTATAACCCATGTTTTTTGAAATTTTGAATTTTCTTCAAATCCTCAAAAATGATGAAAAACGGCGTGCTATAGTATGCCGTACGGTAGGGGCTATAGCCCATGTTCAAAAATGATGAAAAATGAGGATAACATTTTTTTCAACAAATTCAAAAAACGATGGGCTATAACCCATGTTTTTTAAAATTTTGAATTTTCTTCAAATCCTCAAAAATGATGAAAAACGGCGTGCTATAGTATGCCGTACGGTAGGGGCTATAGCCCATGTTCAAAAATGATGAAAAATGAGGATAACATTTTTTTCAAAAATTCAAAAAACGATGGGCTATAACCCATGTTTTTTGAAATTTTGAATTTTCTTCAAATCCTCAAAAATGATGAAAAACGGCGTGCTATAGTATGCCGTACGGTAGGGGCTATAGCCCATGTTCAAAAATGATGAAAAATGAGGATAACTTTTTTTTCAAAAATTCAAAAAACGATGGGCTATAACCCATGTTTTTTGAAATTTTGAATTTTCTTCAAATCCTCAAAAATTATGAAAAACGGCGTGCTATAGTATGCCGTACGGTAGGGGCTATAGCCCATGTTCAAAAATGATGAAAAATGAGGATAACATTTTTTTCAAAAATTCAAAAAACGATGGGCTATAACCCATGTTTTTTGAAATTTTGAATTTTCTTCAAATCCTCAAAAATGATGAAAAACGGCGTGCTATAGTATGCCGTACGGTAGGGGCTATAGCCCATGTTCAAAAATGATGAAAAATGAGGATAACATTTTTTTCAAAAATTAAAAAAACGATGGGCTATAACCCATGTTTTTTGAAATTTTGAATTTTCTTCAAATCCTCAAAAATGATGAAAAACGGCGTGCTATAGTATGCCGTACGGTAGGGGCTATAGCCCATGTTCAAAAATGATGAAAAATGAGGATAACATTTTTTTCAAAAATTCAAAAAACGATGGGCTATAACCCATGTTTTTTGAAATTTTGAATTTTCTTCAAATCCTCAAAAATGATGAAAAACTGCGTGCTATAGTATGCCGTACGGTAGGGGCTATAGCCCATGTTCAAAAATGATGAAAAATGAGGATAACATTTTTTTCAAAAATTCAAAAAACGATGGGCTATAACCCATGTTTTTTAAAATTTTGAATTTTCTTCAAATCCTCAAAAATGATGAAAAACGGCGTGCTATAGTATGCCGTACGGTAGGGGCTATAGCCCATGTTCAAAAATGATGAAAAATGAGGATAACATTTTTTTCAAAAATTCAAAAAACGATGGGCTATAACCCATGTTTTTTGAAATTTTGAATTTTCTTCAAATCCTCATAAATGATGAAAAACGGCGTGCTATAGTATGCCGTACGGTAGGGGCTATAGCCCATGTTCAAAAATGATGGAAAATGAGGATAACATATTTTCAAAAATTCAAAAAACGATGGGCTATAACCCATGTTTTTTTAAATTTTGAATTTTCTTCAAATCCTCAAAAATGATGAAAAAACGGCGTGCTATAGTATGCCGTACGGTAGGGGCTATAGCCCATGTTCAAAAATGATGAAAAATGAGGATAACATTTTTTTCAAAAATTCAAAAAACGATGGGCTATAACCCATGTTTTTTGAAATTTTGAATTTTCTTCAAATCTTCAAAAATGATGAAAAACGGCGTGCTATAGTATGCCGTACGGTAGGGGCTATAGCCCATGTTCAAAAATGATGAAAAATGAGGATAACATTTTTTTCAAAAATTCAAAAAACGATGGGCTATAACCCATGTTTTTTGAAATTTTGAATTTTCTTCAAATCCTCAAAAATGATGAAAAACGGCGTGCTATAGTATGCCGTACGGTAGGGGCTATAGCCCATGTTCAAAAATGATGAAAAATGAGGATAACATTTTTTTCAACAAATTCAAAAAACGATGGGCTATAACCCATGTTTTTTGAAATTTTGAATTTTCTTCAAATCCTCAAAAATGATGAAAAACGGCGTGCTATAGTATGCCGTACGGTAGGGGCTATAGCCCATGTTCAAAAATGATGAAAAATGAGGATAACATTTTTTTCAAAAATTCAAAAAACGATGGGCTATAACCCATGTTTTTTGAAATTTTGAATTTTCTTCAAATCCTCAAAAATGATGAAAAACGGCGTGCTATAGTATGCCGTACGGTAGGGGCTATAGCCCATGTTCAAAAATGATGAAAAATGAGGATAACATTTTTTTCAAAAATTCAAAAAACGATGGGCTATAACCCATGTTTTTTGAAATTTTGAATTTTCTTCAAATCCTCAAAAATGATGAAAAACGCCGTGCTATAGTATGCCGTACGGTAGGGGCTATAGCCCATGTTCAAAAATGATGAAAAATGAGGATAACATTTTTTTCAAAAATTCAAAAAACAATGGGCTATAACCCATGTTTTTTGAAATTTTGAATTTTCTTCAAATCCTCAAAAATGATGAAAAACGGCGTGCTATAGTATGCCGTACGGTAGGGGCTATAGCCCATGTTCAAAAATGATGAAAAATGAGGATAACATTTTTTTCAAAAATTCAAAAAACGATGGGCTATAACCCATGTTTTTTGAAATTTTGAATTTTCTTCAAATCCTCAAAAATGATGAAAAACGGCGTGCTATAGTATGCCGTACGGTAGGGGCTATAGCCCATGTTCAAAAATGATGAAAAATGAGGATAACATTTTTTTCAAAAATTCAAAAAACGATGGGCTATAACCCATGTTTTTTGAAATTTTGAATTTTCTTCAAATCCTCAAAAATGATGAAAAACGGCGTGCTATAGTATGCCGTACGGTAGGGGCTATAGCCCATGTTCAAAAATGATGAAAAATGAGGATAACATTTTTTTCAAAAATTCAAAAAACGATGGGCTATAACCCATGTTTTTTGAAATTTTGAATTTTCTTCAAATCCTCAAAAATGATGAAAAACGGCGTGTTATAGTATGCCGTACGGTAGGGGCTATAGCCCATGTTCAAAAATGATGAAAAATGAGGATAACATTTTTTTCAAAAATTCAAAAAACGATGGGCTATAACCCATGTTTTTTGAAATTTTGAATTTTCTTCAAATCCTCAAAAATGATGAAAAACGGCGTGCTATAGTATGCCGTACGGTAGGGGCTATAGCCCATGTTCAAAAATGATGAAAAATGAGGATAACATTTTTTTCAACAAATTCAAAAAACGATGGGCTATAACCCATGTTTTTTGAAATTTTGAATTTTCTTCAAATCCTCAAAAATGATGAAAAACGCCGTGCTATAGTATGCCGTACGGTAGGGGCTATAGCCCATGTTCAAAAATGATGAAAAATGAGGATAACATTTTTTTCAAAAATTCAAAAACGATGGGCTATAACCCATGTTTTTTGAAATTTTGAATTTTCTTCAAATCCTCATAAATGATGAAAAACGGCGTGCTATAGTATGCCGTACGGTAGGGGCTATAGCCCATGTTCAAAAATGATGGAAAATGAGGATAACATATTTTCAAAAATTCAAAAAACGATGGGCTATAACCCATGTTTTTTTAAATTTTGAATTTTCTTCAAATCCTCAAAAATGATGAAAAAACGGCGTGCTATAGTATGCCGTACGGTAGGGGCTATAGCCCATGTTCAAAAATGATGAAAAATGAGGATAACATTTTTTTCAGAAATTCAAAAAACGATGGGCTATAACCCATGTTTTTTGAAATTTTGAATTTTCTTCAAATCTTCAAAAATGATGAAAAACGGCGTGCTATAGTATGCCGTACGGTAGGGGCTATAGCCCATGTTCAAAAATGATGAAAAATGAGGATAACATTTTTTTCAAAAATTCAAAAAACGATGGGCTATAACCCATGTTTTTTGAAATTTTGAATTTTCTTCAAATCCTCAAAAATGATGAAAAACGGCGTGCTATAGTATGCCGTACGGTAGGGGCTATAGCCCATGTTCAAAAATGATGAAAAATGAGGATAACATTTTTTTCAACAAATTCAAAAAACGATGGGCTATAACCCATGTTTTTTGAAATTTTGAATTTTCTTCAAATCCTCAAAAATGATGAAAAACGGCGTGCTATAGTATGCCGTACGGTAGGGGCTATAGCCCATGTTCAAAAATGATGAAAAATGAGGATAACATTTTTTTCAAAAATTCAAAAAACGATGGGCTATAACCCATGTTTTTTGAAATTTTGAATTTTCTTCAAATCCTCAAAAATGATGAAAAACGGCGTGCTATAGTATGCCGTACGGTAGGGGCTATAGCCCATGTTCAAAAATGATGAAAAATGAGGATAACATTTTTTTCAAAAATTCAAAAAACGATGGGCTATAACCCATGTTTTTTGAAATTTTGAATTTTCTTCAAATCCTCAAAAATGATGAAAAACGCCGTGCTATAGTATGCCGTACGGTAGGGGCTATAGCCCATGTTCAAAAATGATGAAAAATGAGGATAACATTTTTTTCAAAAATTCAAAAAACAATGGGCTATAACCCATGTTTTTTGAAATTTTGAATTTTCTTCAAATCCTCAAAAATGATGAAAAACGGCGTGCTATAGTATGCCGTACGGTAGGGGCTATAGCCCATGTTCAAAAATGATGAAAAATGAGGATAACATTTTTTTCAAAAATTCAAAAAACGATGGGCTATAACCCATGTTTTTTGAAATTTTGAATTTTCTTCAAATCCTCAAAAATGATGAAAAACGGCGTGCTATAGTATGCCGTACGGTAGGGGCTATAGCCCATGTTCAAAAATGATGAAAAATGAGGATAACATTTTTTTCAAAAATTCAAAAAACGATGGGCTATAACCCATGTTTTTTGAAATTTTGAATTTTCTTCAAATCCTCAAAAATGATGAAAAACGGCGTGCTATAGTATGCCGTACGGTAGGGGCTATAGCCCATGTTCAAAAATGATGAAAAATGAGGATAACATTTTTTTCAAAAATTCAAAAAACGATGGGCTATAACCCATGTTTTTTGAAATTTTGAATTTTCTTCAAATCCTCAAAAATGATGAAAAACGGCGTGTTATAGTATGCCGTACGGTAGGGGCTATAGCCCATGTTCAAAAATGATGAAAAATGAGGATAACATTTTTTTCAAAAATTCAAAAAACGATGGGCTATAACCCATGTTTTTTGAAATTTTGAATTTTCTTCAAATCCTCAAAAATGATGAAAAACGGCGTGCTATAGTATGCCGTACGGTAGGGGCTATAGCCCATGTTCAAAAATGATGAAAAATGAGGATAACATTTTTTTCAACAAATTCAAAAAACGATGGGCTATAACCCATGTTTTTTGAAATTTTGAATTTTCTTCAAATCCTCAAAAATGATGAAAAACGCCGTGCTATAGTATGCCGTACGGTAGGGGCTATAGCCCATGTTCAAAAATGATGAAAAATGAGGATAACATTTTTTTCAAAAATTCAAAAAACAATGGGCTATAACCCATGTTTTTTGAAATTTTGAATTTTCTTCAAATCCTCAAAAATGATGAAAAACGGCGTGCTATAGTATGCCGTACGGTAGGGGCTATAGCCCATGTTCAAAAATGATGAAAAATGAGGATAACATTTTTTTCAAAAATTCAAAAAACGATGGGCTATAACCCATGTTTTTTGAAATTTTGAATTTTCTTCAAATCCTCAAAAATGATGAAAAACGGCGTGCTATAGTATGCCGTACGGTAGGGGCTATAGCCCATGTTCAAAAATGATGAAAAATGAGGATAATTTTTTTTTCAAAAATTCAAAAAACGATGGGCTATAACCCATGTTTTTTGAAATTTTGAAATTTCTTCAAATCCTCAAAAATGATGAAAAACGGCGTGCTATAGTATGCCGTACGGTAGGGGCTATAGCCCATGTTAAAAAATGATGAAAAATGAGGATAACATTTTTTTCAAAAATTCAAAAAACGATGGGCTATAACCCATGTTTTTTGAAATTTTGAATTTTCTTCAAATCCTCAAAAATGATGAAAAACGGCGTGCTATAGTATGCCGTACGGTAGGGGCTATAGCCCATGTTCAAAAATGATGAAAAATGAGGATAACATTTTTTTCAAAAATTCAAAAAACGATGGGCTATAACCCATGTTTTTTGAAATTTTGAATTTTCTTCAAATCCTCAAAAATGATGAAAAACGCCGTGCTATAGTATGCCGTACGGTAGGGGCTATAGCCCATGTTCAAAAATGATGAAAAATGAGGATAACATTTTTTTCAAAAATTCAAAAAACAATGGGCTATAACCCATGTTTTTTGAAATTTTGAATTTTCTTCAAATCCTCAAAAATGATGAAAAACGGCGTGCTATAGTATGCCGTACGGTAGGGGCTATAGCCCATGTTCAAAAATGATGAAAAATGAGGATAACATTTTTTTCAAAAATTCAAAAAACGATGAGCTATAACCCATGTTTTTTGAAATTTTGAATTTTCTTCAAATCCTCAAAAATGATGAAAAACGGCGTGCTATAGTATGCCGTACGGTAGGGGCTATAGCCCATGTTCAAAAATGATGAAAAATGAGGATAATTTTTTTTTCAAAAATTCAAAAAACGATGGGCTATAACCCATGTTTTTTGAAATTTTGAATTTTCTTCAAATCCTCAAAAATGATGAAAAACGGCGTGCTATAGTATGCCGTACGGTAGGGGCTATAGCCCATGTTCAAAAATGATGAAAAATGAGGATAACATTTTTTTCAAAAATTCAAAAAACGATGGGCTATAACCCATGTTTTTTGAAATTTTGAATTTTCTTCAAATCCTCAAAAATGATGAAAAACGGCGTGCTATAGTATGCCGTACGGTAGGGGCTATAGCCCATGTTCAAAAATGATGAAAAATGAGGATAACATTTTTTTCAAAAATTCAAAAAACGATGGGCTATAACCCATGTTTTTTGAAATTTTGAATTTTCTTCAAATCCTCAAAAATGATGAAAAACGGCGTGCTATAGTATGCCGTACGGTAGGGGCTATAGCCCATGTTCAAAAATGATGAAAAATGAGGATAACATTTTTTTCAAAAATTCAAAAAACGATGGGCTATAACCCATGTTTTTTGAAATTTTGAATTTTCTTCAAATCCTCAAAAATGATGAAAAACGGCGTGTTATAGTATGCCGTACGGTAGGGGCTATAGCCCATGTTCAAAAATGATGAAAAATGAGGATAACATTTTTTTCAACAAATTCAAAAAACGATGGGCTATAACCCATGTTTTTTGAAATTTTGAATTTTCTTCAAATCCTCAAAAATGATGAAAAACGGCGTGCTATAGTATGCCGTACGGTAGGGGCTATAGCCCATGTTCAAAAATGATGAAAAATGAGGATAACATTTTTTTCAGAAATTCAAAAAACGATGGGCTATAACCCATGTTTTTTGAAATTTTGAATTTTCTTCAAATCCTCAAAAATGATGAAAAACGGCGTGCTATAGTATGCCGTACGGTAGGGGCTATAGCCCATGTTCAAAAATGATGAAAAATGAGGATAACATTTTTTTCAAAAATTCAAAAAACGATGGGCTATAACCCATGTTTTTTGAAATTTTGAATTTTCTTCAAATCCTCAAAAATGATGAAAAACGCCGTGCTATAGTATGCCGTACGGTAGGGGCTATAGCCCATGTTCAAAAATGATGAAAAATGAGGATAACATTTTTTTCAAAAATTCAAAAAACAATGGGCTATAAAACATGTTTTTAGAAATTTTGAATTTTCTTCAAATCCTCAAAAATGATGAAAAACGGCGTGCTATAGTATGCCGTACGGTAGGGGCTATAGCCCATGTTCAAAAATGATGAAAAATGAGGATAACATTTTTTTCAAAAATTCAAAAAACAATGGGCTATAACCCATGTTTTTTGAAATTTTGAATTTTCTTCAAATCCTCAAAAATGATGAAAAACGGCGTGCTATAGTATGCCGTACGGTAGGGGCTATAGCCCATGTTCAAAAATGATGAAAAATGAGGATAACATTTTTTTCAAAAATTCAAAAAACGATGGGCTATAACCCATGTTTTTTGAAATTTTGAATTTTCTTCAAATCCTCAAAAATGATGAAAAACGCCGTGCTATAGTATGCCGTACGGTAGGGGCTATAGCCCATGTTCAAAAATGATGAAAAATGAGGATAACATTTTTTTCAAAAATTCAAAAAACAATGGGCTATAAAACATGTTTTTAGAAATTTTGAATTTTCTTCAAATCCTCAAAAATGATGAAAAACGGCGTGCTATAGTATGCCGTACGGTAGGGGCTATAGCCCATGTTAAAAAATGATGAAAAATGAGGATAACATTTTTTTCAAAAATTCAAAAAACGATGGGCTATAACCCATGTTTTTTGAAATTTTGAATTTTCTTCAAATCCTCAAAAATGATGAAAAACGGCGTGCTATAGTATGCCGTACGGTAGGGGCTATAGCCCATGTTCAAAAATGATGAAAAATGAGGATAACATTTTTTTCAAAAATTCAAAAAACGATGGGCTATAACCCATGTTTTTTGAAATTTTGAATTTTCTTCAAATCCTCAAAAATGATGAAAAACGGCGTGCTATAGTATGCCGTACGGTAGGGGCTATAGCCCATGTTCAAAAATGATGAAAAATGAGGATAACATTTTTTTCAAAAATTCAAAAAACGATGGGCTATAACCCATGTTTTTTGAAATTTTGAATTTTCTTCAAATCCTCAAAAATGATGAAAAACGCCGTGCTATAGTATGCCGTACGGTAGGGGCTATAGCCCATGTTCAAAAATGATGAAAAATGAGGATAACATTTTTTTCAAAAATTCAAAAAACAATGGGCTATAACCCATGTTTTTAGAAATTTTGAATTTTCTTCAAATCCTCAAAAATGATGAAAAACGGCGTGCTATAGTATGCCGTACGGTAGGGGCTATAGCCCATGTTCAAAAATGATGAAAAATGAGGATAACATTTTTTTCAAAAATTCAAAAAACAATGGGCTATAAAACATGTTTTTAGAAATTTTGAATTTTCTTCAAATCCTCAAAAATGATGAAAAACGGCGTGCTATAGTATGCCGTACGGTAGGGGCTATAGCCCATGTTCAAAAATGATGAAAAATGAGGATAACATTTTTTTCAAAAATTCAAAAAACGATGGGCTATAACCCATGTTTTTTGAAATTTTGAATTTTCTTCAAATCCTCAAAAATGATGAAAAACGGCGTGCTATAGTATGCCGTACGGTAGGGGCTATAGCCCATGTTCAAAAATGATGAAAAATGAGGATAACATTTTTTTCAAAAATTCAAAAAACGATGGGCTATAACCCATGTTTTTTGAAATTTTGAATTTTCTTCAAATCCTCAAAAATGATGAAAAACGGCGTGCTATAGTATGCCGTACGGTAGGGGCTATAGCCCATGTTCAAAAATGATGAAAAATGAGGATAACATTTTTTTCAAAAATTCAAAAAACGATGGGCTATAACCCATGTTTTTTAAAATTTTGAATTTTCTTCAAATCCTCAAAAATGATGAAAAATGGCGTGCTATAGTATGCCGTACGGTAGGGGCTATAGCCCATGTTCAAAAATGATGAAAAATGAGGATAACATTTTTTTCAAAAATTCAAAAAACGATGGGCTATAACCCATGTTTTTTGAAATTTTGAATTTTCTTCAAATCCTCAAAAATGATGAAAAACGGCGTGCTATAGTATGCCGTACGGTAGGGGCTATAGCCCATGTTCAAAAATGATGAAAAATGAGGATAACATTTTTTTCAAAAATTCAAAAAACGATGGGCTATAACCCATGTTTTTTGAAATTTTGAATTTTCTTCAAATCCTCAAAAATGATGAAAAACGGCGTGCTATAGTATGCCGTACGGTAGGGGCTATAGCCCATGTTCAAAAATGATGAAAAATGAGGATAACATTTTTTTCAAAAATTCAAAAAACGATGGGCTATAACCCATGTTTTTTGAAATTTTGAATTTTCTTCAAATCCTCAAAAATGATGAAAAACGGCGTGCTATAGTATGCCGTACGGTAGGGGCTATAGCCCATGTTCAAAAATGATGAAAAATGAGGATAACATTTTTTTCAAAAATTCAAAAAACTATGGGCTATAACCCATGTTTTTTGAAATTTTGAATTTTCTTCAAATCCTCAAAAATGATGAAAAACGGCGTGCTATAGTATGCCGTACGGTAGGGGCTATAGCCCATGTTCAAAAATGATGAAAAATGAGGATAACATTTTTTTCAAAAATTCAAAAAACGATGGGCTATAACCCATGTTTTTTGAAATTTTGAATTTTCTTCAAATCCTCAAAAATGATGAAAAACGCCGTGCTATAGTATGCCGTACGGTAGGGGCTATAGCCCATGTTCAAAAATGATGAAAAATGAGGATAACATTTTTTTCAAAAATTCAAAAAACAATGGGCTATAACCCATGTTTTTTGAAATTTTGAATTTTCTTCAAATCCTCAAAAATGATGAAAAACGGCGTGCTATAGTATGCCGTACGGTAGGGGCTATAGCCCATGTTCAAAAATGATGAAAAATGAGGATAACATTTTTTTCAAAAATTCAAAAAACGATGGGCTATAACCCATGTTTTTTGAAATTTTGAATTTTCTTCAAATCCTCAAAAATGATGAAAAACGGCGTGCTATAGTATGCCGTACGGTAGGGGCTATAGCCCATGTTCAAAAATGATGAAAAATGAGGATAACATTTTTTTCAAAAATTCAAAAAACGATGGGCTATAACCCATGTTTTTTGAAATTTTGAATTTTCTTCAAATCCTCAAAAATGATGAAAAACGGCGTGCTATAGTATGCCGTACGGTAGGGGCTATAGCCCATGTTCAAAAATGATGAAAAATGAGGATAACATTTTTTTCAAAAATTCAAAAAACAATGGGCTATAACCCATGTTTTTTGAAATTTTGAATTTTCTTCAAATCCTCAAAAATGATGAAAAACGGCGTGCTATAGTATGCCGTACGGTAGGGGCTATAGCCCATGTTCAAAAATTATGGAAAATGAGGATAACATATTTTCAAAAATTCAAAGAACGATGGGCTATAACCCATGTTTTTTGAAATTTTGAATTTTCTTCAAATAATATCTGAATATCTAATAATATCAATTTAAAATGTATTATCCAATACAAATTTCCTTACCATTTTTAATGTTTTAGTTTTGTATTGCTATTTTTATTTGCTAATTGTAGATTGACCTACTTTTTGTTTCTGGCATTCCGCTGCTTGTTATTTTTTATTTTATTTTCATGTGAACTACTTTGAGTTGCATTTTATGTATGACATGTGCTATATAAATAAAGTTTAATATCTGAAGTACTTTAGTTGTCAAGGATGCAGACAGAGTTGAACCCAGGAGCAAAGTCACAACAAACTAGAGTATAATAATAAAGTATTTAATAAAGAATTACGAGATATCTTACACAGGGGAATGCAGGTAGGAATCAGGCATGAATCAGAATGACATCAAAGTCAACACATGAACAGGCAGGACATCTGTGACACAGGTTATGAACTGACAATGAGTGTTTGTACTGAGTCCAGTTTTATAGTGAGCAGGTTGATTGGAGAAGTGTTCACTGCTGGGCTGATTAGGTAGTTGACAGGTGTGTAAATGGAACTGGGAGTGCTGGAATGGGATATGGGAGGCCAGTGTGGAGACTGAGGGAGAGACAGAATGTGACAGAGTTGCATTTTATGTATGAAATGTGCTATATAAATAAAGTTTACACCACTGACTGTCCCTCCATATAAAATAAAGGCGAAAGTCACAAAAGAAAATTGATCAGTTACAATTCCAGACTATGAAGAATCATTTAATAAATCATTTAATAAAGATTAGCTACAATAATTGTAATATTAAAAGTTAAATGCTCGTCATATGACATAACAGAGAGGAATGGGCCGGACCCTGCACGCAAGGGGACAATTTACAATTTTACAATTTAGGCATTTAGCAAGAACAAAAGCATGGGAATACATCACATAAAAGCATTTATCATGAAGTGGAAAACAGGAAACAAGAAATGGGTAATACATTTTAAATTGATATTGTAATCACAGACTATCTTCTTGGTGTCTTTGAACTATAATTTGACATTTGATTTAAACATAAAGGACAAAAGTGTCATCAAAGCAGGTTATTGAGCAATGCAGGGCCTCGCACCCCATATAGGTCAGCAGAAGCTGGCTAATAGTAGGCCTACTATTACCATCGCTTTTCGTGTTGCTTTGCTTTGTGACACTTGAGTTCATTGCATGTGAATAGGCCTAGACAGTTAAATAAATAAAACAAGAAAAATACTAAAATAGCCAATCTACAATCTGGCTCATATTACATAATTTTCACATTTTGTGCCCATATATGGAGCTGAGTGGACCTGGCCCCTTTTGTGGCCATATATGGAGCTGAGTGATTGCTGATGCAACACACTCCATATTTGGATAGCGGGACAGACACACACACAGACAGACAGACAGACATGATCTGCTAGGTCTCATAGTAAGTGCTCACTGGGTTCGCAATCACTGCGTTCGCAATAATGAGAAGAACCCATTGCAGCTAATGCTAACATATGCTGCAATGTCCATGTCTATGCCAAAATGAACCAAAAATGTTCCAAATTAAAGTCGATTCCTTGGTGAGACCTGGTTGACGCCACGGTGCCTTTCACTAATTTCCAAACGCCTTGTACGATTTAATAAAAAAATATGAAATATTCACACATAATAAGAAGAACCCATCATCATCATCATCATCCAGCAGCTAGCTAACATGCTAACAGATACTACATGTCCATAACTAAGCCAAAAATGGACAGAAATGTTCCAAATTAAAATCGTTCCCTTATTGGCCCCTGGAGAAAGCCCTGCTGCCTTTAAATATTTTCCAAACACCTTGTACGATTTATTAAAATTATGAATACCTCCATCCACCGCACACTGTAACAAGATGGCCGCCGCCGTGCTGTTTTGGAATTACTGAGAGGTAGGGGCGGGACCATACCCCCATTGGCTCCTGGGTTGGAACCCCAGTTGGAACCAGCCAATGGTAGCCTGCACGATCCGGGCACCGGCCAATCGGTGGCCCGGAAGTTGCAACATTGTTGAAACACTTGGAACAAAAACGCGCACAACTTTAAAGCAGCACAGAAATTCCCCATGATTGTGTGCCTCAGTGGACCAACGGATAAGTCAAATGATATCCGTAGTATACATAGTAGAAGTGTGCCGGTTCAAACCCCGACATCCATGTTCAAGGCCTCTTCCTCCTACAGCTCAATGCTGCAGTACTTTGAACTTTTCAAGGCTTGAATAAAAAATAAAAACTCAAAAGCACCAGGAGACATCTGCTGAATGCCCCAAGGTGCCTTGGCTCAATGGTGTGGAGCGCTTGACCAGTTGCCTCTGCTACAGACAGTTGGCCGGTTCAAGTCCCATGTCATGACATCAAGGTGCTGGGAAGGACCATCGGGAGACGGTGCTCTCTCCCCCTGTTTCCTGAAAAGTAACAGTTGGGGGATATGTCTGAAAGAACCCTGTCCACCTAAAATTTTACAGATAAGTTATTTTGAAATATAAAAGTTATCCTTGTTTCTCATCATTTTGGACCATGGGCTATAGCCTATATCGTACGGCATACTATAGCGCGCCGTTTTTCATCATTTTTGATGATTTGACAAAATTGAAAAAAATAAAAAACGATGGGTTATATCCCATGTTTATTGAAATTTTGAAAATTGCGGAAATTGTAATTGCGGAAATTGCGGAAATGGTGGAAATGGAAATTGCGGAAATTGCGAAAATGGAAATTGTGGAAATTGCGGAAATGGTAATTGCGGAAATTGCGGAAATGGTGGAAATGGAAATTGCGGAAATTGCGAAAATGGAAATTGCGGAAATTATAATTGCGGAAATTGCGGAAATGGTGGAAATGGAAATTGCGGAAATTGCGGAAATGGAAATTGAGGAAATTGCGGAAATGGAAATTGCGGAAAAAAATAAAACGATAGTTTATAGCCAATCATTTTTTTATTTATTTTTGAATTGCGGAGTGTTGCGGATCAAATTGCGGAGTGTTGCGGAGAAAAAAAAAAAAACGATAGGTTATAGCCCATCATTTTTTATTATCTTTTTAAATTGCGGAGTGTTGCGGAGTGTTGCGGATCAAATTGCGGAGTGTTGCGGAGAAAAAAAAAAAAACGATAGGTTATAGCCCATCATTTTTTATTATTTTTTTAAATTGTAAGTTGCGGAGTGTTGCGGATCAAATTGTGGAGTGTTGTGGTGGAAAATTTTTTTAAAAAAAAACAATGGGTTATAGCTCATCGTTTTTTGAATTTTTTTGAATTGCGGAGTGTTGCGGAGTGTTGCGGAGCAAATTGTGGAGTGTTGCGGAGGAAAAAAAAAACGATGGGTTATAGCCCATCGTTTTTTGAATTTTTGATTTTATTTTTTTATCCTCATTTTTCATCATTTTGGACCATGGGCTATAGCCTTTCGCTTTTCACCTTTTTTTAAATCCTCAACAATGATGAAGACTATAGACCTCTGAGACCATGGACCAATGAACCATGTAAATACAACAAATTGAGCAGGGCACTGCAGGGAGTTGCACCCCGTTCCGGTAAACCAGAAGTACGACACCAGTGCCTTAGTTTTTGTGTTGTCATTTACAGGTCCTTTCGTTGAAATGTAAATTTTACATTTCAACAGTAAAGTAATATATAAAGAAGGGAAACACAAAAGTACAAAAATAACATTTTCGAATTACCTGTATTTGCTTTGGCGCTGACAACCTCCATGGGTTCTTCTGAAAATGACACACGCCACCACTCAGTCCCTCAACACTCACTGTACCACTCGCCACCCGTCAATGACGCCCCCTCCCCATGCCCGGCTACACACTCGTTCCCCAAACAGCCATGCATATCCTCCCCACTGGCTCCACACTGACCTCGACGGCCACGCCCACTCAACCCTTCCACCTCTCCCCGACTGTGGTGGTGCATGCTGGGACACTGTACACGACACTGCTGCTCCCACTCATGTCACACTAAAATATGTCATGGTTAAAATGTCCCGCTGACATCCACTGCACTGTAGTATATGTCAGATGTAACGTCAGGACAACGCAGT
This sequence comes from Protomyctophum bolini, assembly GCF_963924005.1. Taxonomy (NCBI): domain Eukaryota; kingdom Metazoa; phylum Chordata; class Actinopteri; order Myctophiformes; family Myctophidae; genus Protomyctophum; species Protomyctophum bolini. The sequence continues at coordinate 36,759,050 of NC_137872.1, read as the reverse complement.
ACAGGCTTGGCCCTGTACGACTCTATATGAGTCTGTCGTTATTTTATTGAATACTTTATTAACAGTTTGTAAATAGAACAGTTGTACGATTATGCAACGGCGCTAAAAGGATAACACAAAAGTCCTTGTTCGTTTTCCTTTGTGGTCCTGTGTATTCAATTCATCAAGACATTTAAAGACATATAATCGTATACAGTCATTTATGCAAGACAGATAGACTTCAGCAACACTAGTAGCAAAAAAAGAAGAAGCATAATTTATAACAGTTGGGGTTGGGAGGGGGAGGGGTCATTTCTGGTGTTTACAAGGACCATTTACAAATTGCAGACAGGTGCTCTTTTATGGCGGTGTAAGGAGCCACACCTTTAGATGCATGGCTGTTTGACAGTCTGTGAGTCTTGGGGCTAACCCTGCAACGCACTGGACTGTCCCGCGTCAGATATCTTGTGCACGCTGCCAGTAGGCCAAGGAAGTAACCACCTGGTTTAACTTAAATGATTAGGATAGAAGAAGTCCATGGCAGTGCAGGGATTATAGCCTGGCATTAGCCAGACTGATAACGTGGATTCACTAACACGGCCCATAGGCAGAGATTATGAGGAATAAAAAAAAACCTTCTTTCTGCTTTTCACTGTTCTATGGACAATTGAAACGCAGACACTGATTGGCCAGGATTATCTAATGGCAGGGTGGCAACTATAGCCACTGACAGCCCATACATCCAAATGTCAAACTCACCAACATTGCAGCTGTACAAAAAGCTTGAATTATCCTCTTTCTATCGGCAAAGTGTGTGTTTCATAAAAATCCATCAAAGACATTTCATGAGCTTTCTTAACTTTATGTCAGGAAATTCCTTTTGGAGTTTGGAAGCACTCGGCTTTCGGTAAAGCAACGTCCTGCTGCCTCCAGCATATATGTATGTGCAAAATTCAAAGCAGGTGGTATGCAAGGGCGTTGAGTGATTATGCAACGAACCAATCTGTGCAATTCTTCATTACGAAGCCTAAAAAGCAAACACAAACACGAATTGTAACGTTCCAATGTTCAATGCAAATAACACAATTGTTAATTGCAATTATTAGTGTGACAACTAATCATTAACTTCAATTTGTAATGGTGACAGGCCTATGTGTGACAGGCCACCATGAGTTTGAATTAGTTTTGCAGAGCCACATTTTTTATTTTCTATGCTTTATATGTTGTCTCTGTCAGGTGGAAAAACCTCATATTATGTCCAAAAGTGTTACTTTTCAGGATTCAAATTCAAGAACGGAAAAAGTAGCAGATCTGGCAAGCTCAAAAGTGAGTTCGGAGCTTGCAGATCTGCTTTTTTTACACTTCTGCGTGACGCTGTGGTTCAGCATGACGACATAGGGCGTTAATTCTTCGGGAAAACACAAAACGTTATGAGAGGATTCTGCCCGACGACAACGATATCTAGAGACACATGCACACACACACACACACACACACACACATGTCGTCCTCAGAGTCACACATGCACTCACGCTGGCGGTCACACATAGTCATTCTGGTGATTATTTGGCACCGTCGTCCCGACAGCTGGTGTCACGTCCATCCAGATAATGAAGCGGTGTGACTGCATGCAGCAGAGAGTGCATGCATCACATTCTGACCCCTGATATCACACACGCACGCACACGCACGCACGCACGCACGCACGCACACTTCAAATAAATATGATTTTAATTTCAATGGAAAGGTATAGGGTTATATTAAGCTGTTGTACATCACATTATGCCTTTTATAAGTTAAGCAAGTAGCCTTATAGGTTAAGCAAGTATAGCCTTGAGAACCAAGGGTTCCTGAGCCATGTGGGCCATAGGGCAGGAGCCTATCTCCCGTTTCTATGTGGTCAGACAAGTCAGTCATAACTCGCTCAAATCTTGACGGATTTACAAAAACGGGCTGGTTTATTACAAACGTTGTCAACGTTCATATTTTTTTATATGAACGTCGTATAAAAGCATATAAGTAAAGAATCGTTTGAAAATTGAGAAAGTCATGGTTATTTATAAGAACATGCCCCCATAGACTAGAATGTTATGCTGCCCTGAGGTAAGATGGCCGCCACATAGTGACGTCGCTCTCCATTGGCCAGCAGAGCGTGGGTGAGCCATCTAGCTTTCTTATATATATACTGTATCCATATGGCTTGATGTACAAGTGCATCCCCCACCAGACATGATGCTATAGCCATGCTGGTATAGGTTGCAGGGACTTATACTCTGTGTACCAAGCATGCAAGGCATATTATAGTCACATCTTTATAGTGTTTGGCCTGGCCGAGGATTGATGCCTGTCCTCCCAATCGCAAGGGAGGACACAGAGTACAGATCCCCTGCAGTGGACCCCAGGTTTAGGAGGGTGAGGGGAATGAAAGCAAACCTTTCCAAGAAGCCTGGTGGGTCCGGTCAGTCCGGTATGAGGACGACCACTTTAATGCCGGCCCGTTCCAGTGATCACTGTGTCAATGCTGCGCTCTAGATGAATGGGAGGCAGCCTAGTATGGGCACTATGTAGTGCTTCTGTGACCGAATGGGTTGAGATCCAGCAGCTTGTTCTGTGAGAGATATGGAGAGAAAAGCTTGTTTAGAGAGAACGCGTTCAAGAGTTTTGGAAGGAAGGTGAAAGTATAGTGATATACCGGAAGTCGTTCTTGACGTCTGAGGAGTCAAGAGTTGGTTTCTCGAGGAGCGGCGTTACGCTGGCTGACTAGAAGGCATATCGATGGGACGGATCGCCTGAAGTTACACATGTGTTGACGATGGAGGTAACGAAGGTGGAGCAGATCAGGTGCAGTGGTCTGGTTGGGGGGAAGGGATGAGGTCAAGAGGACAGGTGGTTGGTCTAGTGGAGGTCACTAGTTTCCGGACCTCGTCTGGAGAGAGAGGAGAGAAGGAGGACAGGCTTGTGGTTAGCATTGGGCGAGAAACTTGATGAGTGGGAAGATGCAGGGAAAATAAGCTGCTTTTGACAAAGCATTTGACAAAAGGGTCAGCTGAGAGGGACGAAGGATGGGTGGGTGGAGGTGGTTTGAGGAGGGAGGTGAAAGTGGGCAAAAGGCTTCCTTGGGTTAGAGCCTATATAGAGGCATACTGTATATAGAAATGAATCTTAGCGCGGTAGAAAGAGGCCGTTGCAGTGGACAGCGAGAGGGGAGAAAGGCAGAAAGGAGTGAGTGAAAGTGGGAGAGGTCATCCGACTTATTGCGCCACTTCCTGCCAGCTGCCCCGCTGAGAGGTATACGCGTTCGCTCAGCTGTGAGGGTTTCAGATAACCAGGGAGAAGAGAGAGGGCAGTGGACGGTCAAACGCAGGACTAATAAGACATTTCATTAATCAGTGTGCGCGCGTGCACGCACACACACACACACACACACACACACACACACACACAGCAGACATCTGCAAACCAAAACCCATCCCCCACCTCTTAACATTCACTTCATTGCATTGTGCCTTTCATAGTCTTGATATGTCTTGAGTGAGTGACTCAAGTCGTAAATCTCCGTTGATAGTCTTCAAATGCTGCGTTCGCTCTTTGATAGTGACTCCTCCCAGAGCCCCTCCCCCCCCCATGTCATGGAGTGTTTAAATAGTGGGCCCTTGGGAGTCGTTCGTCGTGATCGCATCCTTTGCCGTGAGCAGTTTGTCCAACCTTCCAAGTTCCTGTGAACTCCCGTTGAAAAGGTACAGTATTGCTTTGAGGCTGGCATGACTGGCACTACTATACACATTGGACTGACATTGTATTAATAGTAACTTATATAATTGGGCCGTGTTTGCATTTTGTCTCCCTGGTCTTCTATTGAGACATTTAGATCCGACATGAATTTTGACCTGAAGGTCAAGATTCAATTTGTCCCCATGTGGCAAGCAGGCATGCTCAATTAGCTCAATGGTATAAAAAAAAATGTCAGGGCTTGCGCAAAAGAGGAAAGTTACAGAGGAAAGTGCAGCTTTTAGATAACATGAATTGTTTACTTTGCCGATAACAAATAATTGACCACAGAAACCTTTTAAAACGTCTATTTTGTAGCCTACAGTACACACGCATACAGATGCAGTTGTGTGATAACATAGTGTATAGGCCAAGTCTACAATGTAAATCGACTACATAACCAGTAAAACGCCCTGGGGGGGGGGGGGGGGTGCACGCATCCACCTGGGTGACGGCAGACAGACTGCTGGGCGAGCGGTCAGATCAACGTATGGAATTAATTCTGTACCGTACTTTAAATGAAACCTGTAGCAAAAATAGCAGATCTACAAAAGCTTGTAGATCTGCTATTTTTTGCTACAGCGCTTTTGAATTTGAATCCTGGAAAAGGAACAGTTTTGGACATACGACGGTTTCCGCCCGACAGCGACGATAAACGTTGTGAAAAGGGTATGCACGCAAATATAGCCCTCGAATGGCTACGACGTTGCAAGAGAGCGCAAGCTATAGCAATGTGTGATTTACAGTTCATCCGTTCGTCCATACATACATACAGTACATTCACTTGGTTTATTTGTAGCACCTGCAGAAATGGAGCAGACATTCATCGCAGTGAAGCCTGACGGCGTGCTGAGGGGCCTGTGCGGTGAGATCATCAAGCGCTTTGAGGCCAAAGGCTTCAGGCTGGTTGCTGCTAAATTCATCCAGGTAACTGTCGTGTATATAATGTGCCTGTCGGGGGTCGTTTTGCTAACCTTTTCACTCATGCTAGTATAGTACAGCGTTTTAGTTTAGCATTTGGAGCAGGGTTTACAGTCGAAATGTGGCTCCGGGATCATGTGTCTCTGAATGAAGATTTCGATGGATTGAATTAAAATGCTCAATATACCTTAAGAAAATAAAAGCACGCCAAATACTTTATGTACCTAGAACACTGATTAGGTACTCTCTGCCTGACTTAAAGTTTGTGTGTGTGCGTGTGTGTGTGTGTGTGTGTGTGTGTGTGTGTGTGTGTGTGCGTGTGTGTGTTCAGCCCACTGAGGAGCACATGAAGAAGCACTACCTTGACCTGGCCGCCATGCCTTTCTACGCTGGACTCTGCACTTACATGTCCTCTGGACCTATCATGGCAATGGTAATTAATACACACACACACACACACACACACACACACACACACACCATATATAAATAAAATTGACTCTACAGTCTACTCTACACTCTCTCTCTCTCTCTAGGTGTGGGAGGGACAGAACATTGTGAAGATGGGCAGGTTGATGCTCGGTGAGACCGACCCATCTAAGTCTCAGCCCGGCAGCATCCGTGGAGACCTCTGCGTCACCATGGCCAGGTGAGCACCCGAGAAGACCGACAGTCATTAACAGTTTGATAGAATGGGTACAGTGCCAACGACACGTCAATACAAAATCTGCTACTGGGGATAACATCCGGAAAAGCACTAAGGGGTCCTCCATTTTCAATTCATCATATAGCCGAAGCTATCTCCCATATTCACATAGTATTAGGTAGTAGGTATAGGTAGAAGGGCTATTGGTAGATGAGTCAAGGTATAGGTCAAATCGTTTATTTGTTCAGTGTTTTGTTTTGCATTTCGTCTAACAACGTCTCCTCGTCTCCTCGTCTCCTCTCAGGAACATCATCCACGGCAGCGACACCGCGGAGAACGCCAAGAACGAGGTTGGTCTGTGGTTCAAGCCCGAGGAGTTTGTCACCTACGTGCAACCCGCCCATGCCTTCATCAACGAGTAAATTAAAACCCGACGTATTGCCGCCTGCCGAAACCGTCCTGACCATTGTTTTTATACTCTTCATCTCTCGTGTCTTTTGACCCTCTCATTTTGTTCTCCTCTGTACACCTTTCAACCCAAAACCACAAACATATGCATCATCACTTTGTCAATAAAGTTCCTTAGAGAGTACCATGGTGTTTGTGACTTCCTGCTGGGGTTTTGGGAGAGGTGGGAAAGCCTTTGATGTTTAATACTTTTATAGAATTAGGTTTGGCAGCCATTCATATTGGCTTGCAAAAATAACAACAATACATTAAATGGATGACACACTGACAGTGTGAATGTTTAATTTGTTGAAATCTTTATTTTATTTTAAAGCTGCACTATGTAACTTCCCCCTTCTACCCTGGATTTGACTCCAGTTTCCTGCGCAAACTGAACTGTACTCAAACTGATTTGTCTTTTGTTTTTACCATTGAGCTAATAGAGCCTGCCTGCTTGCTCAGGGGATAAATCGAACCTTGAGAATTGGTGTCAGATCCTGACTCTATAGGTGAGACGCGACCTTTGACACAACCTAAATGTCTCAATTTATTTTTCTTTTTTTAAATTCTTTATTTACCCAGGGAAGTAGCTGAGCACAGGTGCTCATTTTCAGCAAGGCCCTGCACATTCAGTATTTTAGTCTGACGTAATTTTGTCCGGGTCCAAGTGGCACCAGCTCCCGTCCGCATCTCATTGTAAATAGAATATCTAAACGCGTGAATCTTTTTACAATGACGTTATTTTTCAGAAAGGAAGCCATTGAGGGTTAAAATGGGTCTTAATGCTTCCAACTCGAGTAGAATTATTAATGTTTTGTACAAGTGTCCATGGCAAAGAAAATATATGATGTGGAGACAATAAAGACTATTATTATCATTATTATTGAAGGTGGCAACAGTCCATTTGCTCTGTAAAACATTTCGGGGTTATATTTAGAATGTGTGCAGGCTTGAGTATGTTGAATCTAGTTTGCATTAATGAGGATTTAGTTGACACAATTAAATAAAATGGCGATAGTATTCCATGTGGGGCAGACGGCCTGATTTGGGAGAGGAGCGCCGCTTTGTTGTTGCGAGGAAAGCGGTAAAATGAGACTTTTGTGGTAGTTTTCGTCTCAGATTTAGTCCGACGGAGCGTCACAGTATAACTCTATGGGGACACAAAAGCGACACAAAAGTAGGACCAGGAAGTATCTCAGGAGGGGGCGCTCACGTCACAGCTAAAATACTGAATAGAAACACGCACACATGCACACACACACACACACACACACACACACACACACACACACACACACACACACATTAAAACCTGGGAGCTGACCCAGTACAACCACAGTCTTATACTGTTGGCCACTGAGCAGCTCCAGGGCGGAGCAGTTGGGGGTTCAGTGCCTTGCTCAAGGGCACTTCAGCGGTGTTGGGTGAGTGATGACCAATCACTTCCCCATGCACCCAGATTTTTTCCTGCCCGCCCGGGGAACCGAACCGGCAACCTTTCGGCAACAAGGGCTCTCCTCTAACCCTTAGGCCACCGCTGCCCAATAGAAGAGCAGGGAAACAAAACACAACCACCCCAACTGTACAAGTTATATTGGTGTTAACGTACAGTATACTTTACTACCATACAGACTGGAAACATCATTTCATTATTATGTTTACATAGTGCCGCTTTAAGGCTTATTTTTAATAATGGCTTATTTCACAAGTCAGTGACAAAAGACAGGAAAAACAAAGTGCAGAGAGAGATGAGAGAAACGCAAGACAAGACTAGATTCAAACTACTGTACTCACCGTCTCACCCTTGATGGACATGATCAGATGCTCTCATGACGTTTCAGCTCAAGGTTGTGAACCTGCTTTACAAACAACCAATATATTAATGATGTCCTCGATGATGGACATGATGTTGATGTCTGATCCAAACCAGACATAGTATATAGTTCAGTACAAGCAATAGAATAGAGTATTGCACATGCATGATTTTCCCATCAGGACACGCCCCCCTCATCTAGACTGAGTGGCAAAACATTGAGCAGCATGGAGTGTTGGAGTTTGGAAGCGCTCGTTGGAAATCACTCAACCGTCCTGCGTACCACCCGTTTCTAAATGTCACATAATGCAGGAGGCAGCAAAATGTTGTGTTATTGAAAACAAGCACTTTCAAACTTTCTAAGCACTTCCAAAAACTTAGAAAGAGGATAAAATTCAAGCTTTTCGTGGTGAGTTTAACATTGTTTAATGCAATCAGACAGGACTTTTCTGTTTGGATGAGTGGGCTGTCAAGGACAGAAAGTAGTTTTTTGCCACTCAGTGGGCGTTCCCGCATAACTTCCAGGTACGATGATGTCACGTGCATGCCCTATTAAAACTCAGAATGGACATTTTAAGCTAAGGAGTCATACTAAAACATTGTACTATAGGCCCACTGTCACCAAAAAACACCAAACTATACTGTACTGTGTTGTCAACACTATAAGATATGACTCAGACCTTCGCTAGGTGTTCACAAGATCATTGGTTCAAGCCAACGCCAGCATAGCGGTGTTACAGTGAAATAGGTGCCCCTTCGATGATTGGCCGATGCTGGAACCCTCATCCACAGGAAAACACCTGCAGCCAGCGGAACGGAACAGAAACCGACGGGTCACCACATTTGGCGTAAGACTCGGTTGTCTTTCTCACTTGAAAGTCCTCCAAAAAGCTCCGGTCGGATTCCAGAAGCAAATTGTTGCATTTTTCATTAGGTTTGGTTTGTGTTCACACCATCCTGTGTTAGCAAAACTTTGTAGACGAACAGGCCGTTTAGAGCATTTCTAGGGAAAATCACGTCATTGCCAAGCGGGGAGAATGAGGTCCGAGCTAATCTTGTGTTGGAATAGTGCCACTATTTCCGGTCCCTCAAAGAGTTCGTTAGAGTAAGTAAATAATATAAACTTCATGCCAACTCGACATAATCTGTGCAGGAGGATGCTAAACGCACACCAGTCTTAGTAGTGGTGCCAGGATCACGGCAGAAACATCTAAAGAGTTAAGTCTTAAAAAGACAAAAGAGTGGCCGCACACACACACTGGTAGCCAAAGTGCCGATTATGTATTAGGATGCAGAGTAGGAACCAACGTTTCGGCAGATACAACTGCCTTCCTCAGGGTATATGACATAATCTAACTACTAATCTTGTACTAAGATGTGCGTTAATTCCTCTACACACAACATGTGGTCACATGCTGTATGGAAAAGGCAGAGAAACCTGTGCCATATGATTTGTTAAAATCATTTCTTGCTTAACCCATTCTGACCGGGAACCCGTTTTGGTGTTAGCATCATGTTATGCTTTAGCTATTGAAAAATAGCAGATCTACAAGCTCATAGCGCGCCACCGAGTGGCGCGCTACGAGCTTGTAGGTCTGCTATTTTTTGAAAAATCAAAGAACGACTGAGATTTTTAGAATCTGATCTCAGGTCAGAATGGGTTAATCAGACCAGTGTGTGTCCAGTGGAAACCTCGTATGAATCTGATCTCAGGTCAGAATGGGTTAAAAGGCCAACATCCAGAACAACACTCAAAAGTATGTTCTGAAGATCACTGGTTTAAAGTTTAAACCCTAGCAAGGCTGTCCTGCTCTCGTCTTCAAAGCATGTTTTGAAGGCTTTTAAGGCCATACTCCCGTTTTAGGTGATACGGTTAGTAAAACAGAGAGATGTGTTGGGGTGAGCTGTGAGTCGCTTATCACCGCGGCGTGACGCCATGTTGTAATTTCCGGTGGTCACCTTATCACCTAAAACTGCAGTATGACTAGAGAACTACGGTAGTACTGTAGATAGTAAACTACATCGTGAACAGACGTGTGCCCTTTCCTCCAAAGATGTTGCTTTCTGCACAAGAGCCAGCAGGGTCCATCAATTTAGGAGGTGACAACTATTCTCTTTCACGTCGGTCTGAAATGGCAGCAAAACAAAATCCATGAAAAAATGTGCAAGTATGAACGACAACAGTTATCCCACGTCTCCCAAACACCCCAGCAGAAAGTCCCAGAGACAAGCATGGTACTCTCTCGATGAAGGAACTTTATTGACAAGTACTGCATGTTTGTGATTGTCAAGTGGTTTGGATTGAAAAGTGCACAGAGGAGAACAACATGAGAGGATCGGAACATGTAGAGTATAAAAAACGGTCCATTTTAGATGGCGGGAGTTGTTTGGTTCAGTTTGAATTTACTCGTAGATGAAGGCGTGTGCGGGGAGCTGGTAGGTGACAAACTCCTCGGGCTTGAACCACAGACCGACCTCGTTCTTGGCGTTCTCCACGGTGTCACTGCCGTGGATGATGTTCCTGAGAGGAGACGAGGACCGTTGTTGGAAGAAATACTAAACACACTTAATTCTATAAACAGTATAGTATAGTATATAGTGCTGCACTGTTGCCTGCTAATGAGAGAGAGAGAGAGAGAGAGAGAGAGAGGGGCAGGGGGAGAGGAGGAGTTGCACCACTCAGTTCACACGGGTGTGATTTTTCTCGGGTGCTCACCTGGCCATGGTGACGCAGAGGTCTCCACGGATGCTGCCGGGCTGAGACTTAGATGGGTCGGTCTCACCGAGCATCAACCTGCCCATCTTCACAATGTTCTGTCCCTCCCACACCTAGAGAGAGAGAGAGACAGACACACACACACACACACACAGACACAGATTAATACATTGTTGTAATTTGTTAATGATCGCATACTGTATCTGCATACATGTCTGTGTAATCCTCGATCAAGCCAACGAGCGAATGCTTTCACGAGAGAAGGCGTAGAGATAGAACAGGGTACTGTACATGAGCAGATCAATGACAGTAGTAGCGTGTGTCAGAGACAGTAAAAGGACACAAAAGCAAAGTTTACAAAAACAAAACATGCTTTTTGATCATTCAATTAATCGAGAGGGAAAAAAAGGAAACGATAATTGCAATCGTTGAGTGGAGTCAGTAGCATTGTCAGTAGCATTGCAGTACAAAAGCGCTGCATGTGTATGTGGGGTGTCAGAGTGTCTGTGATTGAGAGGATGGGTGTGAGCGTGCAATGTGTTCATTACCATGGCCAGGACGGGTCCAGAGGACATGTACTTGCAGAGTCCAGCGTAGAAAGGCATGGCGGCCAGGTCAAGGTAGTGCTTCTTCATGTGATCCTCAGTGGGCTGCACACACACACACACACACACACACACACACACACAATGAATCATTCAGTCGTATTTTGATCATCTTAATCAATTTATGTTACAGTACAATAGGGTTGAGAGGGCCAGTTGAGCAGGCCTACGTATTAAGAGTTGAGAGTAGAGTTACCTTGATGAATTTAGCAGCAACCAGCTTGAAGCCTTTGGCCTCAAAGCGCCTGATGATCTCACCGGACAGGCCCCTCAGGACACCGTCGGGCTTAACTGCAATGAATGTCTGCTCCATTTCTGCAGGTGCTGGGTGGAAGGAAGGAAGGAAAGAAAGAATCACAAATTGTCAAATACTCTTGCAATATCAGGACTATTTGACTGCGTGCCCTTTTCCGCATGTGCAGAAGTAGTCTATCAATATTGCTGTGGACACAACACATCACACATCATTCTAGTGGGCACATGGCTTGTTATGCGTGTAGGCTACAATTGACATTTGTGTGGACTTGGCCTATGTTATCAGCGGTAAATTATCATCATCAACAAACGTCATGCCAGCCCTCAAAGCTACCGTACCTTTTCAAACGGGAGTTCACAGGAACTTGGAAGGACAGCGGGAGTCAACTGCTCGCGGTTGGGGATACGATCACCAGGCGACGAACAACTCCAAGGGCCCTCTATTTAAACACTCCATGACACAGGGAGGGGAGGGGGCCCCCGGGAGCCCCGGCCGGGAGGAGTGAATGTCAACAGTTACGGGGGGTCGGCGGTGTCTGGTTTGCACATCTCTTGGCACAGAGACAGAGAGAGAGACACAGAGAGAGAGATATTTCCTTTCGTTGATTCATCAATTTTATAGTTCAATCGGTGTACACAGGGAATAGGATTAGATTAAATTTGATTAGATTAGATGTCTTTATTATCCACAAGGGGAAATTGTTTTGCTCAGGTCAATGCATACATACAGGACAATACATGAATATACAAATACAATAAAACACCCAGCAAAGTACTAGTTAAATAATTCTAAAGGATAACATACAGTCCACTACAGTGCCATTAGAGACTGTATACTGTAAGTATACACTAAATAGATACAGTCACAGTCACACATGTTTCTCAGTTGCTATGTACAGTATGTAATGGAACAGAAGATCCGGTCGATAGTGTAATTATATTTATGTTGAACAATCACGATACACAGCATAGCTTAACTTATAAATGGCACAATGCAATGTACACCGGCTGAATATATAACCGTCCCAGTACATTCAGATCTATTTTAGGTCTATAGGTGTACATGTGATTGTGCAGAGCGATTCTGACATGTGAGCGTGTGTCTAATGTATGTGTCTGCCAACTAATTCAGCACGCGGACATTATTTTGTGCGCGCGCATGCAGGTTTGTGTGTTTGTGCACACGTGTGTGTGTGTGTGTGTGTGTGTGTGTAAAATATAACAAAGGTAGCAGAACTACAAGCTCAAAACTGCTACTTTTGATGCTTTCGTGTGACTCTGTAGTAGGCCACTATTTTACAAAAGAAATCACACCCGTGCGAACCGAGTGGTGCAACTCCCCCCTCTCTCGCTCTCTCTCTCTCATCAGTGCAGCACTGTCTCTCTCTCAGGCCCCTTTTCCACCGGTTGGTTCCCAGTGGGAACCGGTTCAGTTCTTTTTGGTTTTTTAGTCCATGAGCCAGAGCTCCAAAATTGAAACGTTAATTATGAAGTGGGCAAAACCATACCTATATTAGATTGTTATCACCATTAAACTTCCCCAATTGAGTACTTACACGAAGACAATGATTTATTGTATTACAAATTTTACATTTTTAATATGCAAATGAGGCATTATGTAGGAAAATTTGCAAAAGAATCAAAAATATGAAAAAGCTACTACTGTGGAAGGGTTATCGTGTATTAATTTACTTGTATTGATCCTATAAACAATTTAATATAGGGGTATAGTTTGCCCACCAATTTTGGAGCTCTGGCTCATGGACTAAAAACCAAAAAGAACTGAACCGGTTCCCATTGGGAACCAACCAGTGGAAAAGGGGTCTCACTGTTTCTGCATGGCACAACAGCGCCCCCTACTGGTACTCATACTGGTGCTCATGAACACATAGGTTAACCACACATACACAACACACAGACATTGCTGTTCCACTCAACAACAAAAAAAGGAAGAAATAATAAAATTAGAATATGGAGATATGGGGTTTCTGAACCAACAATATAATGAATTAATCATTTTCACTATAAATCAGACTATTGCTTGCAAGCATGAGGCTGGCTGGCTGGCAGGCCATGTCCCTATAGCTTGGTCATCTGTGAGAGACTGAGTGGAGCATACAGAACGGAGCCAGTGGAGGTGGCTATGGGGCTCTTGGGGATGGACTGGGCCGGCCGCGGGTCGCCTCCCCCAGGGGAACAGGGAGAGGGTTTCCTCATGGGCACATCCAGCTGGAAAGAGGCCACGGGGCAGACCGGGAGGACCCGTTGGGAGAGGGATTATATCTGTGGGAACGCCGCCTCGGGAAGGATCCCCCAGTACAGTCAGAGAGAGCTGGCCAATGGTGGTCAGGGAGACGGACGGAACGGCTGTACCTGCTCTCACCCACCCGGATGTTAAACCCATTCTGACCTGAGATCAGATTCATCCGAGGTTTCCACTGGACACACACTGGTCTGATTAACCCATTCTGACCCGAGATCAGATTCTAAAAATGTCAGTCGTTCTTCGATTTTTCAAAAATAGCAGACCTACAAGCTCGTAGCGCGCCACTCGGTGGCGCGCTATGAGCTTGTAGATCTGCTATTTCTTCAATGGCTAAAGCATAACATGATGCTAACACCAAAATGGGTTCCCGTTCAGAATGGGTTAACCCATTCAGGACGGGAACCCCCTATTGGTGTTTTTTTAAGAATTTTGTTATGCTTTAGCTTATTCAATCAATCTTTCTTTCAGACTACATGGTCCATAACAATCAACAATACAGGTGGACAATACAAAAAGAACAGCAACAAAAACACAAAAAGTCTCACTCTCTCCAGTGTTTCCAGAAGCAGGAGGAGTACCTGATGCTGCTCTTCTTGGGCATGGCCAAAGTCAATATGATTTATTGTTTTTCTGAGTTATTCAACCTCGTCATAAAACTGTACATTATAGATTCCTCATGAGAACAGCATCCAGAGTAGGAGGAGCACCACTGTTTACAAACAGATGACTGGCACTCAGGATTCTGAGAGCATCATTATATGGCTGCCACCCTCAACTTATTATATTTACCTTTACTGTAGCTGCACCACAAGTGGGCAGTATACTATACAGTAGTGTAGGGTAAGCTTTAAAAAGATAGCAGATCTACAAGCTCATGAACAATAAACCCCAGTATGTATTTGAGGTCTTTGAGTACCAGGTACTGTAGATGAGATGAACATAACAACCACTGAGTAGACAAGCCAGTTCAGGTGATCTGGTAACACCTCGCCTCAACCAAATATTCTATTATCTGTAGAGCCAATAGGATGGAACTCATTGCCTTATTACATAACTAACACAAACAAAACTCCTGCCTGTACTAATCTCCACAGGCACCACGTTGGAAGTGTTGTTAAGTGATGTTGGTTTAGTTTGAATTGTAGAATACTACATTTATTGCATAATTTGATGTAATTCATGTTTTTTTCGTTCAACTTTTTGTCTAGCTTTTGTCATGGCGAAATCTAATGGGGATCTAATCTAATAAACAATACCTGACCAGTAATGTAAATAGGTTTTCAAATGTAACGAGTCCCGGGATGCAGGGATGGTCTTTTAGATGAGTCCCAGCCGGGACATTTTATGAGTCCCACTTCAACGACGTTAGGAGTCATATTTTGCCATTTTATACAAATTGCAGCATTTTAACTCCCATTTCATTTTATACTGTTATAATGAGGTTATATTCATGTAGAAAACAGAAGAAGAAATGATTGTTATAACTAAAGCTAGCAAAATAAACTAGAATAAAAAAACAGTACAGTAGTGCATCCCGTGGATGCAGAGGTCGTTGTTTTATTGCGTCCCTTAACTATAAACTGCGTTTTGGGACGCAAAATGCAGCCTATTTTAATCTGATCTGAGATCTGGCACCCACCCACCTATAGAACAGAACGGGTGTGGGATGCCGACCACCATCCCTTAACCCATTCTGACCCGAGATCAGATTCTAAAAATGTCTTGTTCATCCCGACAGTTTTCTGAAAAAGCTATGTCTCTAATGTCAGTCGTTCTTTGATTTTTCAAAATATAGCAGACCTACAAGCTCGTAGCGCGCCACTCGGTGGCGCGCTACGAGCTTGTAGATCTGCTATTTGTCAATAGCTAAAGCATGACATGATGCCAACGCCCAAAATGGGTGAAAATGAGGCCTGAACATACATCTTTCAGGAGGCGGCAAACTCACTTCCCCCATAGATTCACTGCCTACAGTATGGATGTGCCTTCCACACATTCCCTCCCTCTCTCTGTGCCAAGAGATGTGCCAACCAGACACCGCCGACCCCCCCACCGTAACTCTTGACATTCACTCCTCCCGGGGGCCCCCTCCCCTCCCTGTGTCATGGAGTGTTTAAATAGAGGGCCCTTGGAAGTTGTTCGTTACAGGTGATCGCATCCCCAACCGCGAGCA
Organism: Protomyctophum bolini; assembly: GCF_963924005.1. Lineage (NCBI taxonomy): Eukaryota > Metazoa > Chordata > Actinopteri > Myctophiformes > Myctophidae > Protomyctophum > Protomyctophum bolini. The sequence continues at coordinate 36,743,461 of NC_137872.1, read as the reverse complement.
GTTGACTCCCGCTGTCCTCACAAGTTCCTGTGAACTCCCGTTGAAAAGGTACGGTAGCTTTGAGATAGCCTATTTAGCCTATGAATTGTTTCTTTGGTTTGTTGATGATGACAATTTACCACAGAAACTTTCTAAAGCATCTATTGCCTTCTTGTGAAGACGACACAATGATGCAGATGCACTTGCTGATAATTTAGGCCAAGTCTATAATGTAAATTGTAGCCTACATAAAACCATGTGCCCACTAGTATACAAAATTAGTGTGCTAGGTTATATGTCCAGAGTAAAATTGATAAAACTACATAATTCAACTGCATTTTGTGCACGAAAAGGGCGTGCAGTCAAATAGCCATTAAATTATGGTGCAAGAGTATCTGGCAATTTGTGATTTAGACTTTCTTTCTTTCCTTCCACCTGCAGCACCTGCAGAAATGGAGCAGACATTCATCGCAGTTAAGCCCGACGGTGTCCTGAGGGGCCTGTCCGGTGAGATCATCAGGCGCTTTGAGGCCAAAGGCTTCAAGCTGGTTGCTGCTAAATTCATCCAGGTAACGTGATGCACCGAGTGTCCACTGCAATACGTATAGGCCTGCTCAACTGGCCCTCTCTCCTGACCGCTATTGCACTGCAATATAAATATTATAGATTAAAATGGTCAAAATGCAACTAACTGAATGATTCATTGTTTGCGTGTGTGTTCAGCCCACTGAGGAGCACATGAAGAAGCACTACCTTGACCTGGCCGCCATGCCTTTCTACGCTGGACTCTGCAAGTACATGTCCTCTGGACCCGTCCTGGCCATGGTAATGAACACATGCACGCTCACACCCATCCTCTCAATCACTCACTCATTGACTCTATCTCCACCACACCCCTCTCTTACTTCTTATTCCTCTCCTGTACCGCCTCCCCTCATGAATCAAGTGTTACACAGACATGTATGCAGAATTGCAGATACAGTATGCAATCTTTAACTGAACAAATTACAACAATATATTAAATTCTCTCTAGGTGTGGGAGGGACAGAACATTGTGAAGATGGGCAGGTTGATGCTCGGTGAGACCGACCCATCTAAGTCTCAGCCCGGCAGCATCCGTGGAGACCTCTGCGTCACCATGGCCAGGTGAGCACCGAGAAGACCGACCCTCCTTGATGATGATTTATATATAGACGGGGCGGGGCTCGCCAACGCTGTGCTAATCGAACCCCTCCCATCCAAATCACTAGTTCCCATTGATATTAGGTTGATATCTCGGTCACAACATTGTTTTGCATAATGATAATCAATGTCAGCCGATAGATTGATAGAAGATCTATAGATACATCTAAACCGTTTATAGAATTAAGTGGATTTAAATATTACCTCTAATAACTGTCCTCGTCTCCTCTCAGGAACATCATCCACGGCAGTGACACCGCGGAGAATGCCAAGAACGAGGTCGGTCTGTGGTTCAAGCCCGAGGAGTTTGTCACCTACCAGCTCCCCGCACACGCCTTCATCTACGAGTAAATTTGAAACCAAACTGAACCAAACAACATCCAACAAATCAACTGGACCGTTTTTTATACTCTACGTCTCTCATGTCTTCCGATCCTCTCGTGTTTTGTTCTCCTCTGTGCACTTTTCAATCCAAACCACCTGGCAAAGTCACAAACCCATGTATCACTTGTCAATAAAGTACCTACAGTGAGAGAGTACCGTGCTTGTCTCTGGGACTTTATGCTGGGGCGTTGGGGAAAGGTGGGATAACTTTTGTGTTTCTAGGGGTGGTGATGCACAAAAGGCAACAGTTTTGAATGTTCACGGTAAGGAGATCTGAGGCAACGGAGGAGAGACAAACAAAAGCATTTACTAGTTTATACTGTAAGCCTTCAAAACATTCTTTGGAGTCGTGGACACAAGAGCAGGATAACTTTGGTTAGGGTTTGAACCAGTGATCTCAGTGATGTCATAGCGAACATCGTAATAACACAATGAGCCACAGTGGCAGTGCTCACACTATGTATTCATATTCACTCAGTTGTATTAATGTGTTAAGTGTTGCTCTGGATGTTAGCCTTCAAAAAACATGTTGGCCTTAAGAGTATACACGAACCTGCAAGCGTTTGAACTTTGAACCGATGATGCTGGGAACATTTAGAGAATGCCATCGTCACAGTAGCCATGAGCAGTTGTAGTTGAACTATGTATGTAGTTTACCTTGCGGGTACAACATTCGTATAACTTGTGTACAGGCGTCAAGTAGTTCAGCTATACTTTTCCGGTCATTTTTAGGACTGTACCTTTTTCTTCCATCCAAATTGCTTTGAGGTCATAGCATATACTGGATCGTGAGTGACATTGGCAATGAAGGAAATGCATGCGTGTGTGCGTGTGTGTGTGTGTGTGTGTGTGTGTGTGTGTGTGTGTGTGTGTGTGTGTGACTGTGTGTGACTGTGTGACTGTGTGTGACTGTGTGTCTGCATGTTTACTGGATACAGTAGGCTGGCCGGCTCTAGGCAGGATCTGAGCACAGACTGGACTAGACTCGCGAGCGGTCGCCAAACTGTTTTGGCCGTGCACCCCCTGCTACCTCCTGACCTGGCTAGCTGGCGCACCCCCCCCAACGCTCAGTCTCGTCGTGTTTAACCGAAAATTATACATTTTGCCCCTCCTATAAACAGGTTTAATGTTTGTCTTTAGTTCAATGTTTGTTTTGTAATGAAGGGAAGATTTACGTCATAATGTGCCTCATTACGGCATAGTACGCCGCCACAGTCGCCGTACCGAAGGAATACTTCAACCTGATTATCACACACCACCCAGCCTGCAGTGCACACACTATACCCGTCTGTCAGAACCAGACGAGGGTCTCCAATTAGAGATTACAACACTTACAACAGTGTTTTATCAGATTTTGCCGTTTGTGCTAAATAACACCATAAAACTGCCATTACCCTTTTCATGCCACGCACCCCCTAGACTAGGTGTAGACAAGGGGTGGACCTTAAAGGACGGCGCACCACAGTTTGGGAGCCCCTGGATTAGAGCGTTAAACATTCCAGGTAGCTGTAATATTTCAGAGAGAATGTAACATTGTTTAATTAAGGTGTATAGCTGTGGCATTAAACAACTGTCTTTGTTCCCATGCAGATAATTAGTGCACTGCAGACAATACGTTAACTGCAGTTATCATTACAGTTTTATGTTTAAAGAAGACTAGACTGACATAAATCAAATGTCACGCAACAGAGCACCTCCAACACATCCTGTCTCTTTCTTTACCTTACTTCTTTAAGGCTTTACTTTACACACAGATATTTACTAAAGTAAATGTCAACCTTTTTTTAAATAAAACTCAGTTGACATAATGTTTCTACTACTGGCATGTGACTTCTTTCTAGGCCAACGCCCAACTATAGCTGAGGGATGACTTGTCACTTAACCCAACACTGGTTCGCTGGATCCTCAGTCGGCACTTTACCTGTATTACTTTGCAACTTCTATTTTAAGTCCTAATATCCTCTTTTTTAATTGTTATTTTTGATAACCCAGTGCTTATAAGGACTTTATCCTAGCAGCTCAGCTTGAGCTCAAGATAGCTGTGTGCGCCTGCCTGATTCCTGTCATGGATCAAACCATCTCCAACCGTGCCGCTTTACAGCAGCTGAAGGCAGAAATGCTTTCCCACTTTGACACAAAGATGGACAAGATCCACAAGAGCTTAAATGCCATAGAGCGAAAGCTGTCCACGCTGGGAGCTCAAGTTGAGGAGCTTGAACACAGAGTCTGCTACAACCAGATCAATATAATAGAACACGAAATGCGGATGAACAAGCTGGAGAAATAAAAACGATTGCCTTGGTCCTTACCTGAGGGAGAAGGCTGATGATGTGAAGCTGAGAACCGAGGACGGCGGCTGTTCGCCAAGGAGAACTTCCCAACTCCCCCCGACTATCGAGAAGATTCACCGCACCCGAACCTGGACTGCTGGACATCCAACACACTTTACTCCACCCTTGTAGATTTAGAATAGTCTCTCGAGACAGACTGTTGACTGAGGGCGCTGTTTCTCCATTATTTGCCGATGGATGTAATCTCAGATTGGGTTTAGAATATAATGTTCCAGGGCAAACCCGCATTCTTCTCCAGTCCTGAAGACGCCGAGGCATTCCTCCAATGAAATCTGCATAACGTCACTGGTGATAAACAAACTCCTCTTTCTTTCTTTTATTTCCTTTTTTTCTTTTTTCTTTTACGTGAACTTGTTCTAACTTAGCACATTAACTTGCATATAGAACTTCGTTCAGTTTCGTTGTCCTGCGACTTAACCTTTGATCAGTATCTGTTACTCTTGGAAATACTAGCGTGTTGCTGTCGAACGCTGCGAGCCGCCATTTCTGTTTGCCTCAAAATGCTTGCCGTAAAGTAAGTTCTGCTGTTGCAAAACTGACGCCAACAACTAAGGCACATCATTTGAGACTTTTACATGTAAAAGGCCTATCAGAGTAGAAGAAAATACTATCTCTGTTTTATTGTTTTGGTTTCTACCTCTCTATTTTTTCTCCTTCTTTCTGTTATATTTGTTTTGTTATTTTGATAAGATGTGGGGAAGAAAAGAGAAAGTTAAAATGTAATTTGTTTTGTCTAATGTTTACATGTACAGTAATGATTGTGACATGTAGCCTATCTGTGTTGGGACCATAAGTTATCTATCTATCTATCTATCTATCTATCTATGGTAAATTAATGGTATTTCTTTTTTTAGCAGAATGTTAACGAAACTAAAAGCCTGGGTAGCCTACAGAGGCTATGGTAATGGTAAAGAGATGGTATATCTCAAGGGTTTTTCTTTTCCTAATAAAGACACTTGAACCATCATTGACGTTATGTGAAGTGCATACAGTCACATATTTCACTGTGTAACACACCCCTATGCTAGTGGATCATGGAGGAGGCGAGGCCGAGGATGCAGACATTTGAGTATCGGATCGGATGTTGGCTGGTGCAGCCTTTCTATGGGTCTGGGGCTGAGCACACCTAAGATTCCATGCGCGGACACAAGAAGCATGTCTTTTGCGCCATTTCCGGGTTTTTAGACAGCTGGTGGATGGAAAAGAAGCTCCAGCGGCATTCTGCCACGTGGGTGGAGCTTCTTTTCCATTCACCAGCTGTCTAAAAACCCGGAGATGACGCAAAAGACAGCTTCCTTTGGCCGCGCATGGAAGTTCAAGTGTGCCCAGGCTGAATCTGTCCTCCCCTAAGGACCTTGAGGACTCACAGTGGATTGGAAGCTTTTCAGTCTCTCTTTATCAGGAAGTGTAAGCGTGAACCAATGATCTTGGGAACCTTTAGAGAAGGTCTTAACACACTGAGCGGCCATATATTTTGGTGTTCAGGGCTGACAACACAGTACAATAGCCTATAGTTTGCTGGCTACTTCTTACCATTTATGACATTAGAGTGTTATTTTGGGGGGTGACATGATCAATAAAGGTCTATCTATGAACTGAATCTACAGTTGTTTTATTTGCAAGGTATGAAACATAACAGTTTACCCATAGATAATACGTAGACACCGCTTTGGCCACTACTGTTCTTTTGAGTTATTATTATTATGGGGCAACACAGCCGCCATATTGGTCTTCTTTTGAGTTATTATGGGCATAGTGTTCAGGGGCAAGCCACTCAGAATGTTTCTCCACAACATAAACATTTTGTGAACTTAAATGCCATATATGTATAGTTATGTTATCATGCAGAATATTTGGTTTCATAATATCTTTCCTTATTATGATATTAAGAGTAAAGGCTATCATACAGAGAACATTTGTGACATAGGTTACATAGGTCTCATGCAGGCACATTATGCTTTCTTATGGCAAGTTGCCCCTACCAATATCACGGAGATGTTGACATGCAATGGTTATCCCACCTTCCCAGACCCCATCAGGAAGGCACACAGACACGCATGGTACTCTCTCACTATAGCAAAGTTTATTGACAAGCGATGCAGGTTTGTGGTTTGGATAGAAAAGTGCACAGAGGAGAACGACAAAATGAGCGGATTGGAGAAGACAGGAGAGATGTAGAGTATAAAAAAAACAGTCCATTTGAGATGGCGGGAGTTGTTTGGTTCAGTTTAAAATTACTCGTAGATGAAGGCGTGTGCGGGGAGCTGGTAGGTGACAAACTCCTCGGGCTTGAACCACAGACCGACCTCGTTCTTGGCGTTCTCCACGGTGTCACTGCCGTGGATGATGTTCCTGAGAGGAGACGAGGAGACGTTGTTACTGAAACATGTAACTGATTTGAACTGTACAGTACAGTATGTATGACTTATCTACCAACTAGTCATGTGAATGGTATAGGGGTCATATTGGCGAGCCCTGTCTAGAGATCATCATCGTCTGCGGTTGGTCTTCTCGGGTGCTCACCTGCCAATGTTGATGCAGAGGTCTCCACGGATGCTGCCGGGCTGAGACTTAGATGGGTCGGTCTCACCGAGCATCAACCTGCCCATCTTCACAATGTTCTGTCCCTCCCACACCTAGAGAGAGAGAGAGAGAGAGAGAGAGAGAGAGAGAATTTGTACTTGATGGTAATTGTTGTACTTTGTTCAATTAAACATTGTAAGTAAGAGGTGTGTGGTAGAGATAGATATAGTCAATGCGTGAGTGATTGAGAGGATGTGTGTCCATTACCATTGCCATGATAGGTCCAGAGGACATGTACGTGCAGAGTCCAGCGTAGAAAGGCATGGCGGCCAGGTCAAGGTAGTGCTTCTTCATGTGCTCCTCAGTGGGCTGAACACACACACACACACACACACACATAATGAATCGTTTATCGTCACAGTGTAATAGGGAGGGCTACTGGACGTATTAGAGTGTTGGACGCTATCAGTGCATCACGTTACCTGGATGAATTTAGCAGCAACCAGCTTGAAGCCTTTGGCCTCAAAGCGCCTGATGATCTCACCGCACAGGCCCCTGAGGACACCGTCGGGCTTAACTGCAATGAATGTCTGCTCCATTTCTGCAGGTGCTGCAGGTGGAAAGAAAGAAAGAAAGAAAGAAGTAGCTGTACATTAAAACTGGAATGCAAACAAACAATTATGTATTGTGTATAGAGGTATATAGGGTTCTATTTTACATTCTCCTAACCTAACCTTATGTGTCTGTGGGAGGTTTATTGTAGCAGGTGACCCCTGCTACAATAAACAAGAGTATTCTTGTCACCTCACTCATGCCAACATTCAGCTTATAGTTTTAGAGAATGAATGGCCTTGTGGATGGTATGTATCCTGTGTCCTTATACTGTGTGCGACTGGCAGTCTGCAGGGCCGCAGCTGTTAGCGTGCTCACACACACACACACACACACACACACACACACACACACACACACACACAGGCGGCTGTGCAGAGAACAAAATGTTACTATTTTTATCCGTCTCCCTTTTTCCTATGCCTACTGCAGGCCCCCAATGTGGAAATCAACTCTTTAGCCCAGAGGGGAATGGCTATGCCAAGGATAAATGTTTTCCACACTCTCCTTGAGTGTCCGTCCGTGCCCTCCCCTCCCCCCCACGGATTGGCTGTCCTGCATTCTGCTTCGCTGGCACGTTTGAGAATTAGCCCTGGCGATAGAACTTGATACGGGCAATTAATTCGGACAATGTGGTTTGAGCCCTGCGGGCTGCTTGCCCAGTGCGAGATAGCTAGCCGCTCATTTCAAAGTGATACTCCCGTGAGACAATATCTTACCAGACACTCAGAAGCCATTAGCGCCGTGGCTTATACTGCCGTGTTGGCATTCCGTCGCTTAGAAATTGAGACCCCACTCTTGTATTTTGATCTGGATCACATTTTCCGAAACCACACAGATGATCCGGACGGGTCACCCTGTATTTGGCGCCTTTTCAAAGCCGACACCTGCTCTCGGTTTGGCAAATTCTTTCCACGCTGAGTATCAATATAGATCAAACATCTAGTATAGTCCACCTAGATGTATTCACGAGTCAATGCCAAGGAGCGAGCAGGTTAGTGTTCAGTGAAAATGGCAAGCTTTCTTTTACGCCTAATTACGTCCACAGATTCAGAGATTGGATAATGGAAGCTGTGTCGGGGCCAGTCATTAAGACACATTAGCAGGGTGCCAGGGGCCACATGCTGCTCAGTGGCCCCTAATTTCACATAGTTCAAAATGTAAATGCTAATGAAAAAAGAAAAAAGAACAAATGAAGCTAAGCATGCAACAGGCTGTGAAACAGGATATTCACCATTGGCATTAGCTGCTGACATCATGTGACATGTGTTAGTTTTTGCTTCAGCACATGTGGTGTGTAGAGTCAGCTGTTACTATACTACACATGGCACTAGAATGACTACACTATATGTTCATAACAATTCATTCCTCTTTAATGGAAAAAATAATTGCAAATGATTGCATCAAATCAATTATTTTGAATAATGACAATGATATTTTCTGGAGGGAAGTCAATATGATTGCAAATGAATCACATTGAGCCCCTGAGTGCAAGAGCATTGACCCTTACAGAGTCTCAGAGATAACTGTTTGTGAAATAAAAATAAATAAAAAGTCTCGAAAAAGAATCAGTTGCTGCACGACCATGCTGTATAGCTGGCACCTGTGTGCAGCCATCAAGTTACGTTGTCATGAAAAAGCACATGCATGTGCTTCTTCATGTGTGTGTGTGTGTGCGTGCGTGCGTGCGTGCGTGCGTGCGTGCGTACGTGTGCGCGCGCGTGTGTGTGTGTGTGTGCGTGTGTGTGTGTGTGTGCATGCTACCATTTCACACAACAGAAAAAAAAGAAAAAAAAGTTTCCGTTTGCAAATATAAAACAAACTGCATTCATTCTGCAGTGTTCTGGTCGATGTGTGGAGTTCTGCAACAAAGGCTATTATGAAAATAATTATAATAATAAATACAAGCTTTAGCACGACAATGTGTGTATATATAGTATAGTGCCAGTGAAAAAGGTGTGTCATGCCAGCCTCAGAGCTATACTGTACCTTTTCAACGGGAGTTGAACTTGTAAGGACTTCGGGAGATAACTGCTCACGGCAAAGGGATGCGTTCACCGGGGACAAACAACTCCAAGGGCCCCTCTATTTAAACACTCTATGCCACAGTGAGGGGAGGGACCCTCTGGGAGGAGCCAATGTCAAGAGTGAGAAGGAATTTTAGACTTTTCTTTTTCTTTACTTACGTGGTCATTGCAGGACAGTAGAATAGCTCATAATAAGGCACAATGCAACATACAGTCTGGATACAGTCACAGATCTCTTTCGATCCTTACAGTACATGTCATTAGATACGTGTGACTAAACGTTGTGTGATTCTGACGCTTATTGTCGTGCTGTTGTGTGTGTCTATGTGTCCATTATGTTCTTCAGACTGGCAGCCCCGCACCACATCCCCCGCGGATATCCTATATCCAGATTGAAGTTTTTGTGTATAGTCTGACTCACTCTGAAGAACGAGGCAGAGGCCCAAACACCGCACTTTAACCCATTTTGTGGCGGGAACCACCTTTTGGTGTTATATAGCATCATGTTATGCTTTAGCAATTTTTTTAAAAACCGACTGACATAGAAACATAGCTTTTTCAGAAAACTGTCCTGATGTAGATATAGACGGTTTGCGAGTATAGTTGCGTGTATTTTTGCATGAAACCATTATAAACCGATGGCAGTTGCTATAGGAGTTGCATTGGTGCAGTTTGGGCCTAAGGAATATGTGATTAAAATCTGATTAGCAGAAAAACTATTTGTTTCCCTGTTCAGATTGTATAAAACCATCGTAACACACATTTGGGGCTGCCAGTCAGTGCACGGTATACGTACGACGCTCTGCCTTATTTCAAATACAGTATGCAAATATGATCGTGTGTGTGTGTGCGTGTGCGTGTGCGCGTGTGTGAGTGCGTGTGCGTGTGTGTGTGTGTGTGTGTGTGTGTGTGTTGCAATACCAAATTCGGCTATGTCCATTTCGACCTCAGGGTTTCCTCCGGGTGCCGTCTCTATTAATAATAGACACTGTTGTAAGGAGATGTATAGAGCAGCTGTGGGAGCAGGTGCATGTCTCTCAATGCAGTGACATTCTGTGACTATTTGCCATAATCATCAGCATATGATATATGACCTCAAAGCAATTTGGATCGAAGAAAAAGGTACAGTCATATAGCCTCAACTACAAAAATGACCCGAAAAGTAGTTGAACTACTTGACGCCGTACACAAATGCGAATGTTGTCGTGTTGTGTTCAACTACAACATGGCTACTGTGATGATGGCATTCTCTAAATGTTCCCAGCATCATCGCCGGTTCAAACGCTTACAGGGTTGTGTATACTCTTTAAAGCCAACGTGTTTTTGTAAGGCAGCCTATAACATCCAGAACAACACTTAACACATTAATAAAACTGAGTGAATATTAATACATATGTGGCTCATTGTGTTATTACGATGTTCGCTATGACATCCTAAGATCACTGGTTCAAACCCTAACCAAAGTTATCCTGCTCCAAAGAATGTTTTGAAGGCTTACAGTATAAACTAGTAAATGCTTTTGTTTGTCTCTCCTCCGTTGCCTCAGATCTCCTTACCGTGAACATTCAAAACTGTTGCTTTTTGTGCATCACCACCCCTAGAAACACAAAAGTTATCCCACCTTTCCCCAACCCCCCAGCATAAAGTCCCAGAGACAAGCACGGTACTCTCTCACTGTAGGTACTTTATTGACAAGTGATACATGGGTTTGTGACTTTGCCAAGTGGTTTGGATTGAAAAGTGCACAGAGGAGAACAAAACACGAGAGGATCGGAAGACATGAGAGACGTATAGAGTATAAAAAACGGTCCAGTTGATTTGTTGGATGTTGTTTGGTTCAGTTTGGTTTGAAATTTACTCGTAGATGAAGGCGTGTGCGGGGAGCTGGTAGGTGACAAACTCCTCGGGCTTGAACCACAGACCGACCTCGTTCTTGGCGTTCTCCGCGGTGTCACTGCCGTGGATGATGTTCCTGAGAGGAGACGAGGACAGTTAATTGAGGTCATATTTAAATCCACTTAATTAATTCTATAAACGCTTTAGATGTATCTATAGATCTTCTATCAATCTATCTGCTGACATTGATTGTCATTATGCAAAAAACAATGTTGTGACCGAGATGTCAACCTAATATCAATGGGAACTAGTGATTTGGTGATTAGCACAGCGTTGGCGAGCCCCGCCCCGTCTATATATAAATCCTCATCAATGAGGCTCACCTGGCCATGGTGACGCAGAGGTCTCCACGGATGCTGCCGGGCTGAGACTTAGATGGGTCGGTCTCACCGAGCATCAACCTGCCCATCTTCACAATGTTCGTTCCCTCCCAGACCTAGAGAGAATTTAATATATTGTTGTAATTTGTTCAGTTAAAGATTGCATACTGTATCTGCAATTCTGCATACATGTCTGTGTAACACTTGATTCATGAGGGGAGGCGGTACAGGAGAGGAATAAGAAGTAAGAGAGGGGTGTGGTGGAGATAGAGTCAATGAGTGAGTGATTGAGAGGATGCATGTGAGCGTGCAATGTGTTCATTACCATGGCCAGGACGGGTCCAGAGGACATGTACTTGCAGAGTCCAGCGTAGAAAGGCATGGCGGCCAGGTCAAGGTAGTGCTTCTTCATGTGCTCCTCAGTGGGCTGAACACACACGCAAACAATGAATCATTCAGTTAGTTGCATTTTGACCATTTTAATCTATAATATTTATATTACAGTGCAATAGAAGTCAGGAGAGAGGGCCAGTTGAGCAGGCCTATACGTATTGCAGTGGACACTCAGTGCATCACGTTACCTGGATGAATTTAGCAGCAACCAGCTTGAAGCCTTTGGCCTCAAAGCGCCTGATGATCTCACCGGACAGGCCCCTGAGGACACCGTCGGGCTTAACTGCGATGAATGTCTGCTCCATTTCTGCAGGTGCTGCAGGTGGAAAGAAAGAAAGAAAGTCAAATCACAAATTGCCAGATACTCTTGCACCATCAGCCATTTAATGGCTATTTGACTGCATGCCCTTTTCGTGCACAATATGCAGTTTAATGATGTAGTTTTATCAATTTTACTCTGGACATACGTGACATATCACACTCATTTTGTATACTAGCGGGCACATGGTTTATTATGTAGGCCACAATTAACATTATAAATGATCAGCAACTGACGCGCTGGACAACGTCTTGGAGCACTGCGCAAGCTGGCCAACAATCTTGATGCTAAAGGCAGAGTCAACATCTACAAAACCCAGGTCAGGAGTATCATGGAGTACTCCTGCCTATAGCCTGGATGGATGAGTGCCTCTCTGACCACTCTCAGGCAGTTAGACCTCATCCAAAAGAAGTCCTTGAAAACCATCTGGGTAGATGAGGACCTTTCCCTACAGCAGTACGCCATCGGCAAGCTGAGTCATCGCAGAACAGTTGCAGCAACAACTGTTCTTCTACAAGATGCACACTCCCAACTGTCCAGTGGACCTCTCAAAGCACTACTACCTCAAGCTCACACCTCAGGTCGAATCACCCGGAGAGTACTAGTACCAAGCCACACCCTGGAAACCCCCCCAAGTCAAACACCAAATGCTTTCTCCACTCTGCTATAAGGACATGGAACAGCCTTCTCCCCCTGTGGTTGTTGGAGACATTACATCTAGCTAGTGTTCACGCCTTCCAGAAGAGGCTGAACAAACACCTCCTTAGTATGTGACTGTAATCCCACAAAGCTCAAGGACTGTCATTCATCCAATCATTCAGTTTAGACATATTGTACGCCTGACTGAGTAGCTGCAGGTCATCGATAGGCTCTTTGAATGTATTTTCTCACAGCCTGTATCTGCTTAAGCCTAAAAATAAATAAAAATACAAATAAAATTTGCATCTGCATCATTGCGTAGTCTTCACAAGAAGGCAAATTAGGCAATAGATGCTTTTAGAAAGTTCTCAAAACTACCGTACCTTTTCAAGGGGAGTTCACAGGAACTTGTGAGGACAGCGGGTAGTCGACTGCTTGCGGTTGGGGATGCGATCACGACGAACAACTCCAAGGGGCCCTCTATTTAAACACTCCATGCCACGGGGAGGGGAGGGGCGGGGGCCTCTGGGAGGAGCCAATGTCAAGAGTGAGAAGGACATTTTAGACTTGATCTTTTTTCTTTTTCTTTACGTGGTCATTGCAGGACAGTAGAATAGCTCATAATAAGGCACAATGCAACATATATACAACGGCTGGTGTGTGCACGAGTGCGTGTGCACGTGTGTGTGTGTGTGTGTGTGTGTTTCTGCAGCTGTGCTTGTGCTTGTCCATCTGCCCGCTGTGTTTGAGTGTGTGTGTGTGTGTGATTGATTATGCAATATGCATCTGTCCTTCTTGTGTGTGTGCGTGTGTGTGCACGCTCGCCCGTGCGTGCATGCGTGTGCGCGTGCATGCGTGTGCATTGTGTTATCAGGGATCAGAGTGTGATGTATGCAGTATGCCACTCTCTGCGACACACAGTCACACGGCTTCCATTATCTACTGGATGGAGGTGTCAGCAACTGTCAGGATGGCGAGAGAGAGAGAGAGAGACGGCTTTGTATGAGGAGGAGTCTTCCTAACACATTTCGGTTTATCTATACTGTAGGGTGTGTGACATGTGTGTGCGTCAGTGTGTGTGTGTGTGTGTGTGTGTGTGTGTGTGTGTGTGTGTGTGTGTGTGTGTGTGTGTCTGTGTGCATGCACATGCGTGGGCACGTGCGTATAAAGTGCGTGCATGTGTTAGTGAGTGCTAGTGCGTCTGCTGCTCAGATAGTGACATAAAGTATGTGCTAGGAATGAAGAGAGAGAAACAGAAACAAGCGTGCGCGTGCGTGTGTGTGTGTGCGTGCGTGTCTCTGACATCTATGTCAGCACTGACATAGATTAATCTTCTACTAGAACATATCATACCAGGTCAGGGTAAGACTGTGTACTTACTGTAGTAACTGTACTATCTGTACTATAGGCTTGCGTTTTGGCTGCCTGCTACCCCGTGTGCTGGCATCGGTCTCGGCCATGTCAGCACTTAACATTTTGATGCCGATATACTTTTGTATACTTTTACTCAAGTACATTTTCAATTGCGTACTTTTACTGGTAACGAAGTATATAGTTCTAAATTGCAGTATTGGTCAATTATAGTGACAAGCGTGTGACATTAAACAACGTATACACAGTGACGTCATTGTTAATTTATTGGCAGAATCTGCGCACACACACACACACACACACACACACACACACACACACACACACACACACACACACACACACACACACACACACACACACTATGTAACCATTTGAGCCTCCTGTACTTATGTATGTACTTATACTTATACTACTACCCAGTGTGTTGGCATCAGTCTCAGCCGTGTCAGCGCTGGCATAGACTGATGGGTTTATACTTAGAATATCCGTCTCTCTCTCTCTCTCTCTGGCACATGAACCCGTCTACCCACATGGGCATGTGTACACATACTGTACAACCCACACCCACATGCAGCTATACGGTTACTAAGTACTGTACCTGAAATTCAAATAAGGTACACTACACGGGGCCGGGCGTCCCTTAATTTCCACGAAAAACAATTAAGAGATATAAGGGATCATCATTTAAGTTGAATATTTTGCACATTGTATTGACCACTTGAACCTGCAGCATCCATGTTCTTCATGGAGGGGAACATAGCAGATCTACATAAGCTTGTAGATTGGCTATTTTCTTTTGGCAAAGAGACTTTGTGCAGAGACTGCAGACGGAACCAAAGCGGTCGAAGTGTCAGAGACAACCCAGGTCCAGTTTATTAGTCCTGAGGGTTGAAGTTTTAACAACCTGTATAATTGTATAGGCCTACGTAAGCTGTATGAATTCTAATGATTCCCCCAAAACAATTAAGGAACAAAATGTGCCTCTTATCAGTTGCAATCAGGGACTCGCAATTCAGTTTCCAAATAAGGAAAACACACACACATGCATGTACACGCGCGTACGCTGAATGCAAGAGAGAGAACCACTCTCTCTTTCTTCACCTCACTTTCACTTGTAACTCCTGAATGATTCAGACCCTCTCTCCATCACACAGAATCAGTCATCTGTTATGATGCTGTATTGATCAGCATGGAGGGTCAGTCAGTCAGTCAGTCAGTCAGTCAGTCAGTCAGTCAGTCAAACAGTCAGTCAGTCAGTCAGTCAGTCAGTCAGTCAGTCAAACAGTCAGTCAAACAGTCAGTCAGTCAGTCAAACAGTCAGTCAAACAGTCAGTCAGTCAAACAGTCAGTCAAACAGTCAGTCAGTCAGTCAAACAGTCAGTCACATATTACTGTATCAGCTCCCCCAGCCTGTCTGGGCCTCCATGCCTTGCTCAAGGACTGCTGAATAATATCAGTGGTGGAAAGTAACTAAGTACTTTTACTTAAGTACTGTACCTAAGTACAATTTCAAGGTATTTGTACTTTACTTGAGTATTTCCAATTTCCAGTACTTTCACTTCTACTCCACTACATCTCAGAGCCCAAATGTGTACTTTTGCGTTACGTTGGCGATTTTGATTTTGATTAGAAAACATACATTAACCACTTCAACCCTATGCATTTCGGCTATTTTCAATAGACTTTGTACACATTTTGAACTCGTGAAATGGGACATTCTGCAATATGAATACTTTTACTTTAAGTACATTTTGATGCCGATACTTTTGTACTTTTACTCAAGTACATTTTCAATCGCGTACTTTTACTTGTAACGAAGTAGTTCTGAATTGCAGTATTGGTCAATCAGTGACATTAAACAACGTACACAGTGACGTCATTGTTAATTTATTGGCAGAATCTGCTTTGATTGAGTTTGTAGTGCTACAAAAAAAAGACCTGCAGTGACTGTGAATGGGAGAAAAAGCCAGTGGTTCTGATTTGACTCCATGCTGTCATAATAGTGAATATTTGGTCTTCTGTAAAGATGTTCCTCCACCAAAGCTCATCCTCACTTATAAGTTACGCTAGATCACTGACTAGACTGGAAATAATGTCTTCACACGCACATAGATGGAAGTGGACCCCCCCCCCCACACACACACACACACACACACACATTATGTAACCATTTGAGCCTCCTGTAGTAGGCCTACTGTAGATATACTTGCTCTGTCGTTGGTCATACAGCGAATAGTGAATATTGCACACACCTGCAAACTCACGTTATGAGCTCGTAGATCTGCTGTATAAAAAAAATAGAACATTTTCACACATTAAAAAACAAACGGAAAAAAAAAAACCCCAAAACATTTTAGCCTATAATTATGAACCTGTCCACGACGGGGTCACCAGTTTGGAAGTGTTTAAATGGTGTCGTTCACATGATATGCTTTTAGCGTCTGTATTCATTCGTGCTGCCGTGCAGCGCCAGTCCGACCCGCCTACAACCTTGACCCTAGTGCTGGTCATATAAATACCCTTTCTCCTAATCAGGCCTGGAAATAATATGGCCCCCAGAGATGACCTCTTTCACAGGTGTCCGGTGGGAACATTTTATGGCCTTCGTTATACCCCCCAATGGGCCTCATCCACCCACACGGACACACACACACACACACACACACACACACACACACACACACACACACACACACACACACACACACACACACACACACACACACACGCACACCCACACCCACACGGTGGGGCGGTATGAGGCGTGGAACATATCAGAATTCATGCACACCAGTATTGTAATGTGTACACCTCCAGCATGGGCCTCCCATATACTAACATAGTTAACCTTCGTTAGGTGTAGCCGCAGCAGCAGGTGTGCTGGTGTTGAGTGAAGCGTTGTAAAGATAAAGGCAAGGTGCACCGACTCTGTTGAGCCTCTGGGTGACACGCACTATATGCATGCTAGTATATCCAACACAGAGAGCATAATAGAGTAGGGGCCTTGCAGACCCTGCCAGGGGTCCTTCAGGGTGTTCCAGGGGGTCCCCAGCTAAATAATAGTTGGGAACAAAATGGACCCTTATGTGTCTGACACTCTGAGAGTGTACAAATGGAACCAAATGGACATTCTCAGAGTTAAATTAACATTGATTTTACAATATAAACTGGGGGTCCCAGAGATAGAAATGCCATTAAATGGGGGGGGGTCCGTAGACTAACGCATGTCAGAAACTCTGGGTCCTTGAAATTAAACGGGTTGAGAATCACTGCTAGCAGTTTTCAAATGGGGGCTAATTAGTGTAAATTTGGGGGTCCTTGACGTGAACAAGTTTGGGGACTGTATCAGAGTATCCGAAACCGAATACCGAATCTAGGAAACAGTTGGCCGAAAACCGAATATGATTGATATTATATCATTTATGTTTTGTCAACAGTTTTTGTACCATTGCTGTCATAGCCGTACCCAAGCTATACATGATAATGGCAAATACATGATTACATTTTGATCACGTCATCACAACAAAACAGTATAGGTTACGAAGGTTATGAGGTATAACCCCGGTTCTTTGACTATTCGGTTTTGGCTCTAAAAACCAACCGAACCGAATACCGAATATGCATTTTTGCCACTATATTCGGGCCGAATAGTTTCGGTGGCCGAATATTCGGTGCATCCCTATATATATAGTGTGTACAATTCTGTGGCAGACTAAACTTTTCAATAGGTTTCATAGATAGTTTGTGCATAGACTTGTTTGACAGCACTGTCATCGGTTTGTCTACACGGTGTGTTCTCAGACATTTAAGCACTTAAATCCGTCAATACTTTTAGTAAAGCTTGACATTTCACTTCCAAAAACAGCCAAACTATAAGTTCACAATGCCTTGCAGGCAGCGCGAGAGCTTGTAGATCTGCTTCTTTTTGTGCTTTTTTTTTGCAACGGTTCTCCCCCATGTGTTATGAGAGCCCTGATGTAGCGCTATAGCTTAGGGCATTAAGCAACTATAGTCGACCAGTAAATCCACTAGTCGACCTTGTTGGTACTAGTTGACTAGTTGATAAGAAAACGAAAAGAAAAAAAAAGTTTATTTTTTATTTTTTTCCCCGATTTTGTAGGCCTCAAGATCAGGTAGATTATAGTTATAGTCACCAATGTACACAGTTTTTAAATGTACAAATATTTATAATATTTACATAATAAACAACTAGTCGACTAGTAAACTAGGAAACTAGTCAACTAGTAAACATAACTAGAAGTGAATGCCGTAAGCTAACCCGGCGTCACGCAGTCTTCTGGGAAGGTATATTTATCCACAGAGAAGAGGAGATTAACGGTTTGTTGATGAAGTAAATGTTGTTTTTATTGTGTAATGTGTATGCAAATACACACACGCATGCACGCAGTCTCTCTTTTTATCTCCCTCTCTCAGGCGCTATGCACTCACATTTCAGCAACGGCCTAACATATCGTAACAACCACCTGTTTATACTCTATAGCAACAACAACCTACAACTTACCATAGCAAGTCTAGGGTAAGTCGACACACTCTTAAGTCTTAACACCACCAAAGCTTTACTACCAACATTCTGAACACTGCCAACACTGTCAAAGCTTTATATTCATATATTGTACGACAGAGTACGGGTGCTGCAACATTGGCACAGGGGGGGAATCACTGGCACACGTACTGGCATAAGTGTGTGAGAGAGGATGTTTGGTTTGAAAATAAAGTGTGCGCATAATTCTACAATCATTCCAACTCGGAACTCTGTGGCCGCGGAGGGGGTGTGGTGTGGAGCAATAAACCTGTGGGTTAATGCTCTGCATATATATATATAATGATCATTTTATCTCAATGTCCTGACATATTTCAGAAGAAGGAAAAGGGTTATTTTGAAAGATGTGATGAGGTGTCATAATTTCATGTAACGTTGGCACGCCGACTAGGCAGAAAATAAAAATCACACCCCGTGTGAAGTGAGGGGAGCTCTTATCATACGTCATCATGCTACGTCATCTCATTCCGGCCAATCACAATTTGCGTCCTCACTTTTGTCTACATTAATTGTTAGTGTTTGCACAAACACTCAAAACCGGCCCTTCATTGTCAATGGCATTCAATGTTTGCGTTAGGAACAATGTTTGTGCTTTACACAAACCCTCAAATGGTATACCTATAGTATAGTGCGGTTCTACAAGAACGGTGCTTTCTAGGTGTTATCAAACAGCCCTGCAGCATTCACGGATCTGATTACATTCATCTGCCAGGCGCCTCATGTCAGAGAGAGTGACTGGGAGGCTATTCCATCGTATATAGGCTTGGCTCGATGGAGAGGACACTTCTGTCGTGGAAATCACACACTGGAGGAGTATAGCCAGTTCACGTATAGACACTTACACATAGACAAAGCAGAGAACCTTTAAAAGCCTCACTATTATCAATATTATTATCATCATTAATAACAGTTAATCTGTCTTCTATAGTCTCCCTAGAAGGCTGCATGACGGTTCTCAGACTGAATCCCAGCTCTCTACGTTTCAAAGTGTGTGAGGTGTGGTGTGTGTAGCATCTGCTGCGCACTTTGCACCTGCCTTCACACCTCCTACTGATGCACATGCATGAATGTTGACGCGTTCTATCACCCATAACACGTACGTACGTACGCACGCACACAGTCGCTCTCCTATATTCACAGATATGTATCCAGTAGTATTGCTTTGCATAACAAAATGCATTTATTATTGTGAATGCACACACACACACACACACACACACACACACACACACACACACACACACACACACACACACACACACACACACACACACACACACACACACACACACGCCAAACTTTGCACACACACACTCCCTGGATGCCAACGATGAACCTCTGCCCCAAATATTCCTCAACGGCCTGTTATAGCGCCACCATGAGGCCGATTTAGGCAAAACACATATTTTGTAGATTACTCATACACATTTTATCCATACATCACACAATTCGGTATACACTATCTCCATAGTCATGTGATCAACACGGATCTGCACCATTTCCCATCTTCCATCCTGACTGGCTAAGATTGGCTTCCAAAGCTCACATGATTGGTCGTTTCGAACAAAATGCCACAAATCACAAACACAGTGTGCAATTTCCATGAAATTATACACGCACATTTTCACTCGGCCGATGACGACATGCCACTATTCCCCCCCCCCCAAATCAGCCTCATGGTGGCGCTATAACAGGCCAACTCCTGTTTTTAGCTATAACTGCATCGATCTGTATACAACTTATGCATGCTCACTCCCTAGAGGCCATGGAAAAACATTGTCCCTGCATCCCTCCACATCTGCCGGTTATAGCGCCACCATGAGGCCGATTTCTGCAAAACACATTGCTAGTCTTGCTAAGTATGTTAGTCGCACAGATTTCATCCAAATGTCACGCAAATCGGTACACATGATCTGTGTAGTCATGTGATCAAGACGAGTCTGTTGCATTTCTCAGATTCCATACACTGATTGGCTAACATTGCCTTCCAAACTGTGGCGCGTTTTTTACAAAATGCTGCTCATCCAGAAGTCTATCCTCATGCTATGAGTGATCTGGCTCTGCATTTCCTCAACAAAATGAAGAAAATTGTTGCAAAAAACTAACAAACAAAATAACTCCTAAACATTTTGACAAACATTATCTAAATATGATTGTAAGAACCGTGCTTTGATTGAATTTATTCTTATGGTCACATTATTGCATTTTCTGAATATCTTCATAAAGCGTGGGATAGGAGAAGGGTGACTTATTATGGATGAACTTAATTTTGTATTATATTATGTATGTATTGCATGCAGGTCTGTGTGAATGTATGTACCGTACATACTCCCGCTGTCGGGTTGTGTTATGAAGTTGCTGGTTGGGGTAATAATTCACTGGAATGAAATAAGTCCATACTAATCATCCATATATATTTATACATTATGGATAAGGGTTCCAGGACAGATTGGGGGGGGAGGAGTCCGAATAAATGATGGACTTAAATGGCTCTTCTGTGTCAACTCTTTGTCCTGACGCGGAAATAAAATATTCATTCATTCAGACATTGTCTCTGACAGGAGAAGGAGAACGGCTGGGCACGTATACTCGACTGCGAAGAGAGAGACCGGCAAGTGTTGCAATAAACGGTATGCGTATGCACACGGCTGCCATCTTGCCAGCAAGGTGCTAACTATAGGTGCAACTTCCCATAGACACTGACAGCCGCAAACATGCATCCAAACAGAAACGTCCTATCTAATTGTATTGAATAACGTCAAACTCACCAACGTTGCAGCTGTGCGAAAAGCTTGAATATCCTTGCGAATTCAAAACAGGTGTTACGCAGGGCCGTCGTTGCGACAGTCAACGAGCACTTCCAAACTCCAGCACATACCTGGAAAAAAAAAACATCTGCAAGGAATTTCTTGACAAGAAGTATAGCTCATAACAACATGTCTACTACGGTGGATTTTTATGAAACAAACACATTGCAGATAGAAAGAGGATAATTCAAGCTTTCCGTGTACAGGCAGCTGCAATGTTGGTGAGTTTGATGTTATTTTAATACAATTAGATAATATACTTTTCTGTTTGGATGAATGGGCTGTTCTATGGGAAGTTGCACCTATTTAGCACCTTGCTAGCAAGATGGCAGCCGTGTGCTTATATCGTCAATGGAATCCAGCATGCCAGAGGCTGGAAGAAGGGAGAGAGGCAGAGTTTCCAGACTTGGGCAGACTTAACTCTCCGGGTTTTCAGACAGCTGCGGTGGATGGAAAATGAAGCTTGAAGAGCTTAATTTCCATCCACCAGCTATCTAAAAACCCGGAAGAGACGCCGGCTCGGAGAGGAAAACGGCACTCTGGCAACTAGCTAGGGAGGCCAAAGAAGACATGACAGCCAATAGGAAGGCCTATATAAGCGGGATGGGCGTCAGCTGGCACGGCGCAAGAAAGGGTCACCAGGGTACGGGATCAAATGGAGGGGAATCGTCACCCAATGTTCCAGTAGGAACGGTTGGAACTAAGTCTAAGCTAGCCTGGGCACCATTTCATTTCGGTATATGATCCGGGCTGGAGCCGGATGATATGCTTACGTCATGTTGTAGGCAATGGTTTGCCTACAACAAACAGGAAGCTGTTTGTTGCTTCCTGTTTGAATAAAAGCAATAAAAGCTCTCGTAAGCGAGAGCTTTTATTGAGAGGGAAAAGGAAGTTGTTGCCGCCTGTTCATCCTGTCTGGCGACTACAAAACAATACTACAACATGACGTAACCACATCATCCGGCCCCAGCTCGGATCATACGGACTTTTGAAACAGAGACCAGGCTTTCCTCCGAGGCGGTGGAAAGCCTGGTGAGGCGAGGTTAAGTCTAAAGCCATTCATTCACTCATGCATTCAGACGGACAGACAGACAGAAGAGACAGTGAGTCAGGGTATTAGTTGTCAGAGGTTTATTTAGGTGTGTTGTGTTCAACAGAGGGAGCAGAGGCCCGGACAGACAGACAGACAGACACTATAGGGGGCCGGTTGAGTGTAAATCCACTCTGTGATTCCATGCACTGTCTGTAGGCCAATATGGTTCTCAACCTTTTCATGCCGTGACGCCCTAAAATAATCCTATTTTGAACTGCAGGATCCTCCAAAAGTATCCATGTGTTATTCTTGCTTACTGTAAATCGCTCTGGATTAAGAGAGTCTGCTAAATACCTACATTGTAAATTGCAATCCCATTTGAACTGGGGACCTTCAAAATAATCCTATTTTAACTGGGGGCACTTTCAAATTGTAGTAGACATTTTTGCATCTTTCTTGGGTAAGATTTTTACAATTTGGCTAATATTCAAGCATTTTTTTTTGTAGTGTATACAGGCCTCTAGTTTGTTGATGACCTTTGACGCAGTAATGGTCCCGTTCTGTTTTATTTGAGTTGCATTCAAGGTCTTAAAAATCCGTAAATTGTCACTTCAGAAGATTATAATTATACCCTGTAAACACCTGCTACGTTATATCTCAGTTTGTTTATACTGTTGACTGAGAAAATGTTGCACATTAAGATAATTCTGATAAATGTCTTTTGTAATTTTGGGGCGGGAACTCTTTTTGGTGTTTTAAGCATTACGTTATGCTTTATAGCTATTGAAAAATAGCAGAGCTCGTAGGGTGCCGCGCTACGAGCTTGTAGGTCTGCTATTTTTGAAAAATCTTGAAAATGTCGCGCAAATCTTTGAATGTATTATTCTTTCACAGTGAACGTTTTAACCCCAGTCCCAACATGAATATTTCTGGGGGGTCACGACCTGAAACATTTGTGAGCCACTGCCTTAAAGTAACATGACGCCCCCCTCCCCCCCTCCCAAGCCCCTCCCCCGTCCCAAGCCCCTCCCCCTGCCAGGCCTCTGCTCTGCTCCAATCAGCACATTCCGTCCGAACCTCAGAACGCTCTGACAGTCTGGAGATGAGGAGCTGTGTATGTAAACAACCACTTCTGTACAAAAAAAGATCAAAGAACAAAGGCATAATAATAATAATAATAATAATAACAATTATAATAACAATAATAATAAAGCACCCCCAAACTTTAGATATAAAACAACAAAAGAAAAAAAACAAAAAAAAAAAAAAACGAAATTTAAACTGTACAAGTTCATAAACTTTTATCTTCATTATTAAACTCGGCGGCAGCGGCAATAAGACCATGTTCTCTCGGGCTTTCCGTTTTGGAACGTCATATAGCGTCACACAACTGTATACAACTTAATTGTTCTCTCAAGTCATTTATACAATAAAAAGACAAAATCGAAAAAATGACAAAAATTGCAAGGAAATCCCCCCACAAAATCAAATTATGTTCCTTGAGTTTATAGGTCGGCCTCACTTCGTAGCTCATACGTAAAATAGAGTCTCCATATTATTTGCCTATTTACAGGGTTAGTGCTATATGTACAAGGTTATTTCATTCTTCAGTTTAATTCTACGCGGGCAAACGACGCAGACGGCCCGACCCAAAGGGCCCGTCTGCCACCCAGACATACGGCCACTAGTGATGATGTCAACATCATCTCTGGGCTCTCCCCCCCCCCCCCCCCCCCCACTGTCAGCATACCAGGGGCGCGTTCGGAAATAGCGCACTGAGCGCTATATATGAATGCAAACTAACAGGCGAGTGCGCTCCGGTGCGGTGGTTTCCGAACGCGCCCCATGGCTCCACCCAACAAAGAGATGTCCATCTTATAAGGGACACTTTTTTTTTTTTTTTTTTTTTTGCAAAAATAAAATGTTATTGACGTTTAGAACATTTAGAACATTTTCCTGCTGGTGGTCTTTATGTGTGTAATATGTGGGTTTTAGATATTTTACATTTTTAGCAGTGAGCCCAGTGTTTCTGATGTCATGGACGCTGAGCTCACTTACTTCCTGGACTACATGCTGTCTCAGTATAAGACAGCCCTCCCCCCTATCCACAAGGAGGAGCAGTGCACCAAAGCATTATGGGAATTGTAGTCCAGAAAGTACGTGAGCCCAGTGTCCATGACATCAGAGGCTCACTTCTAAAATCTAAAATATCTAAAAACCACATATTACACACATAAAGACCCCCCCAGGAAAGTGTTCTAAATCTTCTAAACGTCATTAACATATTTTTTTTTTTTGCAAAAAGGTCCCTTTAATGTACCATAATACTGAGTCGTTATACATTTCAAAAATATAAAAAGATTGACATCTCTTTTGCAGTCCTGTCCAGAGCAACACCAGGCCATTAACTCCGTACGTGTCGAGCTACAGCGGTCTGAACCCGCGCTGGGACATGTGACATTACGCACAGCTGCCTTCAGTAGCACTCGTTAGCAACTCGTTATCTACGTCGACACTCAAATAATCAGGATAAAGTTACCTTCCAGCCTAGTCTATAGCCTGGGCCTGTCACGATCATCACATCATCATCGCCTAATCACAATTATTTCAGATATTCGCAATAGTTGTTTGCATGATAGTCAATCGTTTCCATGTTGAAAAATCTCCATACATTTTCAAACATTTTTTTTAAAATACCACAAAATAGCAGATCTGCAAGCTTTGTCACTTTGTGACGTGTTACGATTATTACGTATTATGTTCTAAGATCCTCCTCAAAGTCTCATCGACGGCATATAAGTGCTTTTCTCAGCGGAATGTGCATGGCAGCTATAACCGTCATGGTGTCAAAGCCCAGTGGGTCTACACTAGTTTGCCTCTGGACAGGCCTCTCTTCCAGTCGGGAATGACACAATGCTATAATACAGATGGAACAAATTAAAGGTCTCATGACATGCCCTTTTTCAAACAATTTGTATCATGGTCTTTCAAAAAAAAGAAAAGAAGGACGTCATGAGATCTTTAAGTCTCATTGGCCAGTGGCCACCACCAGACCTTATAGGGCCATGTATGCTCTTTCAAATGCATTCAATATATACCCCAGAACCAAATACTCCAGGAAATGACTTGTTTCCTTTTACACAAGAGTTTTCTGACACAATGGGACTTTAACGAAGAGTTTGGTTTTCAAAATAAGATGTCCACCATGTAAAAAAAGAAGGAAAAAAAAAAAGATTCTTACTCCTACATAACATAATTTACAGATTGGAGCCTCTCAACTTGAAACATAGCTTTCAAATGGAGGCTCCCCACGTCTCAGTTCCTTAAATTGATACACAGTATTTTTGGAAGAGAACTCTTCAAGTGTGAATTGATCAAAAGTGAAGAAATAAAATAAAAACAAGGTCATCTCAACATAAGATCTGGTGGCTAATACGAGATAAAAGACTTTTAGTCTTCAGGAATCTTAATACCGTAACAATGACTAGACCATGATTAAACCATATATATATATATATATATATATACGTACAGTGCCAATCAACCGAAACAGAAGTTGAAAATCTTATCGTCTCTGTCGGGTGGAAACCGAACCAAAAAAAAAAACCTACGAAAAAAAAGTAGAAGAAGTTTGAACGTGGAGATGGGAGGTTTCTGCCCCCGACAGAGTCGTTATACAGAACAGCAGTATAGTAATCAAAAAACATCTCTGTCTCTCCGTTTTCCAGTCCTCATGTACAGTATATAGCGAGCCCTGAGGTTAGGCAAAAGTGCTTTGTCGATAGCAAAATCCGCTGGCCAACCGTTCTCATGCTCTAGAAGTCCGTTACTTATTATGCTGGCCAACTGTGACGCTGTACTGTATATATACGAGAGGTCCGTCCTCGTCGTCGTAAATGGCAGATTCTCAAAAGGTCCGTTTTGCTAAGAAGTGGTATGACCCCGCGTACTGCAGGTCAATCATCCATTTGACCAATGGCAGGGATAGGCTTTGTGACGACACGCGCGTCACCCCCCCCCCCCCGATCAGACGCCACGCCGAAAGCTGATTGAACTAGCTATAGACAAAGACCGTTTCCTTTTTGAACGTGTGATCATAGTACTTTACTATGAACGTGACTCGAGTCGTCTGCGCTCGTCTGATTATCAAATTGTTAGCTTATACACGACAGGCCGAATATATAACTTCTCTCATATAACCACAGGACATGCATTGGGCATGTCAATATTTCGGTACATGATTAAAAAAGAAAAGAAAAAGTCAAACAGGTTGATCGGGCTGTGTCTTTTAGCGTTCACAGACACTCAGTTGTCACTCAGTCACGCACTGTGGGACAACTGCAAACAACAACAACAACAATAATAATAATAATAATAAATAGTAATATTAGTGTTTTTCCAGAGAACGACAATGATACTATGAACACTGTACTGTCTGCAGCATAGGGATGGTGCGATAATCGCTATTGTTTCATCGTAATAAATAAGAAAACGATCACAATAATCGCATCGCATCGGGATTTTAATTGATCGGTTCGATTTTGCCGAGCTGCATAATAACAGCCTGTGCCACTTCATCACACTCTCTGTAAAAAAACGGAGCCACGAAGAGCGCAATTGGCATGCTCTTTTTTCCACGACTCGTCACCAGATCTCTGTAAAAAATAAGCAGATCTACAAGCTCACCCTCCCCAGTCTGCAGTGCTGTGATGTCAAGAGAACGGTAGCAGTGTTCAAGTATGGCTCTGTGGTAGGAAAAGCCCAGAAACTTACACAGACACACATTGACATACTGTACATACTGTACTGTACTGTACTGTACTGTACTGTACGCTGTCCCGCAATATATGTGCTGCAGGCCTCATGCTCACGCTCTCTCTCTGATGTCCCAAATTCATACAGAAAAGAAACAAAAGAAATAAAAAGAAAAACATATATTTTGTTCACGACGCGATTCCAAATCGACGACAACTGAAACAACATTATGTCGGAAACATCATGTTTATACCTAAATGTAATTTAATACATTTATATGGCCGCTCAAATCTTCTCCACCCTTATTATGTGCAGGATAATTTATTTTGGGCCTTTTTTATGTTTTTTAATAATATATACTGTATTTTGTGCATTTCAAAATGTAAAAACGTATCGTTGTTGAGTTTTTTTTTCTTCCACCGTGGTATACGTTCATATAGCCGAGTTATGTTATGGTCCGAAGCCTCGTCGACGCCTAAACTCTGGCCACAGGATTTAAGGAGTTTTTTTTTAACCCTCAGTCAACATATTACACACAACGTAATACGTGAGAGTGAGTTTTTCGGGGCCACGTCCTCTCCCGAGTCATAATGTCGTATTTACATGTGCGTGGGGGAGGGGGGGCGAGGCGGGTTGGCCACCAGGAAAACAGAACAGGCCCAAACAAACTGGGCACTGTGACATTTTGGCAGTAGCAGTGGGATTGAACCCGTGAAAACGTCAAGGTATACGGGACCGTCGGGGACGAGTCCGCTTTGTACTCGTCGGCTCAAACCGACCGGGGCCTGCTGTTAAGGTTCTCTTGTCGGGTAGGGTGGTGGAGTACTTATAGTTCAGACAGTTTTTGGTTCAGACTAGTCATTTAGGTTAGACCAGTCATTATAGTCCTTATACAACTAAAACCTATCTCAAACCCTCACCCCTGAAACCTATAACCTCCCACGGGGGGGCAGCACACCTAAACCCATAACCTTAACCCATGTCTAAACCAATGACTATAGTCTAAACTGGGTGGTGTGGTGGGGGGTCGCCATTTTCTTTTCCGGCATTCCCACCGTGCGTTTCCATATTGCTCGCCCGCTGTTCCACGTCGGAAACGTCGGAAATCGTCCACTGCCCCGTCCAGGTTCAGTAGTCTTTTATAATGTAAACGTGAAGGTTCGTGTATAGGATTTTCTTTTGTCCATCTCTGATGTAAACTCGTGACACACACACACACACACACACACACACACACACACACACACACACACACACTCGCATCCATCCATGGATGTCAGTTCCGTTTGTCAACTGTGTTAGAAAAATATACGCAGAGTTCTCATTTATATCCGTCGATATTCATATAGTGATAATAACAATATGTCAGCTTCCTGTGACGTGTGGATGGAACCCAATCTGTCCAGAAGAAGAAGAAGAACAGCCAGCCGTACAGTAATAATTATATCCTCCAGTTGGAGAAAAAAAAACAGTTACGTCTCAAACCGTTTGAATTGTGTAAAAAGGAGCCTTTTTGGTTCCATTTGAACACCCGAGAGTTGCAGGTCCATTTGCTCCCATACTGTATAGCTATCAATAATGTAGCTTGGGAACCCACTTTGTAAACCCTCAGGGAGGGAGTTCTCCGAGGGGGCCAAAGGTCGCCGTCGTTGGTTAGATTGTCTCAGGGTCTGATTGGTCAAGGGGAAAGATGAACGGCTGCGATTGGCCAACATGCGCTCAGGGCGGCCATAGGGCAGTGGACCTCCAGGATGTTGCTTTCAGCAAGGAAGATCACAATGTTCTTTATTTGATGAAGAAGATAATGTTCCGTTGAAGGACCCCCCCTGCCCCCTACTGGTGAAAAAATATGGTCCCACACAAAACCTGGTCCAACACTGCTCTGTCTGTTATTAGGGGTTTGATTTGAAGACAGAAAGAGACAGACAGACAAATAGACAGCCAGCCAGAGACACACAGACAGACGGACAGACAGACAGACAGACAGACAGAGAGACAAGAGACCGACAGACAGACAGACAGACAGACAGACAGACAGACAGACAGACAGACAGACAGACAGACAAGAGACAGACAGACAGACAGACAGACAGACAGACAGACAGACAGACAGACAGACAGACAGACAGACAGACAGACAGACAGACAGACAGACAGACAGACAGACAGACAGACGGGCAGTGTTTAGACTGGACAGCTTCTGGGGCAGGAAGGAAAAAACAAAAGAGTGACCAATGAGAAAGAGGGGATTGAAGGGAAGCAGGAAGAGGAGCAGCCGAGTAGAGAGAGAGAGAGAGAGAGAGAGAGAGAGGTGGGCGTGCTGCTCCATCTCTCTCCGTACCTCCTCGGGAACGTCGTCCCCGACGGTCCCGGCGGCGTGCATGGGAACGTTCCGGCTTACATCCTCAGCGAGAGCTTTGCCCCGCAGTATGGATGTGCTGGGGTTTCCAAGTGCAGTGCTGCAGAGTATAGAGTTCCTCTATCTCACGGTGTCTCTCTCTCTCTCTCTCTCTCTCTCTCTCTCTCTCTCTGTCTGTCTCTCTGTCTCTCTCCCTCTACATGTCTTTGGGCTCCAGTTTACAGGACATGTCAAACAGCAGGTTCTGGTTGTCGATCACCTGCAGCTGACGGACGTAGGCCTTGGTCTGCAGGTGGGAGGGGGAGGGCTCCGTTTCTATGGCTACCGGGGGGGGGTGGGGGGGGGGGGGACAGAGAGAGAGAGAGAGAGAGAGAGAGGGGGAGCCACAGAGAAAGAGGTCATTGAGAAGGTGTGGGAGGAGTGAGAGAAGAGATGGTGAGAGAGAAGCAAGAGTGGGAGGAAATATATATATAGAGAGAGAGAGAGAGAGAGAGAGAGAGAGGAATAGAGAGAGAGAGAGAGAGAGAGAGAGAGAGAGTAAGTAATGGTGAGAGACATGCAAGAGTGGGAGGAAATTATATACAGGAATAGAGAGAACGAGAGAGAGAGAGAGAGAGAGAGAGAGAGAGAGAGAGATGCAGTAGGGATGGGGTTTGGAAAAAGGAGGAGGGATGAGTAAGCGGAGGGAACAGAGAGAGAGAAAAATTACACATGCCGTTAGTCAATCGTTAGGAAATCCATCAACTGGGTTCCATTTCAACACACAAATACACATCAACGCAGTGTCAGCGTCTGTCCACCAGGGGGAGACACATTACACCTTTGTGTAAGTGTGTGTGTGTGTGTGTCACTGCAGTGCAGACTGCAGAGCCACACAAGTTGACAACATTCCCTGCCAGGCACTATATTTAAAGCGGCAGACATGACTAAATTAGCCGTGTCACCGGGACCATGTGGAGGTGAATCACAGTTATTACAGAGCTTCACAAACGCAGCTGGAATATTAAAATGTTAAAAACGAAATGATAATTCATAATGTGGTGTGTGTGTGTGTGTGTGTGTGTGTGCGTGTGTGTGTGTGTGTGTACTGTGTGCGCATGGGAAGGTTGGCCTCGTTCCCATTTCTGCTGAGGAGCAAGCTATATACCGTATGGGCTTTGATGTTTTTTTTGATAACCCGACTACGCCAGATGGTGGCAGCAGTGAGTTCGTCCACCTGCTGCTTCCCATCTGGACTCTCTATCTCTCGGGCAGAGACGATGTACTCCGAACTAGGGATGCCGAATACCGAATACTGAATACCGATACCATGTGTCGTGATCTCATGTTGTGTTTATAGCTATCTAGCTAGATATCTCGTGTTGTGTTTATAGCAGACTCCTCACTCAAATGTGCACTTTTGGGCAAATCCAAAGCAAACTCCCAACATGTCCCCAACATTTTATTTACCTGCTATAGTGTCAACCCCCTTAACCCCTGTGTGTCGGATCGGTGGTTTAGACTGGGCATATTTGCCGATATACCGGTATGACCCGATATGACAAATAAGTATCGGGACGTCTCTACTCCGAACCATTTGTGATCGGAAGTTGATATGCGGCCGTACGCGGGATCAACGCGAGACTGGTGACGTATTGAAGCGCTGCCGCGGGGCAAATGTAAACACAACCTGACAGGACTGTACAACTCGAAATTACTATGGAGATATCATCAGATTAGGAGTACCGGTAAGAATATGTATATTCAAAGATCTGTGCCACATTTCCACGATTTTTCTAAAATAGCAGAGCTACGAGTTCAGCACAGAGTGCCGCGCTATATGAGCTTGTAGATCTGCTATTTTTCAATAGTTAAAGCATAGCATAATCCTTAAAAGACCAAAAGGGGGTTCCCGAGTAGGACGAAGATTTGCACGCCTGTGAAGACGAAACGGAAGTGGGGAGGAGGCGTCATATTTGATTTGATTTGCTTTGCTTTGCCCCTGGGTCATTTTCAGCTCTTCCGTTGCTCCAGACCGTATTATGGGAAGCGCGTGACAATTGATACGTCGAGGCGATACGAGGCGATCGCAACAGCAATCAGAGTCGAGTCGGTAGCTTGGTGAGAGTTTACTGTGATAGCGTGTAGTAGGACCTGCAAGGACATGTGGCTGAACTTAATCAGATATTTAAGTCATTAGCATGCTAACCTGCATGTGGGTTTGCACGTGTTTGTGTGTGTGTGTGTGTGTGTGTGTGTGTGTGTGTGTGTGTGTGTGTGTGTGTGAAGAAAGAAAGAAAGCATCTGCAAACACGAGTGAGTGTGTTGTTTGCACAGGCAGGTAGTTATAATATGATATATAATCAGTATGCTAGATTGCGTGATATTTGTGTGTTTGCACATGAGTGTGTGTGTGTGTGTGTGTGTGTGTGTGTGTGTGTGTGTGTGTGTGTGTACAGTGTGTGTGTGTGTGTGTGTGTGTGTGTGTGCAGTATGTGCGTGTGTGTGTGTGTGTGTGTGTGTGTGGGGTGAGCCCTAAGGCTTGTACCGTCCTGACATTAAGTATTGGCAGGGCGGGGCACCTTCTTCACTTATTTACACACCCACACAGGTGTGTGTATGTGTGTGTGTGTGTGTGTGTGTGTGTGTTTGAGAGAGGTACTACAGTATATGTACAGTATGTATGTATTCATGTACTGTATGCATATGTGTATGCATGTGTGTATGTGTGAGTGCGTGCATGCGTAAGAGAGAGAGAGAGAGAGACGTGTGACAGACGTGTGTGTGCGACTGCGCACATGCGTGTGTAAGAGAGACACGTGTGTGTGTGTGTGTGTGTGTGTGTGTGTGTGTGTGTGTGTGTGTGTGTGTGTGTGTGTGTGCGTGCGTGTGTGTGTGTGTGTGCGTGTGTGTGTTACCTAGTTGAGTGCAGCGGTAGCGCCTGATGGTCCTCACCATCTCTGCCACTTTATGCTGCAACAGAAGCACAGAGTGGTCGGTAACCATGGCAACCATGCCCGTCTCCGAACGCACAGAGTATGGTCGGTAACCATGGCAACCATGCCCGTCTCCGAACGCACAGAGTATGGTCGGTAACCATGGCAACCATGCCCGTCTCCGAACGCACAGAGTGGTCGGTAACCATGGCAACCATGCCCGTCTCCGAACGCACAGAGTGGTCAGTAACCATGGCAACCATGCCCGTCTCCGAACGCACAGAGTGGTCGGTAACCATGGCAACCATGCCATGTCTCTAAACGCACAGAGTGGTCGGTAACCATGGCAACCATGCCCGTCTCCGAACGCACAGAGTGGTCGGTAACCATGGCAACCATGCCATGTCTCTAAACGCACAGAGTGGTCGGTAACCATGGCAACCATGCCCGTCTCTGAACGTCATTTAGTTTCCCCTTGTCGGTCGTTGCGATGACGGTCGACATTCCATAACCAATAATCAATCTCTCGGAATGACATCCCTTTGGTTATTTTTTATTTAATATTTGAATTACTTGAACCCATTTTGACCTGAGCTCGATTCTACAATTTTTTTTTTTTTTTTTTTATATATATTTTTTATCCCACGATTTTGTAACCCATTTTTCACCCCTGTGTCAATCATCTAATGTGATCCTGGGCTCTACACACCCTCCACCAACCTAGTCCACATATATGGGGGACAAGGGGAGAGCAACGGACTTGAACTCGTGCTTCCTTCATGCCTGAGTGTCCAAGTTGCTCCTTTACACCTGACAGGGGGGAGTTTCTCTGGTTGGACGTAGCGCGCGGAAGGAACACGTTATTCCAACCAGTTCCTTTCCCCTCCATCCGGCGCCCCGGCTGGCCAGGGGGAGGCAGTTTGTTCTTCTAAATCCTGACAGTTTTCTATGTCAGTGGTGTTCAACCTTTTTCATGTCAAGGACCCCCAGAATTATCTGTATTTGGCCACGGCCCCCACATCTGAAAATATGTTGTTCCAGGGACCCAGACGCAGAGATTTGAGTTAAAAACGTTCGCTCTGAAAGTATATACATTCAAAGATTTGCTCCACATTTTCACGATTTTTCAAAAAATAACAGACCTACAAGCTCGTACCACGGCACTCTGTGCCTCGCTATGAGCTTGTAAGATCTGCTATTTTTCAATAGTTAAAGCATAACATAATCCTTAAAATAACCAAAAGGGGTTAAACTATATCAGTACTTTGTGTGCACTAATTCCCAACTAAAGAGGCATATTCTAAAGCTATAGTGTTGGATTGTTGCATTTCATCACCGAGACCTTCAGAATTAGAACGGATGCGAATGACATCAGATTAGAATTAAAATGATGCATTTCTCAGAGGGCTTTTGTTTGTAGATGCAGAGACTCCTCTAAACAAACACGTGATCACAATCTCACCATCTTCTCAAAGTTGACCAGCTCTCCATGAAACGTCTTGCAGCTCTCGTGGAGGAACGTCAAATCTGCGAGAGAGAGAGAGAGAGAGAGAGAGAGAGAGAGAGAGAGAGAGAGAGAGAGAGGGGGGGGGGGGGGGGGTTAAGTTGCAGGCATACATGTGGTCACAAATTCACAATGCAAATTTACAATTTACAGTTTAGGCATTTAGCAGACTCTCTTAATCCAGAGCGATTTACAACAAAAAACAAAACCATGGCAAAAGCAGTTATCATGAAACATGAAACAAATAGTATTGTTCAGGTGGAAGTTTTAGAATTCATCCATTTTCAACGACTCCACAACATTAGTCATTGAGCAAGGCTGGCATCAATCACCTAATCAACATGAGTTGGACTTTAATATATTAGCGGCCCTCACTTCACACAGGTGACATAATTATGTCCTTGCTGTATGGAAGAGTTTGAGTTAGCACTTGCCCTAGCCTCGACGACCTTTCAGGTTCATGAAAAGGCTAAATTGTAATTCAATTAGTATGTTATGTAGACAGACGCCAGGCTGTTGACCTGGCGTCGTATAGTGTTTGTAAGGCATGTAACGATATATTGTATATCGATATATATCGATATTAATCCCGGGAATATTAATCGATTTATTGAAATAAAATAAATCAAAAATAATTTCATGGTGTTATGGTGTGTGATGTGAAATATTGAGCTTTAGTCATATTCCATCACATTCAAGTGCTTTTGGAGAGAAATGATAGTCACTTTCAGTAGTAGAGCACTGTAGAGGGGAGCTGTGTGTGTCTGTGACTGTAGAGGGGAGCTGTGTGTGTCTGTGACTGTAGAGGGGAGCTGTGTGTGTCTGTGACTGTAGAGGGGAGCTGTGTGTGTGTCTGTGACTGTAGAGGGGAGCTGTGCGTGTCTGTGACTGTAGAGGGGAGCTGTGTGTGTCTGTGACTGTAGAGGGGAGCTGTGTGTGTCTGTGACTGTAGAGGGGAGCTGTGTGTGTCTGTGACTGTAGAGGGGAGCTGTGTGTGTCTGTGACTGTAGAGGGGAGCTGTGTGTGTCTGTGACTGTAGAGGGGAGCTGTGTGTGTCTGTGACTGTAGAGGGGAGCTGTGTGTGTCTGTGACTGTAGAGGGGAGCTGTGTGTGTCTGTGACTGTAGAGGGGAGCTGTGTGTGTCTGTGACTGTGCCCAGGTGATGATGGTCGTTGATGCTCATCAAGGAAGGAAATTATGTTTCTGCACTGTCAAAGGTAAAGCTACTTCTTTTGCAATGTAGTTATATAAAAAAATGTGAAAAAGATGATGAATTATATCAAATTAAAAAAACTCTAATCTTTCTGGAATATTTTTTTTTTGTTTAAAATATCGTGAAAAATCGTATCGTGAACCTCATATCGTGATACAAATCGTATCGTGAGTTGAGTGAATCGTTACATGCCTAGCGTTTGTAGTTTTCCAATGTACAGATCATTGGATAGCTCCTTGGTTCACCTATATGATCCTAGATTACTATATTTCTATGACGTGTTACCTTGTGCCGTTCTCGCTTACTGTGAGTTGCTCTGGATTGAAGAGCGCCTGCTAAATGCCTGCATTGTACATTCTAATTATAACAATGTGCATGATGTGTTGTATAACTGTAACAATATCGTATAGGAAGGAGGCTTAGTTCTACCTTTCTATGTCTATATGGAGAGACAGACGTCTCTACCGTCAGGCGTCTATACCGTTCTATGTCTACCGTGTCCCTTTCAGCTGTCCTACTGTCTGTCTGTAAAAACTAATGCGTGACCCAGGTCACACATAACCGCTATACTTTCGGTACTGCACTGGGGAAGCCAGTGTCTGCCGAGTCTATTTAAAAGCTATTTTAATCACATATAAAGCGCTATATACATGAGCCGGCCCCAAATTAAATGGTAAACGGTGCAATTTATAATAGCGCCTTTATATCCAAGGCGCTTTACATAGATTGTGCATTACATTCACACACACACACACACACATTCATGCACACCGATGGCAGCGGAAACCATGCGAGGCGCCAACCTGCAGCACATCAGGAGCAATCAGGGGTTCAGTGTCTTGCTCAAGGACACTTCGGCACTAACTCTGGGGGAGGAGCCCACAGGGTTCCAACTGGCAACCTTGCGGTTACAATCCAGCCGCTCTACCCCCTGAGCCACCTCCGCCCCATTACTTAGTTGTTATTACTTACTAATTAGTAATTAGGCTAATATGCTACCAGACTATAGGACACTGTGAGACCGGTCTTCTGTCCGAGGCCTTCCAACGGTCTTAAATTCGTCGCAAAACAATTACGTGCGAGCGATCCTTTACGGTTGTATAGAACGCACTCTGCGGAACTGCCTTCCGCAGGCAATAAAAAGAAGGAGAAAAAAAACCACACCCAGTCAGTTGATCCTTTTCGAAAGATGCTAAAAACTAAATTGTTTCGCACTCTTCCTTCTAACGCATGTCTATTGTTTTAGGAATAGAAAGAACATCCGCACACTAGTGCTATAGAGCTCCACGAGACTTAGTTTATTTAGAAGCAACAAATTGCAACGTTTCGACCTTCTAGGTCTTCATCAGGCAAATAATATATTTGACTGACGCATGCACGCACGCACGCACATACTCTGTCTCAGCTATCTTACAGTTGGTCTCTAACAGTTCTATTTCACTAAATCCAGACAAAAACGGGACAGAAAATATGAAAAAAGAGAGGAGAAAAATAGAGAGGTCAGCTGTTTCTTGTGATTAAACGAACATGTGTGTGGACATAAGCATGTACTACACACGTGTGGTATACCGGTATAATGTGTATGTGGGCTTTCATAGGACTGTGTGTGTGTGTGTGTGTGTGTGTGTGTGTGTGTGTGTGTGTGTGTGTGTGTTTTTTAAACACCTCAGCAGACCCCCGCTGAGTTGAATGGGTGCAGCGGAAGACAGGATGAAAAGAAAGGAAATATGAAAAGTGAGATTAACGAGATACTGGTGTCTTTGAAGTGGCTGTACCTGTGTGTGTGTGTGTGTGTGTGTGTGTGTGTGTGTGTGTGTGAGCGCTTGCGCGTGTGTGTGTGCGTGTGCGTGTGTGTGTGTGCACGTGTATGTATGTTGACATGGATCTGATTATAGCAGGGGATGTAAATTAGCAGGCGGAGCAGTAGCTAATGTTTCGACCACACTAACATGCAGCTGTGTGTGTGTGACTGTGTGCGCGTGCCTTGCATGCGCATGTGTGTGTGTGTGTGTGTGTGTGTGTGTGCACGTGTGTCTGTGAGAGAGTTTCATCGTTAACATCTGGGCCACAGCTGGAGGGCAGAGTGAGAGAGAGAGGGAGAGAGAGAGAGACATAACGTGCGTTCACAAATGCAGTCGGACGATCTACTCAAACATGACTATGAGAGAGCTTCTGTGTTTCTAAGGAATAGAACCTTCTCTTCCTGGTCGAATTCACGAAATGTGGGTTGACCGATAAAAAAAAACTGGGACAACATAAACAGATTAACCATATTTATGATTGATAAACAATACAGCATTTCTTGCGTGGGACGATGACGATGCTGAGAATGTAAGCCAAGGCATGATGTTAGAGCTAGAGTAATCCAAGTTGGAAATATACTATTTGTGACGGTTAAACGTGATGAACGTGTGAGCTGGCCTATATAGCAAATGTGTTAACTTCATAGTAGCTATATACGGTAAACGCAAAGACGTCACCGGACTTCTCCTCTCGTCCACTCGCATTGAGCTGCTCACCCTGCAGCGCATGAGGCGCTATCCCGGGTTTGGAACAGAGTGCATTCTGGGATTGGTTATGGGCCATGCGTGAACTAACCTGACGCTGCCAGATGGGGGTGGTATTGGGTAACCATGTTCCCCAACACAGCTTCCATCTGGGATCTCTCAGGGAGTTCAGCTAACACCGATCCGTTCCGTACCGAACCAATCAGCGTGAGCTAAGGGCGGGATATGTGCGAAACCGGATGTGAAGCTATACAGACACGTCAATATGATTGGTTGTGTTTGCACGCCCACACGGTGATAGACAGACGGTCCCATCCAATCATCTACCAAGTATCTTGAAAAAAAGGAACAGCTCCGTCATCGAATTTGCTTCCGAGATCCCAGATCCCAATAAGCTGTGAAACAAATTTGTGTAGCAAGCTTCTTGGATCTGGCAGCGTCAGGTTATGCGTGAACGTGCCGGGGCCGTTCATAGCATATGCGTTCACGTATGGCCCCATAGTGTGTAATGCCACTTTCGACCACCATGTCGCGCTGGGCGAAGGTAGAATTTGTGACAGAAACAAGAACGCAGGTCTACGAAGACAAGCCGAAATAGGTGACTAGGCTGCATGATCGCACGCACACGCACAGGCATGCACATGCACACGCACACGCACATCCCCAGCATAATTACTGAATATCTAGAATAATTTGCTGTAGACACCAAATGGAGATTCCACCCTGTGCTTATTATTCACCAAACAGCCCAGAAATGTTAGGGAGTGTCCTTCTGCCGCACTGAGAGCTCATTTACAGACACACCCATGAGAGAGAGAGGGAGAGAGAGGGAGAGAGAGAGAGGCAGACTGAGAGAGACGGAGAGAGAGAGACAGAGACAGAGAGGGGCAGACAAAGAGAGAGAGAGAGAGACAGAGAGAGAGAGAAGAGAGAGACAGAGCAGCATTGCAGTTAAACAGTAGTATAACCAGTTCTAATAAACCCACGATGAACCAGTCTGAATTAATAACGGCATCACGTGCGCGCGCGCTCTCGTGTGTGTGTGTGTGTGTGTGTGTGTGTGTGTGTGTGTGTGTGTGTGCGCGTGTGCGTGTGCGTGTGCGTGTGTGTGTGTCAGAGGTTTGTTTTTGTTCCTTATCGTTTCAGTTAGATTCCAGGCTTTTTGTTTGTTTTTAGGTTCAGTTTAACTTTTTATTGCTTAGAAAGGTTTCAGTTTTGCCTTCATGTGTATTACGTAAGCATGAAATGTTTTGTTTGTGTCATGTCTTATAGTTTAGTTTAGGCTTATAGGCACGTAGACATTCCAGCCTCGATAAACAATGCCAGCCGATGCTTGCTGCGTTGCCAAACGTGTCAAATTGACGAAGACTAATGTGTATTTATCATTATCAAGTAAGGGATATCTTTATTTCCAGTTAGCTTTTGTTATTTTCCAAAGGCTACCGTCCGGTAGTTCTGATTTAAGAGGTTTAGTTTTAGTTAATCTCTCAAGACAGATTCAGAGCTCCGCAGCTCAATCTGTCGGCAACTCCAGTTACGACGCGTAGAGCTTGTTGTTCGTAGGAATGACAACAAAGACGCACCACCGGAAGAGGAGGGCTGAAGGAGAGTGACATCCGTTCTCTACACATGGACGCGGAGAGAGAGAGAGGTGTGTGTGTGTGTGTGTGTGTGTGTGTGTGTGTGTGTGTGTGTGTGTGTGTGTGTGTACCTTTGAGCAGCAGAGGAGTGAAGGGTATGAGAGGAGGTCTGAGACTAGACATCATCTCTCTGTAAGACTTGTGGTTCCTCGATGGATCCTGTTGACGCGCACAAACACACACACACACACACACACGTTTTAATTTCATATTTTAATTGCCTTCTTCTCAGTTCTTTAGGTTTAGTTTAGCACATAGACTGGACTAATAAAAACACACCAAAATTCCTACTCACCGCAAGACCCTCAAACTGCTGGAACTGCTTTCTGAACTTTCCAGGTAGGCCCTGAAACACACACACACACACACACACACACACACACACACGCAGGTGAGCGCGCAAACACACACAAACATACATGCACGCACAAACACACGCGCACACACACACACACACACACACAAACACACACAGATCATTTTAATCTAATTATATTCAATTTGCAGTACAATAGAGGAATGAAGTTTACATGGCGTGTGCAGCGGCTTTGCGTGCGTGTGTGTGCGCCCGTGTGTGTGTGCGTGCGTGCATGTGCGTGTGTGTGTGTGTGTGTGTGTGTGCGTACCTCCCAGGTGAGTCTCAGTCTGCTGACTGCAGGGTTGTCCAGACCCAGAACCACAGCCAGGAAAGACAGCAGGTTCTGCTGCTGTTTACATCTGGAACAACACACCATGCCATTAACCTTTATAAATATCACCTGCTTCATCTAGTAACACACAGTGGTGGAAAGTAACTAGGTGTTTTTACTTAAGTATGGTACTTAAGTACAATGTTGAGGTATTTCTACTTAACAATTTGTATTTACAATTTCCAGTACTTTTACATTTACTACTCCACTACATCTCGGAGCAAACATTTTTACATTCACTTCACTGCAATTATTTGAAAGCTAGTTTTAATTTTGATTAGAAAACATACATTAAAGGTGTTTGCGCACTGGACGCGTTTTTCGGAAAACCCCGATGGAGAAACGCCGCAAACATTTTTGAAAGCTAAATCTGAATCGTCGTGGAGCGAACTGGGTTTCAACCAAGCGGGAGATTGCATTCATTCTCACGGCTTCACTGGAAGAAGTACTTGAACCCCATTTCTCAGCTCGGCAAACATTTCCGTCTCAGTGGTTTCAAAACGTCTTCGACACGACGTAAACTTAGTAGATTATGGTCAGAGTAAAACAGACAATAAAGCAGGGTGTGCTTTAAGGGGCGCGGCTACGATGTGACTGA
Organism: Protomyctophum bolini; assembly: GCF_963924005.1. Classification (NCBI taxonomy): domain Eukaryota; kingdom Metazoa; phylum Chordata; class Actinopteri; order Myctophiformes; family Myctophidae; genus Protomyctophum; species Protomyctophum bolini. Next base: position 36,702,881 of record NC_137872.1, on the reverse strand, counting down.
GGGGTTCACTAATATGGCGAACTGTTGCCCAAAAAGGTCACTTCTTCTGGCCGTTTACCAATATAGTCTATGAGTGTTAGAAGGACGTCTCCTTGTACTTTTAACGCTATAACGGGACTTTTAATTTCCTGCTTTCGCTACTCACCAACATAGACATTATATAAACGCACAATACGCCTCTGGAACGTATTGTGCTCAAGGGAAGGGCAAAACTTTCCCGAGATTCCTTTGCGAAGCACCGCGGACGGAAGCATGAGCGTTGCGTCACAGAGGAGCGCATGTTCGGGGTCTGTAAGTCCCGGAAAAGATGTGCTGTGATTGGCCCCGGTGATCACTTGAGTGGCAGCGTGCCTTATTCCACTCTTCCGACGTATATACTTCCTTCCCCAAGTGTGAATTGGTCCGCCCCTCCGGCTTCAACACACATCGCTCCAACGAACTGCAGCGGGCCAATGAGGCATCCATTTTCTTTTAAAACATCTATATGCTCACCAATACAAAGACGGTTTCGTGGAGTTGAAAGCCTATACTTTCCCTGGTGGACCATACTTTTTGGGCCAGAGAAAAGACAATAACAAGGAAGTTATAAAAGTCTCATAGAGTTAAGGAGACGTCCTTCTAACGCTATATGAACCATGCAGACTCTAGCTGTAATACTGTACATGAACCCTATGGTTTATATTCCGGGGCCAAACATTGTTGTGGGCTATTTTCAGGGAAGGCTTTCCCCTTACGATAACAAAAAAAACAGAAAGGACACTATAGTGTAGAAGCCCTGAGGGACTCCGGTCAACCACATGAGAGTTTAACCCATTCTGAACGGGAACCCATTTTGGTGTTAGCATCATGTTATGCTTTAGCTATTGAAAAATAGCAGATCTACAAGCTCATAGCGCGCCACCGAGTGGCGCGCTACGAGCTTGTAGGTCTGCTATTTATCGAAGAACGACTGACATTTTTTAGAATCTGATCTCAGGTCAGAATGGGTTCATCAGACCAGTGTGTTGTCCAGTGGAAACCTCGGATGAATCTGATCTCAGGTCAGAATGGGTTAAGATGAAGATAATTATAGGACTCACAGAGCCGCTATCTTGATGAACTTGCGGAGCAGCTGGACTCTCTTGGGCAGAGACTGACACTGGAGGATCTCCGTGGCCACCCAGTGCTGCACCTCGCTGCACCGCTGCAGTACCAGCTCCAGGTTGAGGGGGCGCCACCGAGACTGCTCCCCGTGAAACACGTAGCACACAAACTCCACCTATAATAGCATTAGCATGGCAGGACACCACCAGCAGCAGAAGAAGAAGAGACACGGTAATGTAATAAACGGATAAGAATAATAATAATAACGATAATAGGTGCTTTTTACACCAGTGGTTTCCAGACTTTTGTCATGCCAAGGGACCCCTGAAATCGACATTTATTAGCCCGCGGACCCACATTTGAAAAGATATGCCAGGGACCCCCCCCATAAGAGAAGGTTTTTACGGCTCTAGCAGTGATTCTCAACCAGTTTAATTTCATGGACCTCCCAGTTTGACATGCATTAGTACTACGGACCCCCCATTTAATGGAATTTCTATCTCTGGGACCCCCAATTTATATTGGTTCCAAACTATCATTTAGCTGCGGGTGGACCCCCTGGAACTCCCTCAAGGACCCCCCTGGGGGTCCCCGGACCCCACTTTGGGAACCACTGCTTCTACAAAGCATTTTTAAAAACAGAGCGCTTTACAGAAAAAAAGCTACACGAATTTAACATCAAAGCAAAAAGAGATAAGCTAAAGCAAAGTGAACCGGGCAAAAAAAATCAACTATAAGCCAGAGTGGAAAAAAAAATAGGTTTTGAGCAGTATACTTTAAAGCTTTCTACAGAGGCTGCCTGTCTAAAAGTGTCTAACGGTGGGAGTTCGCCCATTTCCGAGCCGTCAGCCCGTAGTAGAGGCAGAATGCTGCTGTTTATTCACCAGTTTTATGCACATGCAGCAGGTCAGCACTTTGCAGAGGTGTGGGTACACTGTGAAAGTGTACGGACCCTTCACCTGTGTGTGTGTGTGTGTGTGTGTGCGTGTGTGTGTGCGCGCGTGTGTGTGCGCGTGTGCGTGCGTGTGTGCGTGTGTGCGCGAGCATCTCTGCGGCAAAAAGAAAATAAGTAGAGATCAGCATCAAGGGCCATGCAAACAAGCTTGGGCAACACGCCCTAGTATTTGATATTTATTATTGGAATATTTTTTATTTTTTTCATTATTATTATTATTATTTACAATCCTTAGGTTTACCAATATTATTCACATCATGTATGTATGTAACTAATCTTGTTTCCTATTTGAAATATTTGCTTTCTTGTATTTTTTTTATTTTACCATTATTGTTGTGCAAATAAACTAAACTAAACTAAAACGGGGAGCGATAAAAACGCTGCCTATCCTGCTACCCTAATAGACAGGGGTACATGAGCACCTGGCCGTTCATTCGTGCTCTATCTCCGACCAAGCCACACTTCCACCACACATCTCTCTATGCAAAATAAAACCTGCACACTCCCACAAAAGACATAGACTACATTGCATTCGCCAGAAATGTCTTATTTACTGTTTAAATATTACTTTTCTGAAACACGCTATTCTTGCTCAACCTCAACAGCCTACGTCAGAATCGTCATGTTGGCGTCTACTACGCCAACTACGTTCACTTAATGGGGCCAGTCCTTCACAGTGACACACGCGTTAGATCAACCACGCGACCGGGATGGTTTCTACCCCTCAATGTCGTGCCTACTCTACACTGCCATCCGAAGGCCCCTCCCCCTTTCACTTAATGGGGCCAGTCCTTCACAGTGACACACGCGTTAGATGAACCACGCGACCGGGATGGTTTCGACCCCTCAATGTCGTGCCTACTCTACACTGCCATCCCAAGTCCCCTCCCCCTTTCAGCGACTCGAACAGCAGCTCCGTCCGAAAGCCGACAGCACTGCACAGCCCCACACATGTCACACACCCAAATGAATCGAATGAATGAATAAGGCGCTTATATCGCTTTTGCTCAGTGGATGGGACATTTACATTAAAAGCTATCGGATGGACGCGTGGATAACGGCATCGTTGTGTGCACTCGGAGGGAAAGGTTCCATATAGCTTCCATGCTAGCTGCTTCAGACACAGGGGAGGGGAGTGAGATTGCCCGCCTCACGGGACTCCAGTGCGAAATAGCGCTTATGCAACAATTACCCTAAAAACAACACCTCAACTCGATGTCATTGTGAATACGAATTTCGAGCGCAAATATAATTTTTGGAAGGACACTTTCACCCAGTATGAAGCGAAATGTGGAAGCCGTGTGTGTCACACCAAAACGGGTGCCCTATATAATCCTGTAACGCCGTGCATTCTGTGCTTGCGTGCGCATTTCCCAAATCTCAGTGATTTATCCACACATCGCTCTGTGTGTGTGTGTGTGTGTATCACTACATTAGTTGCCTGTTCAAAACTAAACTACACTTTATGAAATCATTGTTGCAGCCTACACACATATATTCAGGCCCATTCAGAACACATTTCCCAAATCTCTGATTTATCCACACATCGCTCTGTGTGTGTGTGTGTGTGTGTGTGTGTGTGTGTGTGTGTGTGTGTGTGTGTGTGTGTGTGTGTGTGTGTGTGTCGCGTCGCCCTCCAGCTGCAATTGCGAGTGTGCGCTGTGTGGGCTCCGTCTTATGAGCAAATTTAGAACTTCCTGTCTGAGAGCTAGCAGATTTAAGACATCCGGTTGCTTTCAGAATAAAATAAGGTTATTTAATTCGTTAAATAAATAATTTTTACATTACATTATTAGTATTATTATTACATTACAGTTATTGTAAAGACACACATTATGTTTCTGTGTAAAAATAAGTAATTAAATAACATAAAAAAGTTATCTAAATGGATAAATGCTATTCACTGGAGTGCATGGACTTTAGAAAGTGGACACTGGACAAAAGGTCCATTCTGGGTCCAGAAACAGTAATTTCTTTGCATTGACCCCAGTAGAAGCTCTGCTGCTGTGAATTTTACACCTCTCCCGCTTAGCGGAGACTGTGGGGTGGTAGAGGACATCTCCCCGGACGCGTGGGTATGTCCAGATAGTTGCCTCGCGGAGCCGTCTTTTGTCCAGTGTCCATTCTGGGTCCAGAAACGGTAATTTCTTTGCATTGACCCCAGTAGAAGCTCTGCTGCTGTGAATTTTACACCTCTCCCGCTTAGCGGAGACTGTGGGGTGGTAGAGGACATCTCCCCGGACGCGTGGGTATGTCCAGATAGTTGCCTCGCGGAGCCGTCTTTTGTCCAGTGTCCATTCTGGGTCCGGAAACGGTACATTTCTTTGCATTGACCCCAGTAGAAGCTCTGCTGCTGTGAATTTTACACCTCTCCCGCTTAGCGGAGACTGTGGGGTGGTAGAGGACATCTCCCCGGACGCGTGGGTATGTCCAGATAGTTGCCTCGCGGAGCCGTCTTTTGTCCAGTGTCCATTCTGGGTCCGGAAACGGTAATTTTTTTTGCATTGACCCCAGTAGAAGGGCTCCAGCTGTGAATTTTACACCTCTCCCGCTTAGCGGTGACTGGGGTGTGGTACAGGACATCTCCCTGAACGCGTGGGTATGTCCAGATAGTTGCCTCGCGGAGCCGTCTTTTGTCCAGTGTCCATTCTGGGTCCGGAAACGGTACTTTTTTTTGCATTGACCCCAGTAGAAGGGCTCCAGCTGTGAATTTTACACCTCTCCCGCTTAGCGGAGAGTGGGGTGTGGTAGAGGACATCTCCCCGAACGCGTGGGTATGTCCAGATAGTTGCCTCGCGGAGCCGTCTTTTGTCCAGTGTCCACTTTATAAAGTCCATGCACTCCAGTGATGAGCATTTATGCATTTAGATAACTTTCTTATTACTATTATTATTATTTAATTACTTATTTTTACACAGAAACATAATGTGTGTCTTCTAGCATCATATAGCATCATTTAAATGCTTAATTTGTAGTTTCAATGTGCAAATGAAACTTCTTTTTCATACTCTAGAGGGTACTCTTATTTTGAAGAGATCGTCCACCCGAAGTCTTAAATCTGTTCATTAGATCTGTTCACTAGACGCTGCCCGCTGTGTGCAGGGCACACTACTGAGTTTAAAAACACAGCTGAAACATGAAGTGGAATCTGTCAACTCCCGCAATTTCCTTCTTCCCATATTGCGCTGCAACGACACTGGGATGAGCCCGCCGAAGGCGGGCGAAATTCTAGTATAGTTAATCTTCAACGAGACCTGCGTTTTTTTGGGCTCGGAAGAAGTCGCAGTGTCGCGACAACAACGCAAGCGTGTTTATTTACGCCAGCGCGGGTCCCGTGAATTTGTTTTGCGCGCGTTGCTCGTTTCGTGCATGCGCCACCCGCGACTCACTCACCAGCACCGAGTGCCGCGCTACGAGCTTGTAGATCTGCTATTTTTCAACAGCTAAAGTATATTTCAACAGGTGTTGGATCCACACTTTGGAAAGTTTACAACCCTCAGGTCTCAATGAAGATCTCGATACGAGTGTTGTTCTATGAACAGATGACAAAAGATTACATTTGCTCTTTGCTGTATGACGGCTATATATGTGCCTGAGGTTTGCATTTGATTGCATTATTGGCTTTTTGTTTGTTCTGTTTTTTGTTTACTTTGTTTGTAAATAATTGTAACGTTTTCCTCGTGATGTTTTCTCTCGTCTAAAAATGGACACTTGGTGTCTTTTGGGTGCCTTGCAGTTTCACTGAGAACTACAACTCCCATGAGTTATCGTTCAAATTGAAATGTTTGACATAGGTGTGATCAATCATCCAATCAAGTGATGAACATATTATTCTGTCCTATATGTCACTTTTTGACTATGCCTGAAGAAGGCTTCCCTTTATTTTTTCAACAGCTAAAGTATAAACATGATGCTTTAAAAACACCAAAAGGGGTTCCCGCCCCAAAGACACTGACCTCATGCACACAGCTGAACAGCTCCCAGTCAAACACCACCAGCTGATTGGACACCTCCTCTGCCGACATGTCGTGTAGTTTACTGTCGCCCGGCGACCAGTGGATCTCCTCAGGAAGAGGAAGCTGACAGGGAGGGAGCGAGAGAGAGAGAGAGAGAGAGGGGGGGAGAGAGAGAGAGAGAGAGAGAGAGAGAGAGAGGGGGAGAGAGAGAGAGAGAGAGAGAGGTTTTTCAGAAAACTGTCAGGATTTAGAAGCCTTTTTTTATCGACCTCAGTCCAAAATGGAGCCTGGATGTGGACTCTACTACTCTGAGCCAAACGTAGATATTTGACATTGTTTTGTGACAATTATGATCTTAAAAAAACTCCGAAACATAGGACCAGTCAGTCAGTCAGTCAGTCAGTCAGTCAGTCAGTCAGTCAGTCAGACAGACAGACAGGACAACTTAAACTTAACCTTCAAAACGTCCAAGTCAAAAACGAGTATAGGTGAAAGTATTTTCTGTAGAAGAACGTCAGTGTTACCAGTGACTCCAGTTCTGAGGGTTCACAGGTGAACAGGTGTGTGTTCACTCCCAACGTCGTGAAGACAGCTTCGTCGCTGGGTCGGAAAACTGCCTTCTCTGAATGGACGCACACACACGCGCACACACACACACACACACACACACACACACGAGCACACACACACACACGAGCACACACAAACAAAGTAGTCAGTGTGGACAGATTCTCGTGTATTCTTTAGTAAAATAACGCACTACAGCGTCACATATCATCAAAAGTAGCAGATCCACGACTGCAAAATTTGAAACCTGAAAAGTAACAGTTTTGTTATGATAGTGTGTGTGTGTGTGTGTGTGTGTGTGTGTGTGTCAGTGTTGTTTTTGGGGCCACATTTTGACTTTAGTTTTAGTCATTAGTCTCTTCAATAGTTTTCAATTAGTTTTAGTCACATTTTAGACACCTGGAATGTTTTAGCGTTAGTCTAGTTTTAGTCGACTAAATATCATAAGATTTTAGACTAAGTCTACAGTTTATTTACTCAACTAAAATGTATTTGGGCGGGCCTCGATGCCGTCGTGATGACTGTTTTTACACTCGCTGAAAACAGCAGATCTACAAGCTCACAACGCGCCACGCTGTGACGCGTTGTGAGCTTGTAGATCTGCTATTTTCAGCATGCAACCAAGTGTAAAATGACGTATACTGGATCTCTCGTCCACTATAGTCCCTTCCTGACATTTTATCTGTCGACGAAATTGTCAGTATATTAAAGTCATATAGTTTTAGTCATCGTGGCTTAGTTTTTATTTCGTTTTTATGTCGTTTTTGTCGGTGAAAAAAGGTAGTCGACGGACATTTCTCGTCATAGTTTTAGCCGACAGAAACTACACTGGTGTGTGTGCGTGCGTGTGTGCGTGCGTGCGTGCGTGCATGCGTGCGTGCGTGCGTGGTGTTCTATGTTTCGGCCCCCAAACTCTGGAATGAACTCCCTAAACCATCTCAGAGTTGCTCCCTCTCTCTCCTCTCCTTCAAAACCTTCACTCAAAACTTCCACCTCTTCAGGATATAGCCTTCCCCAGCTGAGGCCTCGTTTATCCTTTTTTATCTTTTTATAACCCTGTACTGTTGTTGTCGCATCTGTTATGTTTTGCTTTGTTTTTTTCTTATTATTAAAGTCTGCTCCTAGTGTTCCCCATGTAAAGCGCTTTGGGTATTTTAGAAAAGCGCTATATACATTTGAGCTATTATTATTATTATCCCATTCTGAACGGGAACCCATTTTGGTGTTATAGCATCATGTCGTGCTTTAGCTATTTAAAAATAGCAGATCTACAAGCTCATAGCGCGCCACCGAGTGGCGCGCTACGAGCTTGTAGGTCTGCTATTTTTGAAAAACCGAAGAACGACTGACATTTTTAGAATCTGATCTCAGGTCAGAATGGGTTAATCAGACCAGTGTGTGTCCAGTGGAAACCTCGTATGAATCTGATCTCAGGTCAGAATGTGTTATTATTACCTCCAGCTGAAGTGACGGCCACCAGGATGATGTTCCCGGGCAGAGCGGGCTGCTCCTCGCTGTACTGGAGCTTCTCTCGGACCAGAGCCAGGATCTCTCCCACGCGGCACGACAGGCGACTCCGGATGGTCACGTACGAGTGGTCCGGAGTGTACACCCTGCAGAAGACTGCAGACGCACGCACGCACACACACGCACGCGCCGGACACACGCACGCACACGCACGCACACACACGCACACACACACTTGTGAGTGAGAACAGCAAGTAATGTAGCTTTAGAATTAGAACACTTTTTTTGTAATTTCCCAAATCACAAAGCTTTAGCCAATTTCACACTAAGCATTCCTTTATTTTTTTGTTTTTTCATGTAGAAATAATTTCAAGCTATGTATTTCTTGAAAAAAGTATTATTATTTCTTTGTTCCATTGATCCAAGCCGGAACACATCAATCGTTTCATTGATCATTAACCCATTCTGGGCGGGAACCCCACCTTTTGGTGTTTTAACTAAGCATTATGTTATATAGGCTATACTTTAGCTATTGAAAAATAGCAGATCTACAAGCTCATAGCGCACCACCACCGATTGGTGCGCTATGCAACAAGCTTGTAGGTCCGCTGTTTTTTTTTTAAATCGTGAAAATGCGGCACAAATCTGTGAATATATATATTCTTTCGGAAGACTTTTCTTTTTTAAATTTCGACATCAGGCCTAAATTGGTTAAAAATAAACTGCTCTGAAAACGCACGCGGTGACCGCGAATGTGTGTGTGTGTGTGTGTGTCTGTGTGTGTGTGTGTATGTGTGTGTGTGTGTGTGTGTGCGTCTGTGCGTGCGTGCGTCTCTCACTTTCGTCAGAGCCTCTGAAAGCCTCTCTGGGTTGCAGACAGGCATCGATGCGCCTGAAGTGTCGGAACAACGGCCGGACCTGCTTCTTCCTGTTCTCTCTCTCCTCCTCTGACCTGTACACACACACACACACACACACACACACACACGCACCGTTGAACTTTGACCTTTCATCAGCGGCCGTGTCCACCACTATAGGGCTGGCAAAATAATATTACATTTTCAAATATTCCTTGAATGTGAGTGAATTTTTTTTCTCTCACTCATTCATGTGACAATTAGGACAAATACCAAAAACCAATGTATCAAGTTAGTTTTTTTATTGGATCCGAGCAGCGCGGGCTGCAGTCCCTTTTCCGTTGGTATTATTTTGTCAATTTGGGGATTTTCTTATAATAATAATAATAATAATAATAATAGAATATATTCAATATTCGGTGCCAATTCTTAAGACCGATATGCAAATGACATTTCTGAGGAATGTTAAAACATCCACAGAAACCTTTTTGTGTTTGTTTGTTTTGTTTTTAAAATGGACAGCGTCATGGTCACGTTATTGATTCCAATGGTAAAGTGTGTGTGCTCACAGTGAGCTTCGGGGTCCTTCCATAGAAGGACGCGCCGACTCCAAATGGAATCCAAAGGAGCAAAATCGGAGAAGGTTGTCCTTCAGCCATTCTGACCTGAGATCAGATTCATCCGAGGTTTCCACTGGACACACACTGGTCTGATTAACCCATTCTGACCTGAGATCAGATTCTAAAAATGTCAGTCGTTCTTCGATTTTTCAAAAATAGCAGACCTACAAGCTCGTAGCGCGCCACTCGGCGGCGCGCTATGAGCTTGTAGGTCTGCTATTTTTCAATAGCTAAAGCATAACATAATGCTAACACCAAAATGGGTTCCCGTTCAGAATGGGTTAATGACTTCAAAAGCGAGGCTTTTTTGCACACCTACAGGCGACAGGTGCATACACTGTATAGGAGAGGGACAACCAAGTGCCCGACGTCACAGAAAAACACCCGGCACACAGTCTTTCAAATGCACTTTAATAGGGAAACAGCAACGTCTTTGAAGGCCGCATATAAGGCCGCAACGTTGACGTTTCACTATTCAAGTTCTTTCACTGCATTTGAAGACAGTGTTATGGGTGTTGTTTTTCTTTTCCCATGTTCTTATTGAAGTGAGAGCCAATACTACGAGCTGAGAAGGCTGTGTTCTTAATGAGTGACATCACATCAGCGGTGGACATTGGCCAATGAGAGCTGAGACGGTCGTGTTCTTAATGAGTGACATCACGTCAGCGGTGGACATTATTGGCCAATGAGAGCTGAGACGGTCGTGTTCTTAATGAGTGACATCACGTCAGCGGTGGACATTGGCCAATGAGAGCTGAGACGGTCGTGTTCTTATTAATGAGTGACATCACGTCAGCGGTGGACATTATTGGCCAATGAGAGCTGAGAAGGCTGTGTTCTTACGGGCAGTGTAGGATCTCTGTCCATCGCTGCAGTTTGAGAACGTCTTCCACCAGCTCTGGATGAGCACTCAACTCCTGAACCGCACTCATGTACAGCTCCTACACACACACACACACACACGTGCACACACACACACGTGCACGCACATACACACACACACACACACACACACACACACACACACACACGGAAACAAATCAATGCTCTGGTTACACACAATCATCTAACAAATATCAGCACATCTCCCCAGAGACTGAAACTGTACTGTGTATATATAGTGTGTGTGTGTGTGTGTGTGCGTGTGCGTGTGCGTGTGTGTGTGTGTGTGTGTGCGTGTGCACGTGCGCGCGCATGTGTAAAAGGCGTCAAGACAGCCAAATTCCCAAGGTGCGTGCGGAACCGAGTCACTTCCGATACTATGACAACCTTGACCACCCTAGCAACTGGCAGCCACAGGTTCACTACAGGTTCACTTTGAAATTTTACGAGAACAACAGATCTTATATAACAAGACCATCAGACAAGCCAGGGGATCTTACTTCTCTGACCTCATCCAAAATAACCTGCACAACCCAAAGATACTTTTCTCCACTATTGATGGTCTAATAAACCCCCCTCCACAAACCACAAATGACCTTGCAACACAGGAGAAAACAAACGAGTTCTCAGCCTATTTTAAGGAAAAGGTCACTTCCATACGTATGGATATTGCCAAGATAAGGACAGCAAACACTGCCATAAGGTCCCCTGCACTTTTCAGAAGCACTTTATCCCAGTTCACCCCAGTAGACACTGAAACTGTTAGCAAAGTTGTAAGGGCTCTTAAGTCCTCTACTTGTTCCCTTGACCCTATCCCCACTAGCTTTTTTAAAACAGTTTTTAACTGCCTATCTGGGGAGTTATTAGAATTAATTAATAAATCCCTGCTTACCGGTATTTTCCCTGGGTCACTCAAAAGCGCCTTAGTAAAACCCATCCTCAAAAAGAAAACACTGGATTATCTGGTTCCCAGCAATTATCGGCCCATATCCAACCTCCCGTTTTTAAGTAAGATCCTAGAAAAACTAGTTTTTAATCAATTAATCTCATTTTTAAATAACAACGAAATGCTAGAGATTTTCCAATCTGGTTTCAGAGCAAACCATAGTACAGAGACAGCTTTAGTCAAAGTACTAAATGACCTCAGAATAAACACTGATGCAAAAAACCTCTCCGTCCTTGTTCTTCTGGACTTGAGTGCAGCATTTGACACAGTGGATTACGACATCCTTCTGGACAGACTCAAAAACTGTGTTGGCCTCTCAGGAACAGCTCTCGAGTGGTTCAGGTCCTACCTGACTGCTCGTGATTACCGAGTAACACTTGGCGATTTCTCCTCCGACACTGTTGAGTTGACGTGCGGTGTCCCCCAGGGCTCTATTTTGGGCCCCATCCTCTTCAATCTTTATATGCTACCACTTGGTTCAGTTATCAGAAAACATAATATACACTTCCACAGCTATGCCGATGATACCCAATTATACATTTCCATATCCCCAGGTGACCTTACCCAAATTGACACCCTCATAAAATGTATTACTGACATAAAAATATGGATGTCAGAAAATTTCCTTCAATTAAATGAAGGAAAAACCGAAATCCTCCTTGTCGGTGCCAAGGCCGAAAGAGACAAATTATCTGCATACCTTAAAACAAAAGCATTTCACACCAAGGACCAGGTGAAAAACCTTGGTGTTATTTTTGACAGTGACCTGAACATGGAGGCTCATATTAGAAACACCACCAAAATATCATTTTACCATCTGAGAAACATTTCCAAAGTCCGACCATTTCTGTCCCAAAATGACACCGAAAAACTCATACACTGTTTCATCACCAGCAGGCTTGACTATTGCAACGCTCTCCTGTCTGGCTTACCCAAAAAATCCATTGGTCGGTTACAACTGGTCCAAAACGCAGCTGCCCGCGTGCTGACAAAAACAAAACGCAGAGCACACATTACACCAATTTTAAAGTCCCTGCACTGGTTGCCTATACATTTTAGAATAGATTTTAAAATTATTTTACTTGTTTTTAAAACACTAAATGGAAATGCACCTATTTATTTTTCAGAAATGCTTCCTAAATATGTGCCAGGCAGACCACTTCGTTCATCGAGTGCTGGTCTCCTGGAGATACCTGAGACCCCAAAAACAAAAAAATATGGTGAAGCCGCCTTTAGCTACTACGCCCCTGTGCTCTGGAACAGCCTGCCAAGGGATCTACGGTTCTCTGAATCTGTTGACATTTTTAAACGAAATCTTAAAACACACCTTTTTAGCATCGCTTTTACCTCCTAGATCATGTCCTTTTCCTGTGATTAGTCTCTCCTTTTTACTATTGTTTTTATTACTTTATAGTCGATGCTTTCCTGCTTTGTTTTGCTCTTTGTGTGATATGTACAGTACATGTGTATATTTGTGTATGTGTATGTGTATTTATATATATACATGTATGTATATGTGTATGTATATATATATATATATATATATTATTTTTATTATTATTACTATTACTATTATTTTGTTCTTACTGTAAAGCACTTTGAACTGCACTCGCTGCCTGAAAAATGTGCTATATAAATAAAGATTGATTGATTGATTGATTGAGCCAAACTCATCCGTTGCCATCCGGTGTGTGTTTGCGTGCGCGCGTGCGTGTGTGCGTGCGTGCGTGCGTGCGTGTGTGTGTGTGTGTGTGTGTGCGTGTGTTGTTCTCAAAGTTGGGTCTTTACAACACACATCTTGCATGGCCACTAAATATTTGTATCGGGCAGAATATGTATTCAGAAATGTATTTTCATGAACGAATGACCCACTTAAATCGTACACTAGAGTGTCGAACAAAAGTATTGAAAATAGCAGATCTATACAAGTCCACGACGCGTCCCGAAAGCGACACGTCGTGAGCTTGCGGATCAGCTATATTTCACTATTATATAATAATAATAATAATAATAATAATAATAAAAAGGGAATGGTTTTGGGACAAATGAGGCTTTCACCAGACAGGGTCAATATCAATTTGGGGGGTCGTCCTTCAAATGAAAAAAAAAAAGTTTGAGAACCACAGACTGATTTCTATCTATCTACCCCATCTATTGTATTGCGTCGCAGTCCCGCCACCTCAAGAGAAATCCCTGTTAATTTTCCTCATAGACTTTTCAGAAAGTATTTATTTAAAGACGTTTATACGCCCCGCGAAAGACAAAGACAACTCTTGTCGTGACTGAAATCACGACAATAAAACACAATGTTTTGGGGCCAAACAAAGAATTAGAAAGTAGAAGAAAAAAAAGCACAACACTTGTTATTTTGTTGTTTTTCTTCTTTGTAATTATCTGTTTGGTCCAAAATATTGTGTTTTTTGTCGTCATCATTTGTCATGACGACTCGAGTTGGCTTGGTACGAACGACGCTTAAAAAGGTCTTTAAATACATTGCGGGATTCATTTCCTAGGCCTGGCGTCGTCATGACAGGGGGCGGGACTGTTCTATACTGTATTTGTGTGCGTTTGTGCGTGCGTTTGTGTGTGCGTGCGTGCGTTTGTGCGTGCGTGCGTTTGTGTGTGCGTGCGTGCGTGCGTGCGTTTGTGCGTGCGTGCGTACCTTAGGGAAGTTAAAGGTGCGGTCTCCCTCCTCCTGCAGCAGCTCTCGGTAGGTGTCCAGGTAGCGGAAGGCCACGCTCAGCACCGCCCGCTTCCTCTCCCCTCCGTCCAGCGCCCGCCAGCCCCCCCCCTGGCCCTCCACCCCCCCCTCCACCCCTCCTCCTCCCTCCGAGGCCAGGGAGAATCTGGAAAGGTCACGGGGTCAAGGACTAAAACAAACTATAGGACTCTAAGGACGATTCTACAAATGTCTTCTACTATCCCTATATGTTTCTGTGTCAGTGGTTCTCAAACTATATGTTTCTGTGTCAGTGGTTCTCAAACTGTTTCATGTCAAGAATCCCTCAGAATTATATGAAATTGGTCTCCGACCCCCATCTGAAAATATGTTGTTCCATGCAGGGACCTCCCCCCCTCAGAAGCAAAGATTTGAGTTTAAAAACGTTCGCTCGGAAAGAATATATATATAAAGATTTGCGCCACATTTTCACGAAATTTCTAAAATAGCAGACCTATACAAGCTCGTAGCGCGGCACTCGGTGTCACGCTACGAAGCTTGTGGATTTTCAAAAAAAAGTTTTTCTCCTCTGGTGAAAAGCTGGAATTTGGCGTGATGGCAGTCTCTCAGTCAAATCTGGTCACAAATGCACCATTTAGCAGTACTTGCGCGCTCTGCTTGCGCACAAGTTGGATTCCGTTTAATAGAGCTTAGAGCTGGAGAGACACGGAGACTCCTTTTGCTGAACAAACACTCTACAGTAATGAATATAGACAGAGCTATGTAAAACAATGTTAACAACAATACATCACTTACCCTGCCTTTAAATTAAAATCTGCACATTATTCATTATTATTATTATTATTATTATATTATGCAAGGACTGAAAAAATGGAGGGACTATTAGTTAGATAGTCCAATTGTATCAACAAAACTGCTTGTGCTTCACATGTTTTTTTTAAGGACGTCAAATGACAGTTGGAACGTTTGGAATGTTGCTTATTACTGTACATAACATGGACTATTATATTAGCCAAGTTGTGCGTAATGGAGTCTAGAGCTGAGGCTCACCAAGGTCTCTTCCTCATCAACAGACAAAGAGTCACTTTTTCAACTGATTAAAGGACCACTTCACCACTTTTCAACCTATCTTCATATAATAGGTCCTCACTAATAATCATGATAAAATGGCACGATTTCTTTCTACTCAGTCTGTGTCTCATAGGAGGGCTGTGGGCAGTTTAGAAACCGTCTTCCAGTGACATCATCATTAGGCAGACTTTTTTTTAAACAATTTTTTTTTTTTACAAAAATGTTTAGATTTTCACGATTCCATTTCCATTTTCGCATTGCAACTTTTCAGGACTAGAAAGCGATAAATTATAGCTAAATTATAACATAATGTATGTAACCACCAAAAGGGGTTCCTGCTCAAAATGGGTAAAAAAAAATAAAGTCTTGATAGTTTTCCCTTCCGGGGGTCCCTTGGTCCCTGTATAGGCACAGCATTCTTTCAGTCCATGGCCAAATACTTTTTCCATTTTGGGGGTCCTTTGCATGAAAACGTTTGATAACTACTATTACTATTAATAATAGGCAGTGGCAGAATCAGCCTCGGGTCTTCATGGGTAAAATACAGGGTTTGCTATGGTTTGGACTGTTGCCAAGTTAAAGGACGCGCACGCACACGCGCACACGCACACGCACACACACTATGCTGTCATGGCCGTGTCATAACAGTTGGTAGCATATACGAGGTGACCTGAGGCTGCAGCAATAAAAGTCAATCTATATTATCATTTACGGAATCTCTCTTTGTGTGTGTCTTAGCAGAATAGTAAAGGTTTATTTATATAAATATGACACTATACATAAAACAAAACAAAAGCGTCACAAACTCTCACAACATCTTTACCGAAAGGATGAAGGCTGAAGCGTGAAGTCCCAAAATAGCGAGAACTACGCAGTGTTGTTTTCGTCGACTAAAACTAAGACGAAAATGTTTCGTCAACTACCCTTTTGCACTGACGAAAACTGAATGGAAACTAACTGAAAACTAAGCTATGACGACAAAAACTAAGACTAAATATACTGACAATTTCGTCACCAAATAAAAACTAGACTAAAGTGTCAGGAAGGGACTAGTGGACAAGAGATCCAGTATAAGTAATTTTACACTTGGGTACACTCCCGCTTTCACTTCTAGTGATTTTTACTAGTTGCCTATAGTTTAGTAGTCGACTAGTTGAATAGTCGACGGCTAGTTGCTTAAAGCCCAATAGCGAGCGCTGGCGCTTTGGCATGATCAACCTAATGGAATGAATTCTGCACTGGCCATATATGGAGCGTGTCTTGAGTGTATACACACAGGGTTTGATGAGGTCAGATCAACATAATGGAATGTCAGAAGAGGTCAGCTCCATATATGGAGATCTGAGGGGTTTGATTATTGTGATTATTTACAGTGACGTCCTATAACGCCTCTTCACTGCTCTGTCTCAGATTAAGCTATACCGTGATAATTTATGGAAGAACACGACTAAATCACATCCTTTTACAGTAATACGGAGTCAACGTATAGCTAGCATGGACTCTGGAGCATGTATGTAGTAGACAACACACACACACGGTCACACACACACACACACACACACACACAGCTGCAGGCTAGATGTAAAAGCAGCCTTTAGTCCGTAATGACAGCCTATAGCTGTGGTAAGACTAGCACACAGACACACCCCCTCGCCCACACACACGCCCGAACGCCCTTCCACAAATCCACACCCACCCCCACACACACACACACACACACACACCCCCACACACACACACCCACACACACACACACACACACACACACACACACACAGTTCCTGTCTCTTTCCACATTCTTTCTTTTCTCTCATTGTATTCTATCTCTTTGTATGTCTTTCTTTCTCTGCTCTCCGTCTCCCATTCTGGTCTCCTGTTGTTGGACTGAGAGGAGAGGGAGAGAGGCTGAAACAGGCACAGCTCCTTCATGTTCCTTTCCTTTCCTCTCTCAACACCTCCTCCATTCCTCCCTCTCCTCTCCTCTCCGCTCTTCCATATTTCTCCTCCACCCACACGTCTTGTTCTCTTCTGCACTATACCGCTGTCGTGTGTGTGTGTGTGTGTGTGTGTGTGCTGTGGGTGGTGTGCTACTGTATACCGTACTGTACTGTACTCTACCTCACTGACAACATTCAAATGGAAGCACGACGCACTGTCTCCAACACATCATCACCATGGCAATGTGAAAACACTCTATATGTATGCCGATACCATTAGTTCCGTTGTTGTTTAATTTCAAGAACCCCAGTTTGCTATGCATTAACAGGCCCAGAACTCTGAACAGAGCAAAGATAACATAATATCTGCAGCTCCAGTGTTGTTTTCGTCGACTACCTATTTTCACCGACAAAAACAAATGAAAACTAAGCTACGATGACTAAAACTAAGACTAAATATACTGACAATTTCGTCGACAAATAGAAACTAGACTAAAATGTTAGGAAGGGACTAGTGGACAAGAGATCCAGTACAAGTCATTTTACACTTGGTTGCATGCTGAAAATAGCTGATCTACAAGCTCACAACGTGACGCACTGTGAGCTTGTAGATCGGCTATTTTCAGCAAGTGTAAAATCAGCCATTACGACGGCATCAAGACCCGCCAAAAATACATTTTAGTCGACTAAATCAACCGTAGATTTAGTCGACTAAAATCTTATGACATTTAGTCGACTAAAACTAGACTAACACTAAGACATTCCAGGTGACTAAAATGTGACTAAAACTAAATGAAGTTTCAGTCCAAAGACTATGACTAAAACTAAAATAGAAATTTGCTGCCAAAAACAACACTGCTTGGATTCGGTCACGCTGGTCAGCATTAAAAAAAAAAAAAACGCAAGGCGGACCCGTTCGGCGTCTTTGCTCGATGCACAACGTCAAACAGATGCTTCATCTTGTGGTGGGGGGAAAAAAGCACCTTGAGACTCTCGGTGCACAGATGTATAACCATGTGTGGCACTCTCTGAGTCACTGACCATTCCTATAATGGGTCCGTTTGAGTCCTATAACTAATCATTAATAGCCGGGGTAAAACAAACCTGCGCGTGCGTGTGTGTGTGTGTGTGTGTGTGTGTGCGAGCGAGCGTGTGTGTGCAGGGGTACATTTCGTGTACGCATGATTGCATACATGAAATGTTCACACAGCAGTGTGTGTGTGTGTGTGTGCATGCGTGGGCGTGAGCTCGCTTGCCCCGTTTGCACGCGAGGCGCACAACATGCGTGCTCATGCATGTTGTGCATTTTCAGGTTAAGCTAGGTGTAAAATTATGGCATGGTCAGTGATTTACAAATATGCGTGCGTGCGTACGTGCGTGCGTGTCGTGCATGCATGCGTGCGTGCGTGCCAAAAGGATACTGCTGTAGTAGGACTTGCTGAAACCTGTCGGCCGCCAGGAAGATGGGGTGCGTCAACATGAAGTCATCCAACAGGGTCTCTACAGAGAGAGAGAGAGAGAGAGAGAGAGAGAGAGAGAGAGCACGCGACACAATTATGAGAAAACAAAAAGGAAAACTCTCTTGACACATTAGTTTGTATAACCAACGGGCTATAAGACTAAGTAACGATCAGAGAGAGAACACGCATACAGTACAGAAGAACAGCGTCCATGCATGAGCTCTTCTGTGACTGCGATGTCGCGGAGAAATCCTTTGACTGTGTACTGTACACGGAGTCAATCAGTACAGTACAATACAAAGCCTTCAGCAGACGCGCTTATAATCCAGAGCGATTTACAATGAGCACACACACACACACACACACCGAATGCAGAGAGACAGCGTATAGTAATCTAGGAGGCTCCGAGCGAGAGGCAGGAACCCCATAGCATCCGTCTAAAAAACAATATCTTTCCACCACGTGAACAATGCATGGAGTGTCTGTCTTAAAATGGCATGTATGCTATCTAAAATTATTACATTTTCAACCCAATTTCTTTTTTTTAGACCCCGAGGATGCATCTGTGTCACCTTATAGCTTTTGGACAACTTTAACCATTATTTTAGCTGTTGAAAAAAATAGCACTCTGTGAGCTTGTAGATCTGCGATTCTTTTGAAAAATCGTGAAAATGTGTGTTTTTCAACCAAAATCTTTGCTTCTGGGGGGGGGGGTCTCTCCCTGGAACAACACATTTTCAGATGGGGGTTGGCGTGGGGCAAATGCATATCACTTTGGGGATCCTTGACATGAAATAGTTTGAGAACCACGGATATATAGAAACATGAGGTTTTTCAGAAAACGCTCATGTGATTACAGAAGACATTTTTGAAGAATCTGGTCTCTGCAGGTCTCTATTGGTTTAACGTAGTGAGCGTTGTGATTAGCGGTGATTTTGTGCACCTGCACCATATATGTCACCACTCCTCTAAAAAGGAAACCCACATTCATCAGTCCCAAACTGATGAAGGGCTGGATATAGCCGAAACGTTTTATCCCTGTTCAAATATGAAATAAACAATTTGAACTGAAAGTCTTGGTGCATGTACGTGTGCGACCCACTACCGTTATTTTTGATATGTTTTGAACGGGGTATAGCGCCACCTACAGTCAGAGCGCGGCGGTCACATGAAGAGTAATTTAACGTAGTGAACCAAAGCAAGCCTATATAGGTTGAGCGAGAGGAGGCTGCTTGCCACAGGCATATATACTGTACCTGGCTCCCAGGAGAAGACACACTAGACTAGACCGTGTGAACTGAACCCACTGCACCCGGGTTACACTTTGTAACTGCATGTCAACAGCACTGGGGGAAATTCCTACATTTAAAACTCTCCGAGGGCATACGAACTGAACCAAGTGGACCACGACAACAGCAAGCAAAACATGTTCTGGTTGCCACCCAAATTTAGAACAATTCTCACCAAAATACTGTAGGCCGACACCACCCGTTAGAAGATGTGGAGCACTGGTTTTCTTTAGGAAATTGGCCTGAACAAATATCTAGTCCACAGGGGGGCGGTATAGTGTAAATGTAAATTCCCGTCCAATGGAGGTGTCATTCGTTTATTTTTTCCTTTGTACATAATTTGCGAATTTCTCATGTCCATGTTGACACATTGGACATTTCTGACTTAAAGTATTACATTAAATAAAATTAAACTACGGGTCCTTTATAGGTTCCACTCGTCTTGGGAAAAAACGACAAGATGGGAATTATGCACAAAAAACAAATTCCACACCCACTGTTTTACTTGTAAAACGTGTGATGTTTTAGTTTTTACAAGTACTTGTAATTCTGATTCGTTCATTCTCCGGGATACAGACTTGGTATAAAGGTCCCGTTTAGGTTCTGTTCGTTCACCCTATGAGATCAAATCAACAGTTTGGCACACACACACCACAGTGTGTGTGCCAACTGTGCCGAGATATCAGAGACACATACTTCCCATCAAAGCATGACTAATAACAAGAAACTCCCATAACGTCTGGGGGGTGGTGGTGTGGGGGGCGTACAGCAATGTGAGCAAACACAGCCAGAGAGATATGTGAGCTGTTGTGACAGGAAAACGGGACATTCTTTTTTTTTTATATATATATATATTTTTTATCCCACGATTTTGTAACCCATTTTTCACCCCTGTGCCAATCATCTACTGTGATCCTGGGCTCTACACACCCTCCGCCAACCTGGGGAGAGCAACGGACTTAACTCATGCTCCCTTCATGCCTGAGTGTCCAAGTTGCTCCTTTTACACCTGACAGGGGGGAGTTTCCCTGGTTGGACGTAGCGCGTGGAAGGAACACGTTATTCCAACCAGTTCCTTTCCCCTCCGAAAACGGGACATTCAATGGAGTCATGGAGTGCAGGCGTCAATCATGTCTGTGCACAACTGTACCAGGTGCACAACGGTATACAGACCTATATACGGCACTGTACTACAGTAGGGCACGTGTATTTTTTATTTTTTTCCCGATTTTGTAGGCCTCAAGATCAGGTAGATTATAGTTATAGTTATCACCATGTACACAGTTTTTAAATGTACAAATATTTATTCAAATAATACACGCCACCAGGAGGCCGACTTCTGAAAAACACATTTCTTTAATATTACAACTCCAGATTCTGTCCAAAAATCCCGCAAATCGTTACACACTATCTCTATAGTCATGTGTTCAAGACGGATCCGTCCAATATTTCAGATTCCATCCAAATTGGCTAACGTATACAGGCTTTCAAAGTTTGCAGGATTGGCCCGTTTTTTTAACAAAAAGCCTCAAATGATGAACGCAGCGTGCAATTTACGTGAAATCTTTCATGCACTTTCCTACTGGGCTGAACAATATATCCCACCCTTTTCACATTGGCCTGTTATAGCGCCCCCTTTCCACATTGGCCTGTTATAGCGCCCCCTTTCCACATTGGCCTGTTATAGCGCCCCCTTTCCACATTGGCCTGTTATAGCGCCCCCTTTCCACATTGGCCTGTTATAGCGCCCCCTTTCCACATTGGCCTGTTATAGCGCCCCCTTTCCACATTGGCCTGTTATAGCGGTGGATTTTTGCAAAACACATTTTTTTAACAAAATGCCTCAAATCATCCAATTGCCATCCAAGGCATAAGAAGAAATGTCACCCTTTTCACATTGGCCTAATATAGCGCCACCAGGAGGCCACAACCTGACTTGCGCTGGTGGAGACCTGTGCCCCGAGGGGCACTTTATCTATTTTTCTTTCTGATCCTATTTTTAAGTTACATACAATAAAGGTCCCTGCACACAAAGCGCGTTTTACTGATTTTTTATTATCGGTTTTCCGGAAAACGCATCCAGTGTGCCAATCACCTTAATTGATTCCAATGTTGCAACGTTATATACAGCTCTGTTAGCCCGTTTCTTTATTATGATAAGAGTATTACATTGTAAATAGCCTACGTTTAGTTTTTTCTCTTTCTTTCCTTCTTCAAGATTATAGATCAAACTATCTATAATGTTCATTCGCTTTGGCACATTTAACATGTTTCCCCAAAGCGAATAAAACCCCTTTGAGAGAGAGAGAGAGAGAAATGAGAGATTATTGTTCATGTAACATTATATTGGTGAAGCTGAAACAAGGAGAGTTCATGTTAGCGCGTGTGCATGCGTGTGCGCACGAGGCGAGCGTGTGCACTGTGCATGCATGCCTGCATGCTCACATGACGACAGTAGTTCACATTTTGACACATTTGATGAACAACATGACTCGTGCATGGTTTAATATAACTTCGTCGCCCCCAAAAGAAAGCGGACCCCAGGGAGAGTACAGCTGCTGCTAATGTAGTGTCCAATGGGGATGCAAATAACCCATTTAGACCTGAGGACGATTCTACAAATGTCTTCTTAAATCCTGACAGTTTTCTGAAAAACCCTATGTTTCTGTTTCAGTGGTTCTCAGAAATTGTCATGTCAAGGACCTCCAATAATATATGTAATTATTGGCCGCCGACCCCCCATCTGAAAATATGTTGTTTCAGGGACCCCCCCCCCTCCCAGAAGCAAAGATTTGAGTTAAAAACATTCACTGTGAAAGACTAATATATTTAAACATCTGTGCCACATTTTCACGATTTTTCAAAAATAGCAGAGCTTGTATAGATCTGCTATTTTTCAATAACTAAAGTACAACATAATGCTTTTAAAACACCAAAAATGGGATAAACAACAAAAAAAAAAGCATCTGAAAATATGAATTCACAGAGTAACGGTGTCGACCTCTCATTATAGTTCCGACCCGCTATAGTAACCCAATCCCTATATATAAATAGCCTCGGAAACCCAGCCGTTTTATTTCCTGGAACCCAATCCCTGACCAGAGTCGTGTAACCGGGGATGTTGCAGAATTATAATGCAGCAACAACATTTTCATATATACTGTGTGAAGTGTTTTCCTGGAAAGCTAAAAGTATTTCACACACGTGACAATGACTTGCACCGTGCCACGCTTGCAGAGCAGCATGGCTCCCACAGAGCCCACACTCACTGTCACTGTTATAGTTAACACCTCTCTTCTGTTCTGTTCTGTTCTGTTCTGTTCGGCGCTCAGCAGATGCTACAGGGAGAGAGAGAGATCTATAGCTGACTGTTGCCATGCTACCTGTTGCTATGAAAACCTGCTTCAGAACAGCCCTGTTGTCAAACGGTGCAGTCGGACAAGACAACACTACGAGATAGACTGACTGACTGACGTGTGGTTCGTGAGGTTTGCATTCCTCCTCCTCCTCCTCCTGCTGCTTCCTTCCTTTCTTGCTGCTGCTGCTGTATAGCGCGCTGCTGTTTACAAAACCTGCTGCTCACCCCAGCTATAGCACCTGTCGTTTTGGACCTACTGTTTAGGTACGGGGGGGATTCCCCTATGGTCGGGACTGATGT
>NC_137872.1:36666953-36676953 GCF_963924005.1 Protomyctophum bolini | reverse complement strand
ATGGACATTATGCAAAAACAAATGCGCATATCGCAAATAATTGAGATTAGGCTGATGACGTAATAGTTGTGACAGGCCGAGTCGCAGATATGAACCACCTAGCATCCATATGCTATATGAACAACCTATAGCATCCATCGACATGTCGAAAGTTTTCTGAAAAACCCTATGTTTCTAATATCAGTCGTTCTCAAACAATTTCATGTCAAGGACCCCCAAAAATATATGCAAATTGGCCGCCGACCTCCATCGGAAAATATGTTGTTCCAGGGACCCCCCCAGAAGCCAAGATACGAGTTAAAAACGTACACAGTGAAAGAATATATATTCAAAGACGTGCGCCACATTTTCACGATAAAAAAAAGAATTAGCAGACCTATAGTGCCGCACTACGAGCTTGTAGATCTGCTATTTTCCAATAGCTAAAGCATAACACAATGCTTTAAAACGCCAAAAGGGGTTCCCGAACGTCCCGCCCCAAAACGGGTTAAATCAGCAAGAGTGCACATGATGTCACCAACAAGAACCTGTATGACGGAATGCCAACAATGGGTGAGCCAGAAAAACAGCAACCAGGAGAATGAGACTACAGCAGGACACTATTATGCCAAAGACACCAAAGAGCTGCCAGCCAGCACGTTAAGTGTCGTGGGAACCAACTCACAGGCACCGGTCCCACGAGAACGTCCCTATACGGTATAGGTCGCAGTTTACTATGAAAACCTGCAACACCTGCTGTCAGTCAGTCACGCTAAAACCTGTCAATCAGTCCGTCCGTCACACCTCGTGAGTCGTGACACGCTCCATAATACAGTATGGTCGTCTCCTTATATAAAGACCACAAGTCACGACACTGACAAAAGTTATTAGCGCAGTCCGACAGCCCTGAGTTCTCAACAGGCCGCGAAAATTAAGGCCTGGGCCTATACCTATACTGGGCCTATACACGGGCTGTCCCGAGACCCCACCTGGCCTTAATTACTAATTAGCACACATTCTGCGCCCGTATGCCCGGCCCGAAAACGAACAGAACACAAACAAAAAAAGAAGGTCCAATATGGGCCTTTTCCCAGACCTGTTGTTTCAGCATAGCGACCTCGCCCTTTGTCGCTTCTCGCCCTCTCAGGGCGTCTTACTGGTAAGACCCATGTGATTTTGTGCATTATTGCACAATGCATTTTA
This sequence comes from Protomyctophum bolini, assembly GCF_963924005.1. Lineage (NCBI taxonomy): Eukaryota > Metazoa > Chordata > Actinopteri > Myctophiformes > Myctophidae > Protomyctophum > Protomyctophum bolini. The sequence continues at coordinate 36,675,771 of NC_137872.1, read as the reverse complement.
TTCTATTGTGTGCCTCCTTGCTATGTCTTTGTATATGTTTTTGTGTTAAACCACTTTGTGACTGGTTCTTAAAAAGGTGCTATGCAAATAAAGCTTTATTATTATTATTATTATTATTGTTATACTCATGGAGCAGGAAAGCACCCACGAGCTGGCCAGATGTATGGAGAACGATGGAGGGCAGCAGATTATTGATTTGATTTAGTAATGGTATTATTATTATTATTAGTATAACGTTATCAGTATGACCCAGTTGAGATGGTAGTGTTGTGCTTCAAGCTAATACCCCCCCCCCCCTTACACACACACACACACACACACACACACACACACACACACACACACACACACACACACACACACACACACACACACACACACACACACACACACACACACACACACACACACACACACACACACGAGAAGTGTTTGGGTCTATGTGAAAACACAACGTAAACCAAAAAAACGCAACCCTGTAATGCATGAGAAATGATGATGACCATGTTGAATGAATGGCTGTAATTTAAGGTGCTGACGCAGCATGCAGACGTGCGTGTGTGTGTGTGTGTGTGTGTGTGTGTGTGTGTGTGTGTGTGTGTGTGTGTGTGTGTGTGTGTGAGAGAGAGAGAGATGTGTGCTGCAGTGGGCGTGTCATTACAGAGCCCGCCTCTCTGCAGGCGGGTTACCATAGAGACACCACCACGTTGGAGAGGGAGAGGGAGAGAGAGAGAGAGAGAGAGAGGGAGAGAGAGACAGAGACAGAGAGAGAGAGGGAGAGAGGGAGAGGGAGACAGAGACAGAGAGAGAGAGGGAGAGAGAGGGAGAGGGAGGGAGAGAGAGAGAGACAGAGACAGAGAGAGAGAGGGAGAGAGAGGGAGAGGGAGGGAGAGAGAGGGAGAGAGAGACAGAGACAGAGAGAGAGAGGGAGAGAGAGGGAGAGAGAGACAGAGAGAGAGAGGGAGAGAGAGGGAGGTGTGAACAGAGAGAAGAGAGGAATAGAGTGTAGAATATTCAAGGCAGTGGTTCTCAAACATTTCCATGTCAGTCCCCCATACCGTACACGTACCGTACCGTACCATACCATACCATACCGTACCGTACCGTACCATACCAGAGAGAGAGAGAGAGAGGTGAAGGACTGAAGCAAACAGGGAGAAAGAATGAGCAAGCGAGAGTAAATTGGCATCTCTATTTCTCTATTCATCTCTTTGGGCACGTCGTATATATGGACGTAAGTGTTCAAACACAATCATCATAGCGTGTCTGTGGTCCTTCAGCCTGCGGAGGCCAAAGGATATTGCAAGTTGGCCCCCAAATGATTTGAAAAAAGGCATCGATTAACGCAGACGTTGTATTGCCTGGATCTATACGACACAGGTCTGTTCCAGGTCGTAAAATAAAAACCTCAACTCAATTCAGGTCCAGTTAGTCGCGGGCGTGTGACATTACCATCGCTATACCGACATGCGTTGGCCTGATTACAACTATAACCTGTGGTGGGTTAAAACTAATATGTGGCTCCAGACATGCGTGGTAGGTTCAAACTAACCCGTGGCAGGTTAAAACTAACCCGTGGCTTCCTGTGAGGTTATGTTTAGGGTTGGGTTTTTGGGTAGCTGGGTGTCGGACTGTTAGTACATGTATGCACCCGTTTCCTCCGCCATCAGTGTATGAATGCGTGTGTGTGTGTGTGTGTGTGTGTGTGTGTGTGTGTGTGTGTGTGTGTGTGTGTGGATGGATGGGTGAATGTAGGGTCAGGGTCTACAATCTATATGTAAAGCTCTTTGGATAGAAGTGCTATATGAATGCACCATTTACAATCCATTGGTTAATAATTAAAAGAATCCTGCTGTGAGAACCAATGTGCAAAACATTAGCCGGGATGCTAACACGTCATTAGCCAGTATGCCCAGGGCTCGACAGTGCGACTAGGTACTCGCATTTGCGACTAAAAATATCACTGTGCGAGTTGTAAAATTCAATTTGTAGCACAGGTGCGACTACAGGATTTGACCATTCAATCGTGATAAAGACAAGTCTCTGTCTACAGCAAGTGCACATTCTATAGTCGCGGTTCTATACCTACATTTATATTTCTGAACGGCGGTGTCGTTCGCCAAAAAGAGCAGAGCTACAAGCTAACAACGTGTCGCGGCTCAATGCGGTTTTCATTTGAAGATCTGTCCCTTTGCTCCCACCGCGGACCGCCCCGCCCCTCCCTGTGTTGCTGATCAGTTCTCTTCTCTTCCCTGTCAGCAGCGGAGCGAACGCAACAGGATAGCATGTATTGGTAGCACCACAGAAGGAGTTGCTAGGACCCGACACGTTGAATACTAAAGTTATTTAGAAAGTTTGTAATGTTAAAACATCACTTGATATAACTTTTAACCAAACGTGGGTGAAACAGCGTGCAGCCGCGCACGTAAAGAGTGCACGTGCGCACGCACATGGAGTGGACCGGTATACCAAAACAACCCTTGCTAAGCACCTCGCTAAAAGCGTGTGCGCAGCAGCGCAATACGAATGACCGACCTGGCTGGATATATTAGTCAGTGGCTAGCTCAGGACCAGGTCCATAACTCTAAAAGCAACGCATTAGACTAGCTATGGACCAGAGCTAGTCAGTGGCCTCACTGGCCTGCATAACGAGCAACGTAAAAAGCCTATATGTCGGATTTTCTGTCTGAACTGAAGCAGTCAAAGCCAAGGAGAATGTTACATTACTAATTCACCATCGAGTAGCCTCTGCACTAAATGTCACACTCACATGATAGACAGCAAGATAAAAACGGATAGTCTGTCCATCCATTCATAAAATGAATTGACTATCTATCTATCTATCTGCATACCAAACTAATAGTCTATCAGTATAAAAACAAATTGATTATATAGATTATATAAAAAAAATATGATATCCAGATGAATATCAATATTGTGATAATTTCTGAAAAGATATTGTGATATAATATTTTGTCATATTGCCTGCCCCTACCTCATATCACTTTATTAAAGAAAAATCACACCTGTGTGAAGTGAGGGGCACTCTTATCATCATACATCATGTTTTAATTTACTCATATTTAGCAGAATTTTGACCTACTTTCTCCGTTCATTGTCAATGGCAAATATTGAGACGTGTGGGGACTAAAGCTGTATATAGGAGGGGCTATAGCGCCCCTCAAAAACACATTATTTGATAACTTTTCATCGTGCTCCTAAAATAATTTGTGTGCTACTAGATTTTTCAACTTAGGCGCACACGTGCTACTTGGAAAAATGCTAAGCGTCGAGCCCTGAGTATGCCAATACGTCATTAGCCAGTATGCTAACACGTCATTAGCCGGCATGCTGAGAGGCTAACACATCATTAGCCAGGATGCTAACACATCATTAGCCAGGATGCTAACACATCATTAGCCAGGATGCTAACACATCATTAGCCAGGATGCTAACACATCATTAGCCAGGAAGCTAATACATCATTAGCCAGGATGCTAATACATCATTAGCCAGGATGCTAACACATCATTAGCCAGGATTCTAATGCATCATTAGCCAGGATGCTAACACATCATTAGCCAGGATGCTAACACATCATTAGCCAGGATGCTAACACATCATTAGCCAGGATCATTAGCCAGGATGCTAACACATCACAGCTATTTTTGAATAGCCAACGTATACATGGATGGAGTGGTTAAAAGTATTGTGATGCTGTATGGAGTACTTTTACAAGGGGGTCCTCGGATCACACTTCCAATGATGCACAAGCTTGCATCTCCATCGATAATGATTTATTTACACTCACAGAAATAATCGACTGCAGCATCAATTACTTCATGTGAACTCTATTAGTCTAAACATCTCTCTCTGCTAACATCTAGTCGAGTGCTGGTTGCCATGTGAACAAGTGCGTAGGTGCGTGCACGCACACGCACACACTCGGTGTTATTATTACTCTGGAGACACAGCTGTGTGTGCAGCATTTGAGTCCAAGACAGGTTTCCCCCACGGGACGACACAGAGTATCATATCATATCGTACAGTACGCTACACACAACTTAAGTAAGGCCCGACAACCCCATGGGGACTGGGGAGCACATGGAGAGGAGAGGAGAGGAGAGGAGAGGAGAGGAGAGGAGAGGAGAGGAGAGGAGCTTGTTTCTTTTTCCTAAAAAAAAAAGAGAAGAAGGTGTAGAACCAGTCCTCTCTCTCTTCATCTTTCTGTCTCCATCCCCTTGTCCTATACTGCATCTCTCAGTCTCTCGTATACATTTTCAGCTTATACGGATCTGCCCACATCAGCCGTTTTTTTTATTTAAATGCTGAAAAGTAACAGTTTTGGACATAATATGAGGTGTCCTGTCCACCCGACAAAGACGATATATGCTGCTGCACAATGTCGGAGGAGACAAAAATGTGTTTTTACTTATAATATAAGTAAAAACACATTGTTGTCTCCTCAGACATTTGTATATACGTCTTGTGTACAGGGCAGCACATATTATGTGCTGCCCTGTACACAAGACGTATACAAAGGACCTTGAATCTAAGTTATCAGACATGCAAGATAGTCCAGTGAAGAGAGACGAGAAAGATAACCGAGAGAGATCGATTTGGCTGACATGCAATTTATGCTATCTTACTCCATTTCCATTTCACTCAAATCCACAGTTTGGTGATTTTTGGTGCATTCGAACAGACACAGTCACAGACTGTAGTACACAGTGACAGACAGCTTCCTGGGTATAACAAAGCCCCCATGTTTGTGCAAACACAAACATTGAAGACAAAGGTGAGGATGCAAATTGTGATTGGCCAGAATGAGATGATGTGTGATGATGTATGACGATAAGAGCGCCCCTCACTTCACACAGGTGTGATTTTTTAAATATAAATATATAAATCTGTGTCCATGTATTCATCGCTAGTCTGCTCAATCGGGTAATACCTATGGGTAATACGGATAAAACTACAAACACACAGCAGATATGTGACGGACAGGGTCAGTACTACTGCTAGTACACACCATTCATACACACACACACACACAAACGCACGCACGCACGCGCACACACACACACGTACAGCTATGTAGGGGATTTATCTGATGAGATAAACCTGAGTGAGTAAAAGTGTTGAGTAAAAGCTTCAGTGGGTAGATCAGTTAACGGGCACGGTGACATCTGCCCTGACAGAGAGGGCGCGCGTCACGTCGGATTAACTGGAACCACTGTGGCAGAGATGCGACCGATAACAATATATATTATATATAGGCAGAACTTCAGGACAGTGGAAGAAAGGAGGAAACCAGATTGGCCAAATTAAAGTATTCTGTTTTCTAGTGTTTTGTGTTTTTAAGCCTAAAAAGTGCCTTTCTTATCGTTAAACTTATTTTCTTTTAGTGGTGCAACCACTCAAAGGAACAGCAATGTCCGTGTTCACCTATACCTATGTGACTACCTATGTGACTATGAGCACCAGTATGACTATATGAGTACCAGTAGGGGCGCTGTTGTGCCAGAAACAGAGAGAGAGAGAGACAGTGCTGCACTGTTGCCTGCTAATGAGAGAGAGAGAGAGAGAGAGAGAGAGAGAGAGAGAGAGAGAGAGAGGGGGGAGGGGAGTTGCACCACTCAGTTCACACGGGTGTGATTTATTTTTACTATTTCGTAAAACATTTTTGAATAATTCAAATAGCCGATCTATACAATTATAGTTGAACAGTTTTACATTTTTTCAAAATATTTTTCTTTTAACCCATTTTGGGACGTCGGGAACCCCTTTTGGTGTTTAATTGGTTATACTTTATAATAGCTATTGGAAAATAGCAGATCTACAAGCTCATACATAATATGTAATATTTTCCGTTTTTAGCTATATTATAGCTAAAAACGGAAAATAAAACAGAACAATCTAGAAGCGCCAAGACCTGGCGGCGGGGTGTGACTTTTATATAATAAGCACACACCACCGCCCTGACAGATTGAAACACGTGCTGGTGCTATATGGTTGTAAAACAGCCCGTCACGTCACCACCACCACCACTCACCACCGGGCGGCCACCCAAGGACTCAACCGGACACACACACTGGTATAGCGTGTACAGTAAACAAACAGACGGTGGACATACTGTACCCCCCCCCCCCTCTCCCCCACCCCACCCACCCACACACACACACACACACACACACACACACCACGTCTCTGACCACACCACATGCTGCTGGTCGAAGCCTGTATACTGCCCTCTGCTGACTGTCCAGGGGACTAACAACAACAACATGCAGCAACAACAAACACAGTCACTGTGTTGTGTGGCCTGGTGATGGTGACGCGTATTATACCTCAGATGCAGACCGCTCCCGACGAGCAGGTTGGTGGCTGGCATGTCGGTGTGTGTGTGTGTGTGTGTGTGTGTGTGTGCGTGCGCGCGCGTGCGTGCCTGTGTGCGATTGGACAGTACAGTATAGAATTATCAGGATTGCACAAAAAGGTCAGAGGGACTTTAAAAAATCCCATCGCGATCCCAAATAAATAATTTGCAGCATATACGGGTATATACGGCATCTCCAATCATAACTATAACTGTCCCTGTAATAAATAATAACATGCGACGACGACAACAACGACAGACGGTCATGAATGATATCAGTGTATATACAGTAAAAACTAAAATTGTATAAACGTGAATGTTATAATAATGCACACTGTTCAAAGTGCTTCGGATATGAAGGCGCTGCTGCTGCACATCAGTCACCGAGAGACCGCGCCGCCGCCGCGCGGGAGGGACCCAAAACCACAATCAAGCTTCAATTCAATTCAGCTGGGCTGAATGCAGTCAGAGAACTCCCTTCCCTCCCTCCCTCCCTCCCTCCCTCCCTGCTGGGAGTTCTACTGTATACGTGACTACTGTACTATACTGTACTATACTGTACTATACTACTGTATACGTGACTCTGGCCTTCTCAGGGCCTGGCGGCGAGTGACGCATATACCTGCACCGAGGAGAAAGCGTCACTGTACCATTTAGTCGACTAAAATCTTATGACATTTTAGTCGACTAAAAGTATAGGCTAAAACACTAAAACGTTCCAGGTGACTATTAAAACTATTCAAGAGACTATGACTAAAACTAAAATATATATATATGGGTGTAAACAGCCTTTACACCCAAAGATATATGGGTGTAAACAGCCTTTACACCCAAAATATATGGGTGTAAACAGCCTTTACACCCAAAAATATATGGGTGTAAACAGCCTTTACACCCAAAAATATATGGGTGTAAACAGCCTTTACACCCAAAAATATATGGGTGTAAACAGCCTTTACACCCAAAAATATATGGGTGTAAACAGCCTTTACACCCAAAAATATATGGGTGTAAACAGCCTAGTGAATGGGGCCCAGCATGGACCCCTAGATAGTGGAGTGGATGTGCAGGCTTTATATGCCATGATGTAGGTCTCTGCTGCATGCGGGGGATGAATGAACCACCCCCACGTGATCCAAAAAGCCACAGTCTTGCCGGATAAAAAAAGAAAAGCCCACCATGAAATCTATATTAACTTGAAAGGCAGGGGGAATGGGGGAATTGGCCTTGGTATTCTATATAAATCCAGTTCGCTTCCTTTTAAAATAAACGAAGCGCTTAGCTGTGGAAGTGTGTAGAGAGAGACGGCCAGGAAAAAAGCCACAAGGCGGGTGTGGAAAACATTTCCTATAGAAAAAGACAGATGTGTATTGTGGCGTGTGTCTTTATTAATAATCCTGTGGTGGCGAGGAGTTCTGTTTCAGATTCACCCAGCTGATGGTTACTACCAGGGGGGGGACGGGGGTGTCACCACAGTGCGGTGTGGTATAACTGCTCTGTGCGGCAACGGTAAAACTGCTCTTATGCTAATGGCTCTATGCCACAAAAATAAATTTATGTTAAAAAAGAAATGTCGTGACGTTACATTCGTTTTCATTGTGGGCGACAAAGGAACTTCTACTATAAAGCATATTATTATGGTTGCTGCTGTTGGACAGAAACCTTGCATCTCCACAGTTTTCTTATTTCATGTGTTCTTGTGTATAAATTGGGCAGAAGGACTATAGGACAAAGACTCTACTACTATGTCCTCCCGGTGGGGACTCCTTCTCACACCGCTATAGGTGAGCCAGCCAGTATATATTATCTCAACAGCGACAACAACAACAACACAGAGAAATGTGTGCGGGGAGGGGGGAGAGAGACTATATAAATTGGGTTTGAAAAAGGACTGCGTCATGGCTCGCACAGACGAGACTCGTTCCTGGAGCGGAGCCAGATATACAGTGAAACGTGTCACGCTGCGATAAAAACGGCCCCTTTCATCTCCACGAGTGTGTTTGACTGAGCCGCTGCTCCGCTGCGTATATGCGGTCTGCGCCGCAGAGGGCAGCTTATAAAGACTGGAGAAGAAGAAGACGAGCGGCAGCAGTGTTCCCATAATCACCATCATCATCATCAGCTGTGACATCTACACCGGCAGGCACAGAGACATGGGGCCTGCTTCACACAATGTGCTGGAAACAGAGATACACTTTATAACCACTATACCCAGTGCTAGGGCATTCACTTCTAGTCACACATCAGCTGCACACATCACTGTGGGCGTTCACTAGTGACACAAGGCTGCACACATCAGTGTGGCGTTCACTAGTGACACAAGGCTGCACACATCAGTGTGGCGTTCACTAGTGAAACAAAGCTGCACACATCAGTGTGGCGTTCACTAGTGAAACAAAGCTGCACACATCAGTGTGGCGTTCACTAGTGAAACAAGGC
>NC_137872.1:36641953-36656953 GCF_963924005.1 Protomyctophum bolini | reverse complement strand
CTACCTGCTCACCTAAAACACCTAAACACGACCTGCTTACTGACTGCTCACCTAAACACCTAAACACGACCTGCTTACTGGCTGCTCACCTAAACACGACCTGCTTACCGACTGCTCACCTAAACACGACCTGCTTACTGACTGCTCACCTGACAGATGGAAAATCGCTGATTGTGCAAGTGCACTCACTATACCTAACAGATCTGGTCAGTAGAAAATGCCAACGGTGGTTCAACATATATAAATTATTATTATTATTTATTTATTTAAACAAAAAAGGTGGGGTTTCCCGAGACATTTCCCACCTAATATTTCCACGTCATAAAACTTTTTAGCAAGAGGCTGACGCACCCCTCAGAAGGCTATAGTGACAGGTGCCTCCTTCATCAGTCTGTCCTGATGAAGGTCCAATCGACCCAAACGTCCACCCAATAAAGAGCAACATTTTGGCAAGTGTCTGACAGTGTGCGGGACCCTTTATTTGTTTTTCAAAAATACCCTTTTTAAGTTTTCCACGTCGTAAAACTGCCTCGGTTTCGGTGAGTAGCAAAATCGTTTTTCTTCATTTCTACTACAGTTTACTAGTTTAGGCCTTTTGCCCGTTAGTGAGAGCTACACACTCTATGGAAGAGAGAGAAGAGGCCAACCTGAGCTGTCTGATACTGTGTGTCACCTGCTGCTTATCAGCCTGTTTAGTTCAGCTGGATACATTCTCACAGAACTCGGATGTCAACTCAGTCAGGAGGTTCCCCGGGGCGGGTGTCCCTGACATGCCATGCACAAGCACGCTCTCTCTCAGACGTGCACACCCACACACACACACACACACACACACACATCCCCCCCCCCTCCCTCATGGACCTCACCACTGACTGGTTCCAACTCTCTCCGGATGAGACTCAAATGTACATTGGCTGTAACTTCACGCTGTACGGTGACAATTAGCATAGAGAGAGGTTTCTCTCCTTTCCTCTCTGCTGTCTGGCGCGTGCGTGCGTGTGTGCGTGTGTAAAACCCAACAGAGCCATCGAATTGGGAGACACACACACACACACACACACACACACACACACACACACACACACACACACACACACACACACACACAGACAGACCTTTGGACCATGACACAGAGCCAAGTCCTCTGTCCTCATGAGACAGGTGATGTGTTGTGGTCTTTCTGACTATGCTGGACTCGAACCCACAACACCAAACAACACAGAGCGTTCCGCTCTGGACTCGAACCCACAACCCCAACGACACAGAGCGTTCCGCTCTGGACTCGAACCCACGACACCAACGACACAGAGCGTTCTGTATGCATTGTATTGCGATTGAACAGATGTGAAATTTCAGAGCCTCAAAAAAATAATAATAATAACCTCACCTTTGAAAGGATGTGTTAGGCCAAGTACTAATATGCGATTTGTGAAACTGTGTGAAAGCGCACACGGACACATGCACGCGCACACACGCGCACACACACACAGTTTCATAAACAATTACAGTAGCTCAACAATATGTAGAATTATGATGTTTTTGGTATAGCCATACCAAGGAGGAGATTGATGCTAAAAATGGGTCAAACCGGCACTGACCAGGATAGTCATTTTGTAAAAAAAAATTAAAACAAAATGCCCAGACGCCAGAGGGTTATATAGCCTTTTGCTTTTATGAAATATCTGGAACCATTATGGGTTTTTTTTTTTTTTTTTTTAGAAAGACTGAACTACCACTTCAAATACTCTTTTAATCTTAACCCATTTTGGGCGGGAACCCCTTTTGGTGTTTTAAGCATTATGTTATACTTTAGCTATTGTTGCACCGAGTGCCGCGCTACGAGCTTGTATAGGTCTGCTATTTTTGAAAAATCGTTGAAATGTGGCCCAAATGTTTGAATAGTATATTCTTTCAGAGCGAACAGTTTTTAACTCAAATCTTTGCTTCTTGCATGCATGGGGGGGGGGGGGGGGTCCCTGGAACAAGATATTTTCAGATGGGGCTCGGCGGGCAATTACATATATTTTTGGGGTGGTCCTTGACATGAAAACGTTTGAGAACGACTGACATAGAAAACATGTTTTTTTTTTTCAGAAAAATGTCAGGACTTAGAAGACATTTTGAATTATCGCTCCCAGGTCTAAATGGGTTAAAAATAACCAAAACACTGAAAATAAAGCTTAAAAAACACACGTCGCAGCTAGGTTGCCCGCGGGATCCAAATGGCTGAAATCAGCGGTTTGGGGCGGCTGAGAACTTTTTAATCCATGACTTTACTGTGATCTTGCTCTTTGTAAGTCACTGTGGATGAGAGCAGTCTGCTTAAATGCCAACGTTGTAAAGCAGAAATCCTCCCCTCCGGACCACCGACACATGAAGGGTCTCCTACTCTCCTACTCTCTGCCTCTGGGCCGAGAGCTGGTCCCCCATGTGCACGCACACACATACTTACATACACACACACACACACACACACACACACACACAAGCTGACCCACAGCGACATTTTGCAAGCACAAATGTACAACAATAACAGATACATGGATCAATGCACATGTATGCATAACCGAGAACTGAAATGTAATGCTGTCGTTAAGTTGAGGCACACAAATACACATACATGCACGCAAGCACGGCATGCACGCACGTACACACACACACACGCGCGCAGTCACGCACGCAAGCGGCGTGCACGGAGAGGGAGTAATAAGCACTCTCTGGTTCCTTGAAGAGGACGGCAGTTATTATGTAACCACTGGATCAGCGCACACACGCGCGCACGCACACGCACACACACACACACGCACACGCACGCACGCACGCGCATGTATGCGACACTTATCCACATATCGTCTCCGTCGGATGTTACTGTTACTTTTCACGATTCAAGTTCAAAAGCATCAAAGGTATAGCAGATCTACAGTGTGTTCGCTTGTGGATCTGCAACTTTACATGCTTCTGTGTTCAAGTATAGGGTGTTTAATTTACCATAGCAACACAAAAAGGTTTAGAATTATGGAGATGAGAGGTTTCTGTCCCGACACAGATATGCATGCGACGTGTTTATTTGTACACAGACTCATAGTCAGACATGTAAAGATGCATGCGCACGCACACACACACACACACACACACACACACACAGATTTGAATGATATTTAAAAAAGTGATACCAATAAATAAGAACTTAAAAGTGTTACTATATGTTAGCTCCATTGATCCAAGCCGGAAGACAAATCGTTTCGATAAACGAAACACGGTCTGAAAATGCACACGACGCACGCGTCCCACCCATCTGACCAATAAACACGCGGCCCACCCATCTGACCACTAAACACGCGGCCCACCCATCTGACCACTAAACACGCGGCCCACCCATCTGACCACTAAACACGCAGCCCACCCATCTGACCAATAAGCACGCGGCCCACCCATCTGACCACTAAACACGGCGGGTTCCAAGAAAAGGTTGACCCAGACGAAATGGTTGAGAACCATGCCGACCGACTGCACTAAAACAAATGTGTTTTTAGGAAAGGAAAAAAGGATTTGTCACAATCATGTGTCAGTTATCAATAACACACTTAAGAGAAAGTCAATATGGGATCAATATCAATATGTCGTCTGCACGGCTGCACCGGTCTGTGGCTGATTACTGCATCCAACCCATGACGACTTAGAACAACCACATAGGAAGCCATGCAGCCCAAACACGCCACTATACACTTTAGAAACAGAAAAAAAAAAACGCAATCCGCAACTGCCAACATTTTACAAGCGATACATAGCGGTTACCACGCTATATGAGCTTGTAGATCTGCTATTTTCCCAATAGCTAAAGTATAACACCGAAAGGGGTTCCCGCCCCCAAAATGTTTTTGTCGTTCGTAAAATCGTAAAAGAAACGGCAAAGAAGTTTAGGGGTAAGGCAAGGCGGTACACCTATTCTGAACAGGAACCCATTTTATGCTTTAGCTATTGAAAAATAGCAGATCTACAAGCTCATAGCGCGCCACCGAGTGGCGCGCTACGAGCTTGTAGGTCTGCTATTTTTGAAAAATCGAAGAACGACTGACATTTTTTAGAATCTGATCTCAGGTCAGGATGGGTTATAATCAGACCAGCGTGTGTCCAGTGGAAACCTCGTATGAATCTGATCTCAGGTCAGAATGGGTTAATTTATTTTCCCTAACCAAGTGCCCTCTGCATGACACTGTCGGGTCCTGTAAACGTCACACCGTCAGTACGTTGACAGCCCCGGTTGATGATGTCTTCCTTGTCTTGCTCAAGGGCACACGGTATACAGTAGTAGAGTATATCAGGCAGCGGTGGTGGAGGTTGCAGGGGATCGGCCCTGTGATCTCTACGTCGCGCGGGGGGAACAGCGTGCGAGCAGCCGGCGGATGAACTTGAACTTGAACTCCCACCAACTGTTCCTCACGACGTCATGCCCTGATCTGCCCTGACATTCTGCGGTACTATACGCCCCGAGACGCGTGTTCTTCTTCGTCCTCGTCTTAACAGCGCATTTTGACCCGACAACGGATTCCACAAAATGCCTTCTGAATCTTGACGTTTTTTTCTGAAAAACCCTATGTTTCTGTGTCAGTCGTTCTGACACATTTTCATGTCAAGGACCCCCAAAAAATATGTGTAATTGGTCGCCGACCCGACCCCCCCCCCATCTGAAAATATGTAGTATAGTCCCAGAAGCAGAGATTTGAGTTAAAAAAGCATTGGCTCTGAAAGAATATATATTCACTACATTTTCACGATTTTTCAAAAATTAGCAGACCTACAAGCTCGTAGATCTATGAGCTTGTAGATCTGCTATTTTTCATTAGCTAAATTACAACATAATGCTTAAAAACACCAAAAGGGGTTCCCAGCCCAAAATGGGTTAACCAGTAACCACTCAAGTCCTATACGCATATACCAATCCTATACACCAAATGGCAAAACAAATGCCAATAAGACAAGCCCACAACCGGTCGCATCGCAACACGGTTGTGAGCTTGTAGACCAGGTATTTACTCAGTTTCATTATGTTTGCTTTTTAAAATAACTATTATTAATCGTAACGGAGGCAAAAGGACAGGGGCTGCCTGCTGGCCTATATCGGTCTATAATAGGCTCTGGGCTGGCCTGACAGCGCGTCGCATATTCGAATAGCTTGAAGACTCTTTTCATACCATAAAGATCGATTCAAATGTCACACTATAATTCATGACAAAACAGCCATGGATTTACGGCTGTAAATCTCCCCATCCGTTTCCATTCTAGTAAACCATACATCTATAACCCCTTTAGGGATTCATAAACGTTGGAGATCATGTTACTGATTGAACTATAACGATCCATTTATATCCTCCTCGGTTCCTCAACCGTTTTCTCTGCAGGGGCAACAGAAGGAGCTGTATATACAGGATGTCAACATATTATCGTTCACACGTCCGGAAGAGAATCATTCCACGCATTTCTGGCATTTCCGCAGACAGCCGTGTCGCGTTCCAGATTGACGTACACAAAATGAGTGAACAGGTAGCAAAGTGTTTCACTTTGACAGGACACCGTATGTCGCTCCAGGGACCGGTCCCGTGAGACTTTCGCTATACCGTGCTGTCTTACTACAAACCCGCTGTGCACATAGGCCAATATATCTGTATGTGACCGAGACAGTACACAATACAATCCGCAGTTTTAATTCAACTCGAGAAAGTGTGTGAAAATTGACCCAAACGTATATAGCTTCAGGTTTTCATACTCTCACACGAAGCAGATTTTCACAAAACGTTTGCACACATATACAGCAAAAGGACACTACATTTGCCTCACCCATGCTCGTCTCTTTAGAGTTTAGACTGACTGATGTGCGTGTGTCACAGTCACAGACTTTGCCTGTCTAGCTCTTGTGATTCTATGTTATGTTCTAGTTGTTTTGGTTCTATATGTTGTCTTCCCCAGGTGTTTCCTCATGTGTAATCACTAATCAGCCCTCTTGTGTATATTAGTCTTGTTCCCCAGTCAGTCAGTCAGTCCTTGTCCAGTCATTGTTTGGTGTCACTTCTTGTTCAGTTCAACGTGTCTGTGTTGTTTCCCCAGTTATTTTGTAATAAATCACCCATCTTGGATCTTGAACTCTGTCTGCTTGCTGTCCCGCATTTGGGTCCTCTCACCACACCACCGGAACATGACAGCGTGTGTGTGTGAGTGTGTGTGTGTGTGTGTGTGTGTGTGTGTGTGTGTGTGTGTGTGTGTGTAATGGTGCCACAGGAAAATCAGCGCTTTAGCACGAACACAACCAGAGTTACTGCTCAATTTGTATAGCGATTCGTCACACTAGTCTCAGAGTTAAATGAACGAGCAAAACGTTTGGTTGTCCCCCTTTCTTTGTCTCTGTGTGTGACCGCAGTACTGTGTAGATAAGATTGTGTGATAGACGGCGCGTGCATGCGTTTGTGCGTGCGTGGCGTGGCGTGCATGGCGTCCGTGCGTGCGTTCCTCACCTGCACAGTTGGCGTAGCGCCGCCCGGCCACGCTGTCCAGCAGGGCCAGGATCAGGTTGTCGGGGGTGTCGGCGGTCAGCGGCGTCCACCCCAGCGCTCCGTCCATCGCCAGCAGGCTGGCGCTCTCGGAGCTCTGCTCGTCGCTGGACAGCGACGGGCTGCGGACGTCTCCCCCTCCTCCCCCTCCTCCTCCTCCTCCGGAACTCGACCCCGAGCTGCTGGTGTTGACGCCGGTACCACCACCACCGGGCCCGTTATTAACGCCGGGGGCCGCCGGGTGGTGGTACTGGTGGTACTGGTGGCATCCCCCGCCACCGCCGCCGGGTGGCGCCACCGCTGCAGAGGGCCAGGAGGGGGGGTCCTCGCTGTCCGGGCTGCGGGGAGAGAGAGAGAGAGAGGGGGGGGGGTCAAAATGATTTATTAAGTGAGTCAGTTAAATGAGTTATTAACCCATTTAGACCCGAGGACGATTCTACAAAATGTCTTCTAAATCCTGACAGTTTTCTGGAAAAAACCCCATGTTTCTATGTCAGCGGTTCTCAAACGTTTTCATGTCAAGGACCCCCTAGAATTATGTATTCGGCCGCCGACCCCCCCATCCATCTGAAAATATGTTGTTCCAGGGACCTCCCCCAGAAGCAAAGATTTGAGTTAAAAACGATCGCTCGGAAAGAATATAATTATATTCAGAGATTTGCGCCACATTTCCACGATTTCTCAAAAATAGCAGACCTATACAAGCTCTTGTGAGTGAGTATTAAGTGAGTCAGTTAAATGAGTTATTAAGCCAGCTCTCCACCAATCATCAGACTACTATTACAGAGTACAGATTACTGCAGACGGTCAGTCGACACAGGGTGTGAAGTCGGTTTGGAAGGTGTGGGGAAAAAAGAGTTGCTGAATGCACCTGAGAGCTGACACCGACAGACAGCTATACTATGGCGCTAAAAATAGCCTATATTATTATGGCTTGATGTCTTTTTCAACAACAAACCCTGCTGCTTCGCTATACAACTTGCGACCCGATGTGACAGTGTGTGTGCGTGTGTGTGTGTGTGGCGTGTGTGTGTGGCGTGTGTGCGCGCGCGTGCGTGCGTGTGCGTGTGTGTACACTGTCTGATCCCAGGTCAGCTAAGGGCAGGTATAGATTGGGAGAGGCACGTATATGGACAACGGAAGAATAGAAAGACAGAAAGAAAAACAAGACAAGGAAAAACAGGTTGGCTCTTCCCAATATTATTCCTGAAAAACTCAACTACGCTGAATTTGAAATGTCCACAAGAATGGCATGTGGATTGAACCACCTGCTATGTATGTGACACCAAGTAAAGTTTCACGGTTTAGAGGTCAAAAACTTGTCAGAAATGTCACAATTCTACTTTCCTTCTGAAATGGTTTTAAATGACCTCAGGTCTGGTGTTGCTGGGAATAGACTCCGTTTCCTGTCAGCCAAACTACCAGTTAACCCATTTAGGCCTGACGTCGAGAAAAAAAGAAAAAAAAAATCGCTCTGAAAGAATATATATTCAAAGATTCGCGCCGCATTTTCACGATTTTTCAAAAAATAGCAGACCTATACAAGCTCATGGCTATGAGCTTGTGTAGATCTGCTATTTTTCAATAGCTAAATTATAATGTTTAAAACACCAAAATGGGGTTCCCGTCCCGCCATCGTACAATCCATTCCCTCTCACCTGAAATACCGGCAAATATGTAACTTAGCTCAAACTTATGCAGCGTATAGAGCCGTAGACTATGAGGTTTCTTTTGATACGTCGTAAGTATACCAGTGCACAAACACAAACAGTTCACGAATCATCATAACTGTAACATTATCCTAGACCTATACGTGTAGAAGAATGGCTATTTCAGCAGTTTCACTATTACATCTATAACTTAGAGCCTCACTATATTGTTGTTGTTTTTTTTTTAAACAAACACATTTTTAATTTTGTCCATTCTGTATGGTGGAGTACGTTAATCGTTAATACAATAAAACATACAATTGGAGCGCTTGTATTTTCTACTTTGTCTCCCGCTGTTCCATTGAGACATTTGGGTTGTGTCAAAGCAGGTCACATCTCACCTATAGACACCAGGATCTGACTGTTCTGACACGAATGTTATCCCCTGAGCAAGCAGGCAGGCTACATTAGCTCAACGGCGACAAGCCCTTTGCTCAGGAAACCAACCGGGTTCAAATCCGGTGGTGGAAGAGGAGAGTCGACAAAGTTGTGCAAATGAGAAATGACATCTAACATCTTGTGTACCAAGGGGAAGGTACCAGGGAGGACATAGCCCTGCTGTATAAGGTACCAGGAAGGACATACTGTCTAACATCGTGTGTACCAAGGGGAAGGTACCAGGGGATGCCAAATCTTATAGAAAATCATTGGAATAAAACACAACATCCCCTTTTTTGTATTTATTATCGGCACGTATAGCTTTGTCCAGTTGGTCAGAACGATCTGCTTTTTAGGGTTTGCTGGTCCAGTACTAAGTAGTATTGTCTCTCAAAGTGGGGGTGTGGGAAAAGTATAGTTAATAAAGCATCACATTTTAACCACTTGATCCGTTTATACGTTGGCTATTAAAAAACGGAAGATCTACTCGTATAAGCTCACTGCAGCGCATCTGCTATTTTAGAAACTTTGGGGGAAAATGTAAAAAAAAATATTTGGAATAGGCCTGGGGGCCGTGGCTCAGCGGTCCAGGCACCTTGGCTGGTATAATCCAGGTCTGGCAGTGTGTGCCGCGGGTTCGACTCCCGATCCCGACGGCCTTTACTGCATGTCTCCCCCCCGCCCCCCCTCCCCATCTCTCTCTCCCCATTTCCTGTCAGCCTATACCGTCTGTCCCTCCATAAAATAAAAGGCGAAAGCACACATAAATCTAGAATCAATTGGGGGTCCGTCCTTCCAAAAAGTTTGAGAACCACTGCAGTACAACCACTGACACAACAAACACACATTATTGCAGGTTATACCGTTATTAATTTGACAACCCATCCATCCATCCATCCATCCATCCATCCATCCATCCATCCATCATCTCTCACCTGAACACCTCGCGGGCCTGCCCGCTCTCGGGCGACGTCTCCCTGAAGAAGGGCACCACTCGGGACAGGCTGGCCCGCCTGCGGGCTGCCCCGGTGGTCCCAATCCCTCCTCCTCCTCCTCCTCCTCCTCCTCCGCCTCCTCCTCCTCCTCCCCCGGCCTGCTTGTCCGCCCCTCCGAAGCCCCCGGCCCGCGTCAGTGCCGTGGTCTGCTTCTTCAGGAACTTCTCCAGGGGTTTCATACCGGCCGGCATGGTGGATTTATTTTTTTGGGGGGGGGGCTTCCACTATAGGATGAACTGTTTTCTCCTCTCCCAGAACTATATAGAGAGGCAGGTGCTTCAGTATCGATGAAAGAATTCGGGTTTACATCCTAGATTTCAGCTCAAGCACCTCATCATCATGCAGATGGTTACAGTTTATTTTTTTTCCTAGTTTCGTGATGCTTTTTGTGCGCGTGCGTGTGCGTGTGTGCGTGTGTGTGTGTGTGTAAAAGGAGAATGCTGTTGTTGTTGGGTTTTTTTCTTAACCCATTTGTATAGGATGTTTTTCCACACTCAAATCAGTGTTGCAGAGTGGAGAGAACGAGGTGGTGTTCGAGAGGTCTCTCTCTCTCTCTCTCTCTCTCTATGCACCTCGCGGTGCTACAATACAGATTCCATCGTCGTCCCCCATGCGCCTGCAGAAAAACAGCCTATAATCCAGAAAACCACCTTCTTCTTCTTCTTCTTCTTCTTATTCCTCCACCACATCAAACAGACGATGTTTTATATAGTTCCCTCTCCTCCTTATCCAGTCTAAACGGTCCGGTATAGGGTCTTATATATATATATATACCGTTAACGGTATCAACGGTTAACCGCGGTCTCAGTAGTCAGGTCGTGCTGTTGGTCGTGGTGCTGCCTGGTTGGTGTTGGTGTTGGTGGTGCAGGCGGGCGGCTCTGCTGCTGCTGCTGTCCACAGCACAGATCCCAACGGGCCCCTGTGCAGAACCCTGCAGGCAGGCAAGCGATCACACACAACACAACACAACACAACACAGAATAATAATGTTAAGAACAACACGAGTAAACCGAAGGAAGAGAAATCATGCACCTCTCGCTCTCCCGAGTCCCTCTCCCCCTCTCTCTCTCTCTCCTCCTCCGTGGCGGTGAATTCACACACTACACACACACACCACGCATTATAGTCTTCATCATCTAGGTTTACTATATCTCCTCTTCATACACACACAGTGCAGTGAGATTACGACCCCCCCCCCCCCCCTCCAAAAACATCAAAAGGCGCAGAGCGGAATGAATAAATAGTAATTTCCGTACCTCTAAATGGGAAGAAAAACATGCAGGCGTGTTTGGTGTGTGATCGCTCCGTCCGAGTCGTTCGTTCTGTCTGTCTGTCGCCTCACTCGCCTGGTTGTTGGAGCTGCAGTCTGTCTGTCTGTCTGTCTGTCTGTCTCACAGTCTCACAAACAGCCTGTTTAAAGAAACAGTCAGGAAGAGAGAGAGCATAAGACTATCTCTCTCTCTCTCTCTCTCTCTCTCTCTTACTGCCAAATTAGCAGAATGAGAAGTGACTCGTAACGTCCACAAGCAAGCGCTCTCTCCCTCTCTCTCTCTCTCTCTCTCTCTCTCTCACACACACACACACACATACACACACACCGGGGGCGTGCGTGGATCAGTGGATGTACACTACAGTAGCCTACACTACACTACACTACACTGCTCTCTCTCTCTCTCTCTCTCTCTCTCTCTCTCTCTCTCTCTCTAGAGTGTGATCTGCTGCAGTTTGCTGCTTGCGATGCTCTGATCACGGCGCGGCACGCGCGTGCGCGCATGTACTCTTGCGCGCGCACACACACACACACACACACACACACACACACACACACACAGACGGTGTCCCCCTGTTTTTTCTGTGACAGTCTAATTGTGGCTGAATGATGAGAATAGAGAAGCCAATGAACAGTGCAGTCTGTCTGTCTGTCTGTCTGTCTGTCAGTCAGTCAGTCAGTCAGTCAGTCAGTCAGTCAGTCAGTCAGTCAGTCAGTCTGTCTGTCTGTCTGTCTGTCTGTCTGTCTACATGTCTGTCTGTCTGTCTGTCTGTCTGTCTGTCTGTCTGTCTGTCTGTCTGTCCAAACACACATTCTCATCATAAAGAAAGCCTGCCTGTAATACAAAATACAAAGTAAACGTGTGGTTATTTATTTGTCTCCTATGTGTGTAGCGTTGTGCCCTGAGGGTCAATGATCGGCACCACCATGCAGCTGATCAATACTATGCTAGTACTACTGATCTGGACTCCCTGCCATGGCAATAATAGAGCAAATAGACTACTAGGGCAAATCAATCACTTCAGCTGTGTTGGTCCGTATACAGTGCGTAAAGCTGCTTTACTGTAGTATTGTAAAACTCATCAGTTAGCAGTGGTGGGGGGGGGGGGGGGGGGGGGAGTACACACATTATTTTTTCTTAAGTAAATGTATCAATACTGCAATATAAATGTAGCCTATAGTATTTTTACTCTGGAAAAAGTCTGCATGGAATTCAAAATGTATAGGCTATACTTCAGTATAAAAAGTACAAAAGTATATTATTGGCATCAAAAGTACAAAACGTTAATGTCTTAGTGTTTAGTCTAGTTTTAGTCGACTACATTTCATAGGATTTTAGTCGACTAAATCTACGGTTGATTTAGTCGACTAAAATGTCTTTTATATGTTTTTATTTCTTGACGGAATTGTCGATATATTTAGTCTTAGTTTTAGTCACCACATAGCTTAGTTTTTCTTTCTTCAGTGAAGAAAGGTAGTCGACGAACATTTTTCGTCTTATAGTTTCAGTCGACGAAAACAACACTGTAAATGTACTTACTGTAGTTATACTCTCCACCACTGGCAGTTATAGCTGCATGCAGATTACAGGGTATAGCAGATATAATGAGTAGAGCTAAATCAAACTAGATAACATGATTGTCTGTTTCATTTCACTAACAAAATGAGGCAAAAAAAAATGTTGTATGGTTTTGCAGATGAAAAGCCCCACCCTGCAGCCCCTGCATTCAAATACATGCTTTCATGTGCAACACTTTTACCTTTGTTCAAAAACCACTTTAAACCTACAGCGTGCGCCTATTTTGGGAACGGTTTCATGAATATTTTGGAATTGTTCATTCTTTTTTTATTTTTTGTTAAAATAAAAGAATTCTCCCAGAAATGTGAGGATTTACAAGCTCACAGTGCAACGTGATGCGACACGCTGTGAGCTTGTAGATTTCCTCTATTTATAACAAAGTGGGGTGAATATTCACAGAAAATATAGCAACTACTAGAGTTCATGGATTTGGCTAAGTAAGGCTAAGCCCTGTTGAAAACCTATTTTTGGGGGCCATAGATCAATTCAAACCAAGACTAGTCAGATCTGGCCCAAAATATCACCTGAGTTCTACCAACATGAATTCTGCCCACTATGAAGGACGTCCCTGGATGAATCAGAGAGAGTCCGACCGAGGCCAGATCAACTTAAGACAGTCATATCATAACTAGTCAGATCTGGCCCAGAATAAGCTATATTATTTCAACTGGTGAAGACGTCCTGGAAATGACGTAAAGATCATCCCCAACATGGGCTGTGATCTGGCCTAGTCCTGAACGTAAAGATCATCCCCACATGCAGGCTGTGATCTGGCCTAGTCCTGAACGTAAAGATCATCCCCAACATGGGCTGTGATCTGGCCCAGTCCTGAACGTAAAGATCATCCCCATATGGGCTGTGATCTGGCCCAGTCCTGAACGTAAAGATCATCCCCAACATGGGCTGTGATCTGGCCCAGTCCTGAACGTAAAGATCATCCCCAACATGGGCTGTGATCTGGCCCAGTCCTGAACGTAAAGATCATCCCCAACATGGGCTGTGATCTGGTCCAGTCCTGAACGTAAAGATCATCCCCAACATGGGCTGTGATCTGGCCCAGTCCTGAACGTAAAGATCATCCCCAACATGGGCTGTGATCTGGCCCAGCTAGTCCTGAACGTAAAGATAATCCCCACACTTTTTAATGTTTTGATGTTTGATTTAGGTCATATTTAGCAGAATTATCACCTCTTATCATCATACAGTATACATCATCATGGATCATCTCATGCTGGCCGCATTGGCCAATCAGAATGCCTGTTGCCTGTGATTGGTTAGCTGATTTGCTCGGTTTACATATGACGTAAAATGTCCCCTATACAATGTTAATGGCGTTTAATGTTTTGATGTTTAATTTACGTCATATTTAGCGGATTTCTGGCGTCGTTTCTCCGCTCATCGTCAATGGCAAAACGTGAGACGGGCGAGGACAAAATGTCGCGGACGTTTGACCGGAATGGTCAGGATGCAAAGAGAGGAGAACAAAACTCACAAAAACAAATGAAGCTCTATAAACCCCATGAGCATCCGTTCCGTATCGTGGGGAAAGCTTTCACACGCTCCACACGTCCCAAACTCGTCTCCCTTCTGGCTCCAAAACTATGGAATGCACTTCCCATCAAAGTCAGAACTGCAGCCTCACTCCCAATCTTCCGCCGTATAGTCTGAAAACCCACCTCTTCAGACTCCACCATGGCCCGTATAGCACTTGCCCTAGCCCCTTAGATAGCACTTTATGTAGACTTAGATAGTATTTTAGACAGACTTATAGCTCGTTACGTAGACAGCACTAGAATTGTGCATTTTATGTAGTCATATAGCACTTTATAGTACACATGTATATTGTATAATATATAATATAGTATAGTATGTATAGTTGACATAGATACTCCACGGTTACGTTCTTAGTTTATACATGATTCATGATAACTACTTTTTTATATACGTGATGTATGCCATGCTTTTGTTTTTTGTTCTCAATGTAAGTCGCTCTGGATCAAGACTCGAGCGTCTGCTAAATGCCTAAATTGTAAATTGTAAGCTTTCACAGTTAATAGCAGAAACGTTAAATGTACTAGCATGGAGCCCTGAGGGACAGGAACCCATTTTGGTGGGGTGGGGTTTTTTTACCCTTCAAGACGGGAACCCCTTTTGGGGTTCTTGTTGCTATAATGTAGGCTATACAGCAGCATAACAACATTTAGAAGGGTTTTTTTTTTTTTAATCTGCCTCAGTTTAGTGGTTATAATATTCCACTCCACAAACCCATATACACTGCAGCTCATATTAATAGCGTCAATATGAGACATTGATGTTTTGGTCGCATTCCTGTACATTGTGTCCTTAATACCAAAACAGTCGTGTGCTCCATTTTCTGAAAGCCCCCCGTGGCCTGCCCTGCTGCACCCCACTGCTGTCTGAGTCTGACTGGCTGGATGTTACTGGGACAACTGGCTTTGGGGTTGGCTGGCATCCATCTTTTCAATCAGCACGTCGTCACAGACAGCCTGATATATAACCCGTTTAG
>NC_137872.1:36629453-36631953 GCF_963924005.1 Protomyctophum bolini | reverse complement strand
TGCACGTTTCATTCTTTTACTCAGAGATCCGTTTAGCTACACATGTAATATTTTCAGGCAACGGACCTACACATGTCAGCTACCATAAACCACTTCAAGTTATTTTTTTGATCAAACAGGTCGGGAGTTATTAAACCGAACGTGGACGCTGTTTCAGTGTTACATTTGCTGCGCATATCGGATTAATTGTAACGGCATGCATGATAAATGTAACAACGCTAAAAAACACCATTAAACATATCGTTTTCAGCTTAAAGCAATTATATTTCATTGAAGCAACTCCTTAGCATTGTTTTCATACCATGGATGTGATAACAAAATGTATCAAACATAAGGGAAATATTAAATAGTATCGGGTGTACCAGTTTGGCCATTTCTTTTTTTTCAATGGGCCAATACATTGATTAAACAAACGTTTGATTGATTGAGTTGTACAATGTTATACAACCCTAAACTAATTTTAGAATACACTACACAATACAATACAAATTTAGAACATATTTTGCACGTTTAATTTTTTTACTCAGACATCCCTTTAGCTACACATGTAATATTTTCAGGCAACGGACCTACACATGTCAGCTACCATAAACCACTTCAAGTTATTAGGACGAAATAACTGACAGGAGTGACGGTGCTGTGCTGTGAGTAAACTAATAGGGGAGAGCCGCCAAGGATGTAACATTTTGCACGTTTCATTCTTTTACTCAGAGATCCGTTTAGCTACACATGTAATATTTTCAGGCAACGGACCTACACATGTCAGCTACCATAAACCACTTCAAGTTATTTTTTTGATCAAACAGGTCGGGAGTTATTAAACCGAACGTGGACGCTGTTTCAGTGTTACATTTGCTGCGCATATCGGATTAATTGTAACGGCATGCATGATAAATGTAACAACGCTAAAAAACACCATTAAACATATCGTTTTCAGCTTAAAGCAATTATATTTCATTGAAGCAACTCCTTAGCATTGTTTTCACACCATGGATGTGATAAGAAAATGTATCAAACATAAGGGAAATATTAAATAGTATCGGGTGTACCAGTTTGGGCTTTTCTTTTTTTTCAATGGGGCAATACATTGATTCAACAAACGTTTGATTGATTGAGTTGTACAATGTTATACAACCCTAAACTAATTTTAGAATACACTACACAATACAATACAATTTTAGAACATATAATATTGGCCAATATGTCAAATATGTAAATATTACATATAATGGCATTGAATGGAAGCGGACCATTTGTAACACATGTTACAAATGACCCGCTTTTGCAACTTTTCTTTGCCGTTGCTTACAGACCAGAATGAACGTGAATTCCGTCTAAACACGATGCAAACTAATGAAGAACATAAGCATGAAGACATCCATGTGGATTTTTATTCACCAACACCAAAGAAAAAAAAAGGACCACACATATACTCCAGGTGTAAAATTATACGCATTTTGAAAAAAGTCAGATTTTCGCCAATAACTCCCCGTAGGACAAAGGTAAACACTTCAAACTTCCTGGGCACGTAGAGTACGTTGCTGTACACATACTGACGCGATGGCGTCATGGTGGCGTTGACCAATCAAGAGATAACGTCCATGTTACAACCATGAAGCGTTACAACCTTGGCGGCTCTCCCCTACATTTGTTACTAACATTAGGTTGTGGCGAAGTAGAAACATGGCGAGCAGATAGTGTGTTTTGGACAAACAGGCTAGGTATTGGTGTTGATTTGGGTCAACTGGACAAACAGCGTGGTGTTGTTTTGTGTCTGTGTTTGTGTTGGAGCGCCTCAGTGTGGCCGTACAGGTCATGTGCAACCTCTTCCACAGAGAGATGGAGACACTAAATCTCAGCTGGACAAACATGTTTGCATGCATGCATCGCTGCCTTGCATGCTGTGTGCTACTGTTGAGTCTGTCACTTACTTTGACTGATTTATGGCATTGTCTTTCTGTTAAAATCCAACTATGTTAATTTAAGAACTCTGGGCATATAGGTCATTGTTTATTCACTGTGTAGCCTATTGTATGTCAGACTGTATGTCTGTCCCACAGTCACAATCCTTTAGTAATTAGGCTGTGGAAATATTCAGGACAAAACAATGGTACATTTCCAATAACCCATCCGTTACTACATGTGGAGTCAACTCCCGCCATTTATTTCTTCCCATAGTGCGTGGCGAAGTAGCTCTGGGATGAGTGCGCGCGAAGCGCGCACGAAATTCTAGTACTGTACATTGGTGTCCCAGAGGTAGCGTAATTAAGCAATAGTACACGAGAGGGGGTGGTTTAACGTCATTAGTGAACGCCTGCAGAGTTAAAAAAATTACTAAAATTACTAGGTTAGGTTTCTGGTTTAGGTTTGGGGAACATAGTGGGAATATCCCACTGACCGAGACCTTCAGTAATTGGGTCTAAAGATCAAAGACAAGACTGTTGTAATGTTATGTAAAAACATGATCTAACATTTGCCACGGACAAGCACACGTCTTGCC
>NC_137872.1:36586953-36626953 GCF_963924005.1 Protomyctophum bolini | reverse complement strand
ATGAAGTTGTCTGTGGGAGACAGAGATTTCTCTTTCTATCTCTGTCTGTGAGTGGGAGAGGAGGTGTTACATCATCAGTAATGAACCAATTAGGAGCAGAGAGCAGCAGTTGAGTGTATAGTGGTGTGGGTGCACTTCTCACTGAACGCCCCTGAACTAACATGGTTACATAATGTCTCTCTCCCTCTCTCTCTCTCTCTCTCTCTCTCTCTCTCTCTCTCTCTCATACAACCACATGCAGCTGCAATGGACACGTGTGCAAACAGCTCTGACATGCATGCTGGAACCTGCAGCACTCACAATGCATGCGCACGCACATGCTCTCACACACACACACACACACACACACACACACACACACACACACACACACACACACACACACACACACACACACACACACACACACACACACAGACACACATGCACACACACACCTCCAACGGTCAGGCTCTTTTTATGTATATGCATTCTGAATATTCATGAAGTGGGGCCCCGGGATCCTGATCCTTCATTGGCTGAGAGAGCGAGTGTCTAGAATAGACGATGATGAGTGAATGAATAAGTATAATATGTAAGTGATTTAAAGTTTTAAATATTCCGATATTACTACAGCATTGCATATATACAGTGCTTGTTCAGTAGCACGGGTCTTTCCGTCTCAACCGGTTTAGAACACAGAAGTTAGTTACATTTTCAGGTCGGGATGCCAATTTTAACCATTCGGGAGAGAGAACAGAAGCAATTAAACAATATATGGTGCATTTATATTATATATATAGCCGGGGAGCCACAGGCCCAAAATTGGACATTCTATAATTTGTATTTGTGTTTGTTCTATTCATTTGGTCATTATCCACAGAATGAGAGGCCTGCTCTGCCGGAAACATTGCGAAAAAAAGTTTTTGCATGCTTACCACACCATACTAAGGCAACATTTCCCAAATTTCATCATGCTTTATAATGTGACATGTCAAACTAGGGGGTTTTCATCATTCTGAATCCATTCCAAGCATTAGTTTTGCATGAAAAACACTCCTTGGCCTAAATTTGGCCATAGCCACTTGCCAAAATGTGCCCATATGTGCTGACCTCATCACATTTGTGATGACAGCTATGGCCGTTTTTAGGCCAAGGAGTGTTTTTCGTGCAAAACTAATGCTTGGAATGGATTCAGAATCATGAAAACCCCCCGAGTATTGGTTATTTATGGTGTGGTATCCAAAAATGGGCGTAAAGTTTTTCTCGCGATGTTTTCGGCAGAGCAGGCATAATACTCGCACGCACGAACACACGCACACACACACACACACACACACACACACACACACACACACACCGATGACAGAGGAAACCATGCAAAGGCACCAAAATGCACATCCTGCTCGCGTCACATATAAGTTATGCCATGAGTGTTCACTTCGTAAAAGTGTGTCAACCCCCATCGTCTGCCAGAGAAATGCCTGCTGCCTCTTAAGGTTACATTATTATATCCTTATACTACAAACTTATACATCTTTGGGGTATTCCTGAATCTTATGTCATATTATATATTATATGGTACATAATTATGCAATTATTAACCCACAAGACAGTACAGTACAAGAGGAAATATCAGATTCCACTAGAAAGCTGAAACTAACTTGATACACCTGACATATTACATTCAATCATTCTTGATTTGTATGTAGAAGTGTATAATTGTAAGTCTCTAAATGTTCTGATGAATTGAAAATGGTGGGCCTTTGTAAACAAGTGTCCAGTTTTTGTATTGAGTTCTACTTTTGTTTAAATGTATAGGCCTACTCATTCTGCATACTGTTTATAAATCAATACATTGAAACTGGGACTCACTCAACTGATGCAAATTACAGTAATGTTATTCAACAGTGAGTGACTTGTGAAATGACGCGAGTCAGTTGACCAATGGGGTCCTTCCTAGTACTTCCTGCTTTATCTCTCTCATAGCATAAAGAGGAACTAAGCTATAGGTTGTTTGTCGTTGTCCTCCTCAGTTCATACTTAGTAGTTCATACGATCTTTCTTTGAGACTTTGACTTTGCATTCATATCGTCGACGTTGTTCCACGCTCCCAAGGCTAAAAGGTACGTTTTTCCCCCTGTGTGAGTCATGTGTTTTTGTAGAATACCAAACTGACTAAAGCCCTTGCCACAAACTGTACACATAAAGGTTTTTTCGCCTGTGTGGGTCCTCATGTGTACTGTTAGATGACCCTTTAGACTAAAGCCTGTGCCACTGTAATTTTCAACTGCTTCTGGTACAATGTTAATGTGTAGTTTCACACTTTTAATCACAATACTTTCTGCTACAGCTATCTGCAGTTTCATCTGAGCCTCTACCAGTTTAATCTGAGCCTGTTTTCTACATAGGTGAGTCTATATGGAAACATTATTCTGGTAGTGTTGGGCAAAATGGCTGTCTTCAATGGGGGCGGGGTTGCAAAGTACTGCAATTAATGTGTCGTTTCACACTTCACAGTACTGCCACCAGACCCAGCCAGTTCCATTCCAGAGGATCACCTGTTTTCTAGAGGTAAATTCATATGGTATACTTACACTGCTGTTTTCTTTTCCAGAACACCACACACCTGCACAATAAATAGAGATGGCTTCTGGAGTTACATTACATTCATTTTAGGCCCTACATTTTGTGAGCTGAGCAGTGAGTGAGCTGAGCACCCGGGCCACACTTGACTCTACATGATATATATATTTATAGTTTTTAGCCACGTGTATGCAGTGCACTTGATGAATTAATCTGGCTATATTATTCTTGTCACAGTTGACAGTTCAATAATACAAAACATGGTTCAGTCTTTGTAGGCCTCGGCCTAGCCTACTTGTCCTGACGAGGCTCAGCCTGGTGGTGACGCGAAAATAAGTTACAGCCCATAATGACCGAAGTCCGAAGCCATAACATTGAAATATTGAAATATTGAAATAATAATATATCATATGCAATATAACTATACTGCCTATTATTATATTTGGTTAAACATCTAAAGCTTCATAAAATCTGTAGTACTGTTGTCTCTGTTATTATTGTTATTATTATTATTATTATTATTATTACTATTACCATTATTATTATTATTGCAGACCCAAAATTTATGTCATATAGCCTATAAGCGATTGACTCAATAAAAATATTCATAAAAGTATATCATTTATTTAGATTATATGTCTAAATGTAGGTCTAATGTCTAATTGTTATATAATTTTACTTGATCAATAGTGGTGACCTTGAAATAAATAATAATAAATAGTCAATTCTAAATTGTTAGTAGGGCCTAATATTATCAAGTGATTGGTTTGTCATACTAATATTTTAGACCTTCATGGTTTGGTGGCTTTGCTAATCTAACCTTTTTTTTTCTCCAGATTTTCTAATTTTCTTCATTGCACCACCTTAAGTGATGGCGCAAAATTGTCTGTTAGGGATTCTTGAGAATCTTGATTCTGTACAATTAAGTAAATTCCATTGGCAAATGTGCAACAATTCCAATGGTAAAATTAAAAGATGGAAGCTGGAAGATCCAAAAACTAGCAAAGTTTTGACTAGGGAAGCCACAGCAGACCTGCTGGTGGAAACATATACAGATGGAGCTCTGCAGTTCACACAACGTCTTCTGGAAAACATGCAACGGAACGATCTAGTGAAGAAACTTACAGACACTGTCACTGGGACAGGATCCAAAGGTAATTACATTATTTAAATTACATTAGGCTACATTAAATTACATTAAATTTTTCATGGAATATCATTCCCCCCAGGTGACAGGGTCAGAAGCCAAAGTTAGTTCCTGAGTAGATTAGAAGATTTTTGCAGTTTGAACACTATGGGAGAAAGTTATACTCCGCCACTTGATGAAATACAACATATTGTACTAATTAGTGCTGATGATCACAAAAATATATATGTGAGGCATGAATTCAGTTTCAGTTAGGTGCTGTCCCGCCAAATTATATGTATTTGGCAAGCTCATAGCGTGGCACGGAGTGACGTAATATGAGCTTGTATATCTGCAATTTTTGAAATAAAAAGGAATGGTTGAAATGGTGGTTAAATGGTTATAATATAATGGGTTAACCAATGAAAAGTATTATTACAAGAGTTTGACTAAATAATAACTACTTTGGATCCATTGGAGGGTTCTTTTTCGTTTTTGACATACAAGTTTTCTGGCCAACAATAAATTATGATATTATTTATTATACTAAAAAAGTGAATCTTGTCTTCAAGGTGGTACTGCATCTCAGCAAAATGTCAAGTCCCAAGGAGAGTCAGAAGAGCTGCTGGTGTCTGTGAAGAGTGAGTTAAGTCAATTGCCAGACCTCCTAAAAGTTATACAGGGCCAACTTCTGGCTAGCAATATTTGCAGAAGTTATGAAGAACTTGAGTTAGCCAAAGCTCATATCCTCTGTCCAGAAAAAGCATGGCTAAGAATGGAAATTGTCAGAGACAAGGTGCGTTCAGACATGCTTGAATGTAGGATTTCCTTTGACATACAGCTGAACTGCACACGTTTAAGACTGCCGGATCAAGATGCGCCTGCAACGCCGCAATATGGGGCAATGAAACACTTGTCAATGGCAGTTATGGCACATACACTTATGTCTGTGAGGAGTGAGTTTGTTAAGAGAGTGTCAGAGGCCACACTGTTGTCTTTGCTGGATACACTTCTGACTAGGACCGTTATTAATGATTGGGAATTGGAAATGGGATTAGAATATCAATATAATAGGGCAAATAGATCACGGTATATTATCGACATGGTGCGGATGAAGGGAAACAAGGAGAGTGCAGTAATGATTGAAACAATTCAGAAGCTGGACCCTTACCTTGCTAATTTTCTTTGGGGTGCTCCCATGCAGGCACATGCACAAATAGGGTCCAAGGGGGGGCTTGAATCCGTACCTAGAGGTGTTGCTGCAACTCAGCAAAACGTGACAATGGAAAATAAGTTGATGACTGTGAGGAAGGATTCCCTAATGAGAATCTCAGAGGCCAAGCCTACTTCTTTACTGCACAATAACAGTGATGAAGAAATGGGTTTCTCCACAGGTGAAATGTTGAGGACACAGGTCGACATGGTGCGGAAAAGGGGAAAGAGGGCGGGTTTAGAAATGACTGATATGGTTCATCAGCTGAATCCTAACATGGACCCTATCCTTAGTGAAAAGCTGACTTTGGCTTCTCCCTTGCAGGCACGTGCACAGATATGGCCCATGGGGGGGCTTGAACCTCTGCCTCTTTGGCAGAGTACACAATTGCTCTTTATTTTGACTGGTATTAATTGTATTGTATTTCTTCTTTATTTTTTATTGAAATCGTATCAAATATAGTCACGACAAGGACACTTCGACACTAACTCTGGGGGCGCCTGCAGGGTTCGAACTGGCAACCTTGCGGTGGCCCCTGAGCCACCGCCGCCCAGTACATTCTCTTTCCTGATTGTACACAATTTGTAAACCACCAGAAATGTATTCTGTTTACAGTAAATTCATCTTTAAAGTAAACTACAGGCCTACTGTTCTAACGACACAACGTTTGGTGCGTTTCATTTCATTTCCTACACCTTTCCGTCCCCTCTGGACCAGAGGGTCAGCTATATGTGACTTAACATTGAACGGAGCCTTTTATTTATCCGTTTGAAAGCTAGCTGCTCTCGAAAAGCCTGATTTATATATACTTTAGAGTTGCCGCATGGTGTCGCCTGCCGCAAATAGCAGGTCTATACAAGCTCACGTCACGTTCGCCACGCGCTGCGAGCTTGTAGATCTGCTATTTACCAAAAGCACGACACCAGCACGCAAACCAAGTATAAATTGAGGCTTATAAAGCGGCACACCTAATGCAGCAAAAAGTCTATAATCTCCTCCACATTGTCCACGAGACGGCGGGAGATCAAAGAGCACCGCAAGCTGCTGTGGAGGGAAGATTAG
Organism: Protomyctophum bolini; assembly: GCF_963924005.1. Lineage (NCBI taxonomy): Eukaryota > Metazoa > Chordata > Actinopteri > Myctophiformes > Myctophidae > Protomyctophum > Protomyctophum bolini. The sequence goes on along the minus strand of NC_137872.1, from coordinate 36,620,987 downwards.
TTCTGCTCCCTGAGAATCCACACTGCTCTCTCTGTGTCTCTCTCTCCGTCTCTCTGCCCTGTTGACATTCATTCTTAAAGCCTCAGTGTGTCACTTTTTTTTTAATGAATGAAATGTAATTTTGTCCAATCTGTATGGTAGAGTTATGTTAATACAATATAGCGATATACAAGTAAGACGTGCAAACGCCGGGAAGCGAACGCAGCTCGTAAATTGCAATAACAATTAGAATAAATCATGTCCTTTTTTAAAGTTTTTTTTGTTTGTTTTAAAGTACTTTTAAGGTTTTCTTTTTTTTTCGTTTTTGTTTTCTACTTTGTATCACACTATTTTGTGTGTGATACAGCTGCGCCCTCTGGTGGCGGGCGGGTGGTGTCACAGCGTGCAGCAGGTTACATAGTAATCGTCGCTCATTGCATTCGCAACAATCTGTATGGTAGAGTATGTTAATACAATATAACTTATACAACCTGTATGGTAGAGTTAGAGTATCTTAATACAATATACCTTTAATTTCAACCTATCTTCTTCCATGGAAGGGCTATGGGCAGTTCAGAAACCCGTCCACCAGTGACAATCCTAGCGAATAGAAACTGCAGCCTTTCTATTTGCAATGCAAAAATGGAAGCCATCGTTCTCACGATAACAATCTAAAAAAAAAAAAAACACCTGCCTATATATGAGGTTACTGGCGTACGGTTTTCTGAACTGCCCACAGCCCTCCTATGAGACACAGCTATAGAACAGAAATGTGGTATTTTATCATGAACATTAGTGAGGACCAATTATATGAAGATAAACATTAACATTTCATTATAGAAAATCCATTAAGTATATTTTGGGTCCTGGGGAGAACCAAATTTCTCTTTTGGGTCTCGACTCTTAAAACATTTGGGAACCGTGCACTGCTATGGTTAAGGATACTGCTAGTTTTCAGTGACACCAGGAAGGTAAATTATGTATTCACTGATATGTCCAAGATCAAGATAGATCTTTTAGCGCCCTCTTAACTGCTTTTTACGTTTGACCTGGGACAACACAAAAAAACGATGCGTCAAGTTATTTAAAACATGAAACCGTTGAATTGTATATGGGGTATATAGCCTATAGCCAAAGCTGACCCCAGTTCCTGGTTAGGCCTTTCTATAAAAAAATATTTGGCCAATGTTTGACCGTTTCTTATAGTAGGCCTATATAGTTTATTGGTTTTGAAGTAATAATGGTCTTTATGATAGATTGATTCTTAATTTAGGAGTGTCATGCTTCCGAAGAAGCTCAGCCCATATGGACTTCATTCTATATTTAATGGTTGTATTAAAAAGTAATTGTATAACAACAATGTTGCACATTAAGCTAATCATCTGGGAGTGGGGACCGGAAATCATTTAAGGGACCCCCAGTTTGGGAACCACTGAGCTAGACAGCTAGAACTTGGTATCCAGGGCCAGTTTGCCAGTTACCTGCCCTGAGAACCACGGTTTGAAGGAGAATCCTGCTCCATGAAGAAACGAAGATCTTTTCTCATCAGGATTGTGAAGACAAGAGACGAGACAAGTCAGAGACATGGCGATGCCTTGCCCTCGCCGTCACATAATGGACACACAAGCAGGCTACTGTTGTGGTAACTGCAGCCTGCTATAGCGACTCAGTGAGAGTATGTTAGTCAACATCTCCATCTACTGGTAAAGTATGGACATGACAGTAAGAAAATATATCTTGACTCATATTTGATCAAATACCAGTAAGAACTTCTCTCCCCTGTGAGAGCTCATCCAAGTCAGTTCATTAAAGGACAAATTGTCATCCTTTCCACAAATAAAACGTTCCTGGTTTGAGTCCCATGAATGGCAAGAGAAACTTTTGGCAATCAAAAATGCTCGAATATATTTCATCTTAAGTCATTGACATTGTATAATAAAGATTCTCAGCTCATTCATGAATTAAAACAAATAAGACAGTATCAGTATACTGCTAAAGATGCTTTTAACTTTACAGGCCAGGGCTTTCCCAAAATAATATGAATTTGGACTGGGGCTCGTGGGAGTTGAGGCATTACATTTCGTTTGATTAGATTTCAGATAAAGTAAAATAGCCAAACTACAAGTTCAAAGTTTGCCTCTTCTTTCTTATGTAATATTTGATCATTTGGTTCTAAAATAGGAGTATGAATCGGCCCTTAGTCAGGTGCTTGAAACACAAAAGGAACATGCTAAATAAATACATCGATTGTGCGCAGATCTGAGGTTCCCTTTATTTTTCCAATGTTTGTCTTGGAAAAAACAAACATTAAACCTGTATATAGGAGGGGCTAGCGCCCCTCAAAAATGAGGACAGTGGAACATTTATTTTACTTATATTCTTTATTGTTCCTCTGTCTGGACCAAAAAAAAAAAAAAAGAAAATAAACATTGCCATCATAACACTGAACACACCCATGAATCTAACAAACGTAAGGAGCTCTGCAGTGAGAGGGGGGGGGGGGTCAGAGGTGGTCAGCATAACCACACTCCAGTCACCATGAATACAGTCAAATAGATTGGGGTCAGATATGAGATCAGCAGAAACCGGGGCTGGCTTCAGTTCACCCTCACAACACAAACTGGGTGTTCGTTTGAAGTTCAAACTCTCGAGTGACACAGGATAGCAAAAAAAAAAACAAATAAAATTGGAATAAGACATCCATCCAGATACGGACAGTGAGTGGTCAGTGTATTGTTAGTTTCAGAAGCCAACGTCTGGGAAAGATGAGGGACAACATGGTTGTGTATGCTACAAATATATACCGTCCTATTCTCTTTAAATGTGCAGAGACATTTTACACAATGCATAACTATCCAACCAGATCGGTCCTTTCAAGTGTATTTAATCTAAATTCAAATGCATGACCGACATTCAATGTGAAGTCACGTTTCAACAACAAAAACGTATATAATAAACTCTCTCTCCAACTTTGCTTTTTGTTGAACCGTTTCGTTTCAACAGAGATGTGAAGTGAACCCAGCCCTGGCTCACACGAGTGAGGGCAGATTCACGCTATGGTCGGTCCCGGGTTGCGTACCGTACACTACACTCGGGACCATTTGGCAGATACCGTTCCCCCGGGAGCGGATCACCCAACCGTACCCGGGACCACATGGGAGGTAGTCTCAGTCAGGACCGATTGAATTGAAGTGTAACTCGGATACGGATCGCTGCAAATGTGAAAAGCATTGGATGCGGTTGAATGAAGTGCACTCGGGTTGCGGAAAGAATGGAGGCCAGGCAACCGTATTCGGGAACAGTTTGAACAAAAACGGACCGAGTGTGAATCTGCCCTAAAAGTCACTCAAGTTGATAAGGCAGAGATGAGCCAGAATCTCCGATCGATAGAACCACACGGATTCAAATAGAGATGGAACAAGTAGGCCTATACTGTGTATACATACACTCTGGTCCGAGGTGAACATGTTTAACACAACATGAATGTTTGAATGATGAGGCAGCGGCAGCCACAAAGAAAGGAGACGAATCGACGACAACTAAAGCGTAATCATTACGCTTCGAGAACAGGAGCTTTCTCTTCTCTCGCGTCAAGCACCTGGTTGTGAGCAGAACATGCAGCACAGTACAGTATAGTCAGTGGTTCTCGCTTTGTCCTGGATGTATACGTGAGGATCGGTATGAAATAAACAAAAGAAAAACAGGAATACATTCTTCCTATAGGAATTTATGCCGTGTGCTTCTATAGAGACAACTGTCATTTTGGTTCCTTTATCATCCTGGAAACCCCACCACTACTAGGGGACTTGACTTCTGTGGGGGGGGGATTTTGGAAGAAATGATGATGAGTTGATGACAAAATGAATGCCTAATGAAGGTTTGTTAACCACGCTACTTTGGGGCCTATAAATAAGTCTATGAATCTACTAGCTCGCAAAACGCGTCACATCCCGATGCGTAAATAGTTTTGATATATTCACCTTTGTTGTATGACGAAGTGTACACATGGCTTTAAGTGGTTAGGTAAGGTAAAAAAAATTAAGTAAAAACTACAGTTGATCAGCAGAGGCCACTTTCAACACTCCTCCCAATTTTAATTAAAAAATAAAACAAAAACTGAACTAAAGACACATTCTGGGATTAACGCACACATATACAACAGTATATATGTAAAAGAAACAAAAACAAGCAAATCAAAAACAATTACAACTAAAATACCGATAAATTCAAAAGCCAGAGGGCTTTCTTTGTTTCTCATCCAATGTATAATATTATTTCAGTGATTCATAAGTCCATAAATAGACTATTCAAAAAAAACTAAACACTGGAGGTCCCTGCCGACACATATTTATTTAAGGTGACCGTAAAGAGTTAGCTAGCTGCTTTTTGTAGAGCTAGTAGTAGTTTTACAATATTCTTTATTTTATTTATTCTTGCTCTGTCATCCTCTTTTCAAGCGTTTATATACACATTTAGACTTTTTATGTACAGCAACATTTATGCATCCTAGTCTCCTCTCCAACAGAGTCACGTTCACCATTTGAAGTCCCCCTATTAGTTAAAGTGGATAAAAAACAGCGGCAGCATTTAAAAAGAAAAGGGCTGAAAGCTTAAATTTACATCAAGCAAATGCAACATGTAATGTTTTCATATAAAAACAAATATATTCCAACTACAACTGAAAAAAGGTGCAAGCACACTACTTTAAACACTTACGTTTCCTAGGATTGTGGGTGTTTTACGGAAAAAGGCTTGTGTGGGGAAAAAAATAATAGGATTTGTACCCTTTTCCCTTAAAAACCCAGTGCTGCATCATCTGAAACACTCCCAATAGGGGGCTACGGCAGGGGGGGGGGGGTCCCAACCTTTGGGAACAATGTTCTGTTGGGAAGACGGCTCGAAAAACTAAGCCAAAGAAAACATTTATGAAAGCATTTCCCCCCAAATGAAAAGGGCCAGTGACTTAAACTGAAAAAGGTCAGTGAGGGAAGCGACAGAGAGGGACAACGAAAGAAAAAGAAATATGAACACCTGTCATCAGCCAACGACTGATGCTTAATTACTTGTTATTTTTATTCTATCTATTCATAACTGATGTATTTGGTTGTCTCAATTTACTCAACTCGTCACCTGAAGTCACGACGAGTGGAGGAAAATAATTATGTAATAAAACGAGCCGTCCAAACGTCCAAAACGGTCACTGTAACCAAGTACAGTACGAGCTCCTTTTTTAACGCTTAGCGACTATATTGCTTCAAAGTGTTTTCAGGGTAAGGTCCTTCATCCATTCAGAAAATACTGGTGGGGTGGGGTGTGGAGTGATAAAGCAAAAAAATTAACTAAATGGACAGCCACACACATGCTTGACCTCAGACTGACGCCGACACTAGTTCCAAGTCTTTCCACCGGCAGACTTTTTTTAAAAGCTCGACTCATGCTTCGTTTGCACACGCCGAGAACAAACGGCCCGCCTAGGACAGGACGCTCGCAGCGTGTCTGTCGCACCTAACGCTGCGTTGTGAGGTCTAACGTTCTCCAACCGTTATTGGCGAGCGACGCCGTCGCACGGCAGAGGGGAAAAAACCCGTTGGCTTTCAGTCCACAGTGAGACGACGACGACTGCCTTCGATCGGGTTAAGAAAAGATAAAACGGGAAAACGTGAAGAGAAATATGAGGAGAAGTGAAGCACCGGTTTAAAAAGGGGGCATAACACTCATTTTCAACATTGATCTATGTCATAAGTATACCTTAAGAGAGGTTGTGTGGAAATGAAATGAAATAAAAATTAAATGACCTTCCGTTTGAACTTTGGCTCATGTGATCAGGGACATCACAAAGATGTACTTTTTTTTTCTCTCTCCCCTCAATTTGTTATACATTTATTTGTAGAAAACAAGGGAGCCTAGAACCTGAGCTTCTGGAAGAACCACTTGTTCTTGCTCTTCCGCTTCAGGGCAGGGTTCCTGAAGACGTTATTGCACGCAAAGAGTACAAAGATGTACTCTTTGGCTTTGCAAAGTACATCTCTGTGATGTCACTGATCACATTACCTCAACGTCTAGACCTCCAGTTCTGGGGGGGGGGGGGGGACCTTTTAAAAAAAAAATGTATTTCCACACAACATTTCTAAGGTATAATGACATAGTTCAATGTTGAAAATGAGTGGTAATCCCCTTTAAGTATCGACCCCCGCCAAACCCTCACTCCATCATACTGCTGTTGGTTGCTACGGCCAGCTGCTCCTCACCAACCCCCCAACTAGAGACAGAGAGAAAGAGAGAGAGAGAGGTGTAAACTAACAGTGGTATAAACTAAGTACTGTATTTAACCCATTCTGACATGAGATCAGATTCATACGAGGTTTCCACTGGACACACACTGGTCTGATTAAGTACAATGCTTAGGTTTTTTTTTTACACTTCAGTGGAGTATTTCCAATTTTCAGTACTTCTACTCCACTACATCTCGGAGGCAAATATTGTACTTTTAACTCCACTACAATTACTTGACAACTTTGGTTGTAGACATTAGTACAAAACACACAGTACCGTACCCACGTCAGCAAAAAAATATATGGCAGCCATTTGAAAATAGCCAATCTACGAGCTCACAAAGCGACGCATTGTGAGCTTGAAGATCTGCCGTTTTCAAATAGCTGCTATTTTTTACGCATTTTATTAATTTGAAAACGTGTGAAATTCTTCATAATGAGCACTTTCTACTTTTCCTACCTCCCAGTACATTTTGATATCAATACCTTTGTACCTTTACTCCAGTATATTTTTAAATTAGTTCTACTGTACATGCTACTTTTACTCAAGTAAATAACGGGAGTACCTTTTCCCCCACCACTGCCATTTGACCACCCTCTCATTCACAGCTGTGGCGCATAAACTCATTTGATCACCCTCTCATTCACAGCTGTGGCGCATAAACTAACCCGTGTGGCCTTTGGGTAGTACCTTTTCCCACCACTGCTATTTGATCACCCTCATCATTCACAGCTGTGGCGCATAATAAACAACTCACCCGTGTGGCCCTTTTGGGTTGGGTGTGGCGGGAGCCCGTGGGGATTGCAGGGGGGGGGGGGGGGGTGGGGGGTCGCGGCGGGGGGTCACTCGGAGGCGAAGGGGACCTCTGGCGGCGGGGGCTTGACCGAGACGGGCTGAGAGGAGCGGCGGGGGGGCGAGGGCTTGGGCTGAGCCTGCTGCTGGACCGTGTCGTAGTACGTCACGCCGCCGTACACCTGAGACATGTGGGACATCTGGGCCTGGGAACGGGAGGGAGAACAACAACCGTTTGGCACAGAATTCAGACAAACTCAAGAAATTCACACGGTTTTATTAGGAGCAAATATACTGTAGAGAGCCAAAAGTCCCATTAAAACCCATTTTGACCTGGGTCCGATTCTAAAAAAATGTCTGTTTGAAAATGACAGTTTTCTGAAAAAGCTGTGTTTCTTTGTCAGTCGTTCTTCTTTGATTTTTCAAAAATAGCAGATCTACAAGCTCGTTTTCAATAGCTAAAGCACAACATAATTCTAAACACCAACAGGGGTTCCCGCCCCCAAAATGGGTTAACATCCACCGCTAAATGGCAGTAGCAATAGTGAAGCACAGGCCACCATAGATTTGTTCTATTTTTTTTTCTTCTTAAGAACGAGAGTTGTTAAGATTTGTCTTAAGTCATGATTATAAATGTTTTCAATTTAAGCCACTTTTTTTTTTTTAAGTTAAAAACTTATCTTTGGCCTTTGGAGGCAGCTTGTTGCGCTTAGCCTTTGGGGCTCTGCTAATGGCACATGTACAAAGCTCATAGACACAAAACGTATCAACAAAGTGGAAGATCGGCCATTTAGGACGCTACTATTTAGCCAACAACATTTCAGATGACTTGAATTAAACTCCATATTTAGTCATATTTTATCACTTTATTGTTTGGCTTTACACCGTTATCTTCATTTGTCTTGTCTTTTTTTTTTATGACGAGATGATTTTTTACCCTCGCTTAGTCGTTCTGTAGTTACTACTAGTAATAGTTTTTAACCCATTTTCTTTGGCCTCGTTTCATCTGTTGAGGTGCGTTCAGAATTCAGACTTGGATGGTTAGAGCGGCCCCATTTACATACAAAGTCTATGCAAAGACGAGCCGAGATCAGATTCTAAAAATGTCTTCTACATCCTGACAGTTTTCTGAAAAAGCCATGTTTCTTAATGTCAGTGGTTCTTCGATTTTTCAAAAGTAGCAGACCTACAAGCTCGTAGCGCGCCACTCGGTGGCGCGCTACGAGCTTGTAGATCTGCTAAAGCTCTGCAAAAACAACACCAATGACGAGTGCCGCGTGGCCCTACCTGTGGATTATGGGGAGTAGGGTACATGGTCGGGTAGGGGAAGGTCATGACCCCCGGAGGAGGGTAGAAGGGCGGAGCCAACAGCTGCTGAGGCTGCGCCGGCGACAGGGAAACGGGCGGGGCGCCGTAGAGGGCGGGGTTACCCATCGGGCCGCCGGATTGGTGGGGATGGAGAGCTAGACGGGTTAAGGAAGGAGAGAGGATTTCCAACAGTCATTATTTAAATCGTTCATTCAAGTAGCATTTCAGGAGCATTTCTATTGAAATGACGGTCAAAGTGCAGACACATCTCTAATAAATATCCATCTCACAGACATTAAATGTCTTGCGTGCAATTACAATTTAGGCATTTAGCAGACGCTCTTAATCCAGAGCGATTTACATTAAGCAAGAACAAAAAAGCATGGGAATAAATCACATAAAAACATTTATCATGAAATATGCGTAAGCTAAGAACAGTGGAATATCTATATAATGAAACTATACATATATACTATACTATGCTGTACATTATGTACTATGACGTGCTATGACTACGTACAATGCATTTATAGTGCCATCTACATAACATGCTATAAGTCATGTGTCTTGCACGCGCGCTCGCGCACACACACACACACACACACACACACACACACACACACACACACACACAGCTTCACTAACCAGGGTGGGGGATGTGCATCTCTGGCTGGACCAGCATGCCTTGGGGTGGCATCCCTTGGGGTGGCAATGGCATGCCTTGGGGTGGCATCCCTTGGGGTGGCAATGGCATCCCTTGGGGTGGCATCCCTTGGGGTGGCATGGGTGCTGGACTCTCCCCGTGGGTGTAGATTGGTCCCTGGTACGACACTAAAGGAGGGAGAGAGAGTCGCAACAATAAACAACCAGCGTTTCTCCACTCTTACCTGCAACAACCTCGCAGGGTTAAATACATGCCATCAGGAATATTAGTATTATTAAGGCCAACGACTCAGATCAAATTCCACGGGTCAATTATTGACGAACGCAGCTTTCAACTGCCGTGGAGCGATGGTGCGTCATATTTTTTCTTAACTGGACCAAGTCGATTTCATTCCTATTGATTTATTATAACACTGACCAGATATCTTTGCCTACGGATAAACTCCCAGGTGACATCTACAGTACATTCAACTAAAAAGGTCAATGGGCTAAAACTGGGTTCAATTCGGAAAATAAAATATAAATACATTTGCATCACAGACCCAATGCAAAGCCTTTTGGGAGGCCTTTCATATGTCGGGAGGAAACCTCATAACTCCTTTTTTGAGGTTTTAGATTTTTTTTAGGCACAAATCAGTGATATTGAACACCCTTTAAGTCTGCGTGTCGTTTCGAAAATATTTAACCAATGGAAAGTTGTAAAAATTGCTTTGGACAAAACCTCTCAACTCCATTGGACCCTCAAAATGTCTGCTACAGCAAGCAACTCCACCACCTCTCATGGAAGTAATTTGCAATATATAAAGTCGCAACACCAACTTCGATGAGGCTGTATTGCTTTGTTTTAAAACAATAAGGTTTTCTTTAAAATGTATATTTTTCATTTCCTGAAAAAGTAACATTGGGCCATGTATTGTACTGTAGGTTTGTTACCGATGGTAAAGAAATTGGAGCCCTGCCTACAATGTGCAAGCGTGAAGCTGTCCATTTTGTGCTGGTCTTTGCTCAGCAGCGCCTGCCTAGCTTCGGGTTTGGGACGTGCAAGCGTTGCACTTCCTCTCCTCGTTACCATTCGTCGAGTTTAGATTTCCCCAGGTGTATCCGTCGGAGATTTCTGACCGTCTACCCAAGCGAGACCATGAACCACCTGACGGTGTATATCATCCGGAAGAAACCACCTAACTCCCCTTTTTCTATCGAGACGGTTCAGAACGGCGAGAAAGGTTTTGATTGGAGTGAAAGACCCATTTGGTGGCGAGTTTTACACAACACGTTTGTATCGGACTTGATGTGAAAACGCATAGTGTATTACATTTGTTCTACATTGATATTGCAGCGGTAGGTTGTTAACTTACTGGGTTCATAGTAGTGTCCCTCCATCACCCCTAGGTGGGGGTGGAGGGGCGGAGCGGGGTCAGGTACCGGTCTCTGGCGCTGCGAGGAGTAACGCTTGGCTCGGTTGGAGCCTCCACCCAACTCCTCCATGGCAGGGAACTGAGGACTGCTCATGTGTATGGGGGGATTAGAGGGGATTCCTGGGGGAGAGAGAGCGAGGGGAAGAAGAAGGTTAGAGAGGAGGAGACCGATACACAGAAATGCAACCAATATATATTCTTTCAGAGCGAACGACTTCTGGGGGGGGGGGGGGGTCCCTGGAACAACATATTATCAATGGAGGTCGGTGGCCAATTTCAGATGATTTTTGGGGTCCTTGACATGAAATTGTTTGAAAACCACTGCTATAGAAACATAGGTTTTTCAGAAAACTGTCAGGACTTTGAAGACATTTTGTAGAATCGGTCAGATCTAAACCCATGTAGACCTGAGATCAGATTCCGCCAAATGTCTTCTAAATCCTTAGGCCGCCGACTACAATTTAAAAATATGTTTTTTCCAGGAAACTACACAGAAGCAAAGATATTAGTTAAAAACGTTCACTCAGAAAGAATATATAAATCAAAGATTTTTCAAAAATAGCAGATCTACAAGCTCGTAGCACAGCACTCGGTGCCACGCCGAGCTTGTAGATCTGCTAAGAGACTCTATGAGCTTGTAGATCTACTAAGAGACAGTCATGCGTGTCTTTTTTCATTCGCTTCCTTTTGTCTGACAGACCAAAAGTCAAAAAGCCTGATGTATACTTTGTTGTACCATGATGTTGCACTGAAAATTGCCGATATACAAGCTCACAATGAGTGATAGCTGCGGCCCATTGAGAGCTTGTACATCAGCTGTTTTCGGCACCCAACGGAACATGCCACTACAAGAATCAGAACAGTTTGCTAAGATGGAGCTTAGCTACCACCAGCTACCAGCAATCCACTTGACTCCCAACTTGCCTTAGACTATTCATAAGTATTCTGCCTCATTAAATGTCTTCACATGTTGTACAGCTAATATAAAAACGCATTATTCAGGCACAGAGCTTCTAGTCCATTTCATTGGGCAGTAATGGAGGCAAAGAGAGACAAAGACGGAGACAAACCGAGACGGACAAAAAGACTGAGATTAAGCGAGAGACGAACGGAGAAATGGAGAGTGTAATATACATAATTATGGTGCTTTTCCCACTTCCTGGTACCAGCACAACACTTAAACTAAATCTAAAAAGACAGAATAATCTATGTTTTCAGTAGGTTCTCTCTCACCCCTCATCTCTGATCTCAGGTAGGACGCAGGGGGACCACTCTGGGTCCAGTTCTGTCCAGCCAGACTGAGGCGGGCCATCTCCTGGTCCATGCCCGTCAGACCGCCGCCTCCCGAGTCCACCGCCGTCCAGCCCTTCCCCCCCGGCGCCCCCGCCGCCGTCACGCTCACCCCGCCCCCCGAGGAGGACGACGGAGACGAGGACGAGGACGCCGCCGGTATGCTCGTGAGCGCCGCCGCCGCCGTCGTCGTCGTCGTGGTCTCGTCCACGGACGTCTGTTTGCTGCCCATGTCGGCGGGTCGCGATCGAGTCCTCCTGGCCAGAGCGTACGACTTCCTCTCCACGGGCCGCTCCGCGGGAGGAGACGTCTCCCGGTTAGCCGCCTGGGGGGCGGGGGGGTCGGGGGAGGTGGCCGAGCCTGAACGATCGCCGCCTCCTCCTCGTTCGTGGTGATGGCGCCTTGGCGACGTGGACTGGTATCCGCCCGGCTGCGACGACGCAGATGTGGCGGTCAACGCGTCCTCCCGCTCTTCGGCGTCGCCGCCTCGGTTACCGACCATCTCCTCGACGGGACCACTCCTCCCGCCTCCTCCCCTCCCGCCGCGGTAGACGCCGCCCCTCTCTCCGCCGTCATTGGCCGACGAGAACCCTTGCCGGTGGCCGCCGCCGCCGTGGTGGTGGTGGTGGGCGGGCTCCGGCTGGGCCCGGGGGCCCTGCTGCCTCTCTCGGATGGGATGGTGGTGATTGTCGTCGTTGTTCCTGTACTGCTGCTGGGAGATGTTGTGGCTCTGCTGGTGAGGAGGGGGGGGTCTGCGGGCGGAGGCGGGGGGTCTGTTGAGGGAGTTGTTGTGGTGGGGGTCGTTGCGCTGGGAGGAGGTGGGAGAGACGGAGGAGGACGGGTGGAGAGAGGGAGGTGGGGAGTTGGGGCCTCCTCGACTTGAACCTCCTCCTCCTCCTCCTCCTCCGCTGTGCCAGGAGCGCACAGGGCGCTCTCCTCCTCTTTCGTCACGCCCGTAACGCTTGTCCCTGCTGGGAGACGTACCGTTTCTGGAGGACAGAGACGGAGACGAGCGGTCACTCACGGGTCAAATAAGCATAGTCTAGACTTTCTATTTTCAAGACATTTGTCACATGATGTTCACCTGGGCCTGCGCTGCTGCTGCCTGTAGCCTTGGTCGCCTGGCCGCCCTCCGTTGGGCGTGCGGATGTCGTATCCATATATGGAGATCAGCTCGTCCCTGCTCTTAGGAGCCTGCTCCTCCTCTCGGAAGCGGTCGTGTTCCCAGCGACCCTCGTCCTTCCACAACTTCCTGTTGCGACCTTTAGGTCTGGTTGAGTGAATGAGAGAGAGAGACAGAGAGAGACAAAGAGAGAGAGAGTCAACTGGTTCTATTCGCCAATAAAACACACAAGGATGTACAGTGAGATGGACATGTTCTGCCAGACTGCCATTTTGGAGAGTCTTTCCATCCATTTAAGAAAAGAAAAAGATATTTTTACATAGAAAATGCAAATGGCTTTATTTTTAAACTTTTGAACATGGCCAAAATAGGGTCCTTGAACATGGGACACATGGTTGCAAAATAGCGGATACCAAAATTGTTGTCAAATTGGTCTGGTCTGGGTCGATATATAGGCCAGATCAGAGATCTCCACTGGCTGGTCGTCTGGGCCCAAATGTTAAAACATTTTTAATCCCTATAGGAGTGGATGTTTGCTGAGCTAGATCACAGATGGGATATCAAAGTGATCCCAATGCACATTTTTGGTTTTGAACTAGAAAATCCAAATCTGATGCACTCTGCTAGGAATTGTGTCTCTTAGCACCCTAATTTGAAGGAGACTGTCCCCCATTCTCTAGAGCCCAAATTCCAATACCCAAAATCTCGGCCACTTGCTCACTCACACTCCGTTAACTCCAGCATGGCTGTGTTGCGGTGAAATTGGTGACCTGCCGAAATATGTGACCATCTTGTGGACATCACATAAGGTCACATGGAGGTACCGCTAGGTTGAACTCGGCTAATAAACAAACCTCAATGATTTACATTCGGACACCGACTTCATGCGACGTCTACACGATTGTCAAATATTTCAGCAGGTCACCAATTTCAACATAACACCACCAATGCTGGAGTGAGCGTGTGTGTGTGAGCGAGCGAGTGGGCCATGGAATTCAGCTACGGTGAACTAAACATTCAGAGAGCAACTCATCCTACCTCTCCTCCTCCTGGGCATGACCTCTGACGTCGTGTTCAAAGAACAGGCCCTTCCTGGGGATGTAGGCTGGGTTCTTCCGGTCTTCGTCGTCGTCCAACTTCAGACCCACCTTTCCACTCGACTTGTTCTCCGGGTCATCTGTAGACTCCTGGTTGAGAAGGAGGCAGAAAAATTAAGACTTTTTTTCTATAGCTTTTTTTCTAGATAAACGAAATTATGACCGATTTGCAGGGTCAAATCGACAAATACCGATATATTACATCGATATATTTATATTGAATTCATTTCCAGCACTGACAATTATTTCATACAGAAGGATGGTCTTCCTGCTTTCTTTGTCGCACCTCCAACGGTGCCATGGCGGACTATGCATGGCAGGGGCGTCAACATTACATCTATATATTTATATTGAAATAGTTTCCAGCAATGACAAGGAGAGAGAGAGAGAGAGACATCTTATGTCCGATCATCCCTAAAACCATTAAACAGACACGAGATGTTTCAGGTCGGTCAAACGTTCCATCACTCAAAGTTACGTTCTGTTCTCAGGACGAGGCTGAATCATGGCAGATGAAAACAGTCTATTGACAAATGGATTTCCTCATTCACTGGAGACATATTTATCTATCGAGTATTATATTCATACTGGTGATAGATACATAGGTACATTACACAAACACTATGTTATGTATGTTAGCTCAATAGCTCAGTATATTATTTCATAATGTTATATGAATTATCATCTCGCTCTACTCGGTCATGTACATTATCTTGTGGTTCAAACTCGCTGCTTTTGCTACCACGACACCTGCATTCCCCCCGCAGGGATCAATAACGGTCTCGTCATAGCTTACCCCTTCATCCATCCATGGTTCATTCATTCATTCATTCATTCGTTCATACCTCCATCCCTACCTGTCCATCTCCACTCTGTCTCTCTCCAGATAGGTTCTCTTTCAGCTCCTTGCCGCCCCCTTTCTCTGGCGCCTCCTCCTCCTCCTCCTCCACCACCAGCCCCACCACCTCTCCCTCTTCCCTCTCCTCTGCCTCCGCGGTGGGCTCCTCCTCCCCCTCCTCCTCCTCAGCGGCTGGCGCTACGGGCTCACTGGCCGCCGCTGGGGCCTCCTCGTCGCTGTGGTACTCGCCCTCCTCTTCCTCCTCTCCTCCCTGTGGGACAGAGAGTGCCGCGTTAGAATCCGAAAAGCACATCTCAAAAAGATTCCACGGGGCGCTTGAACAAAAGTACGTACAGTTTAGATTAGAAGGAAGGAAGTCAGCACACTGATCTCAAGCTCCCATGCACTTTATTTCATGAATAAAAAGGTACAATGTCTCAAACCATAAGTTGTGGAAGACCCACAAGGGGCTGAAACAATGATTGCACAGTCAGTGTGCAGACTTCCTTCCTTCTAAACGGAGTGCAGAGTTTACATCAATGCTACTACCACCAATAATAATGATATAATGGAAGCATTCTCTCTATGGAATGGATACTTGCAGCTTAACAGGAAGAGAACATCACAAAGACAAACAGAAGTTCCCTTAAACAGGAAGAAATCGCATCGGAACCGCACAATACACAACACTCTAAGGTAAAAGGGGCGAGGGGCGATCTTATCATGGTTTACACAAACACTCAAAATTGTCCATTCATTGTCAATGGCATTTATAGTTTGTGTTTGCACGCACACACACACACACACACACACACCGCATAGCCCACACCCCACATACATAATATGCCATTGATTTGTATTTTTATCAGGGTCAGGACACGTACTTCAATCTACAAGCTCACGCATAGTATATGCCGTTTGCAAGGGAGGGGAATAACTTGGAAGTGTAGCTTGCAGTCTGCAAACCCATGTCACTGATCTTGAGAGGCTAGAAGCAGCCATGCAAGAGATGGCCATTTTCAAACTTTAATAATAAGAATAATCAGTAGTCAAACCTATATTTGAATATTAAATATAGTATGGTCTATTGATGTGACCTGTAGGTGAGATATGAGAGAAAGAGACAGACAATCCAGAGATAATATGATGGGAATAAAGCCCAAACCGCACTAGGGCTTTAAGCAACTAGTCGACTATTCAACTCGGCTAGTAAATCCACTAGTTGACCTTGCTGGTACTAGTAGACTAGTTTTGTTTGTTTTTACACTTTCTTTTAACATAAACGGGAGGCCTAGTTAAACAACTATTCGACTTGTAAACTAGGCAACTAGTAAACTAGTAAAAAAGTTACCTACCTCTGAATGGGAAGCGTTCTCTTCAGGGTCAGCACTGTCATAGTCAGAGAGAACGGCTGCAAAGACACAGAACATCCATCACTGTAGTAAAGGTTCTCTAGTCAGCCAGCTCTAGATATCATTATTAATGATTTAGAAATACGTGTTCTTTAAGCATTTTCTAAAACCATATTTCAGGGCAACGTTGCCATGTCTTAAGTCACCTGGAACCTAGATTCTCTATTCTGGGGAGAACACTCTTTGAAAATAGCAGATCTACAAGCCATTTTTGGTGTGGAGGGACATTTACTGGAAAGTAAAGTCACCATTTAACGGAATAAGCAGCAGTATTATGTTGATGCTATGAAGCTTACCTTCTCCAACTCCTCCATCTTCACTCTCCTGCAGAGGGGAAAAAGAAGCAGGTATTTTAGGTCAGGTCGTTTCGAGGAAGCAATCAGATTGGTTGAAATAGCCATCTAGCCGTGCTTCAAATGGAACGCCTTATTAAAACATAAAAATCGGCTGTGCTGAATCTCTGCTCTCTTCCCAGAGGGCTAAAGATTTTCTAGGGACAGGCTATTTTTTTGCGAATATCTTGGTTATAATGAAATTGAGTTGACGTGTTTTTGTTACGCAACTTTTGGATAATCGCAATATGAGGGTTGTGCTTTAGCGTCATTAATCTTTGTGTGAGTGCTTGAACCCCTGGAATCCCTATTTTTGGGGGGGAATATTTGCAGAAAATAGCAGATCTACAAGCTCACAAATGTGTAGACTAGAGGGGAAAGAGCAGACCAAGTACAGAGCCAACGGTCAACTTTACCAAGTGTTGAGAGTTTAACTGGTAACCAACCAACATACACTGACGACGGTGCTCTTAAACAAGACTATGAAACAAATAGTTATGCAACAAATCTATAAAAAAGTTTATCAGCAAAACAATTTTATACAGTAAATGGATTCTGCGCACACACATGCCATTGTCTGGTTTTCAATGTAATGTAATGAGAATGCATTGTTGAGTACACAAAAACAATACAGTCGTCAAAGCATTATCTCACCACCAAAAATTGGGTTAATGAACATTACCATAAATAAAACAGTTTCCCCAATTCCTCCCAGAATGTTCAAGAATCCAGTCCACAGTTGCTAAGCAACTACTATTATTCAAGACTGTTGGCAGTTCGGTTTAATATTGCGTGACAGTCCATCAGCTTCCCCAACACCTAAACACAACTAATAACTCCAGGTTCAGGTTCATAGAGAATAATAATTAACATGCCACTCATTTCAGTCAAAAACTAAAGACTTTCATAACCGGTAAAGGGTGCGGCCATCAGCAGCGCTGCGCACAAATCATACCATTTATGTTTCTCTTCCATTAATTGAACTTTAAACAACAGCAATCCTGCAGACACAGTCGTCAACTGAAACCACCTTACATTAGGTTTAATTTGTGTTCGGTTTCTGTCTGTCCACAGCTATATATGTAGGCTATATGGATGCATGTACGCAGTTACCGGTAGAACCAGTGTGAAAGGATGTAGAAACGCCAGCTTAAGAGAGAATATTTTTTTCTAATAAACTGTTATCTGCCCCTCTCGTCAGCGATACACATGCTAGTCTGGATCCCTGCAGAATTCAAGTTAACACAATACGTTTTCGGTCGGTTCTTCGGTCAGAACCCTGTATACCTTTTTAGTTTGGGATGGCGGTACAAAAAAGGCTTCTAAAGGGTAAGGGGCTATAGGTGGGTTTTCAGTGACTCAGCACCAGGAGGGTGAACCAGGGGGTCAGAACAGAACTAGTGTGTGGCTTGTGCCGCTGGTCGGTTTAGCTGTTGATTAAATTGATCCGTCTGTCTGTGAGTGATTTATGACAAACGTGCGCTGGAGGTGGCGGACTCTAGTCTCTCTCTCACATGATGGGGATAGTAGAAGTAGACACAGCGTGGCCTATATCCGCGTTTCCTCAAACGTACACATTTCAAGGACCCCCGACCCCCCCCTTAACTCACAGCGTAACAAAATGGACCACGGCACGGGTCCATTTGTACGCTCTCTGACTGTAATAAGGGTCAACAATTTACCGTAAAACCACCTGAAGGAAGTAAAGGAACGCTGGGAGTCCCTGGACGCCACGAACCACTGGCCTAGATTATAACATGATACACAACTAAACTACATCGATACTACGCATCCTCAAAACACCCCGTAACGTAACCCCCTCGGTCACCGTGTGTGAACCCGTTTCACAGCTAAACGGGGGGGGGGGCTTTCCAGAATAATAACGGGAGCTTCTTTCTAGAATTCTCCACAGAAAGAAGGAGGCCCGGTCGGTGTATGGAGAGACTGTGGAGCCGCCGATCGGTACTTCTATCAGCGGGGTTAGCTAGCCGCTAGCATCCGAGACAAACACTCACACACTCGGACTCCGCGTCGTTCTTCGCCGCCGCCGGTGGCCGTTGTTGCGGTTGCTGGGCAGTCGGCGCCGTCGTCGTCGTCGCGTCCGCGACCTCCGCCGGCTCGGCCTCCCGCTCCCGCTCCCGGGCCTTGGACGTCGGCGAGCCCGACCTCCCGCTCTCCGAGCCCGAACCGGACTCGTCGTCCTCCTCGCTGTCCTGGGACGCGCGCCTCCGTCGTCGCCGCCGGTCCGCCATCTTAACTTTACTCACAAGAATCTGGAATGTTGCTGGAAGCGGAAGAAGCGCCCGAGGAATTGTGGGTGAAATTTCTCCCGGATCTCGTGACGCACTTTCCGGTCGGCGAATATGAGTGACACAATATTCGCGTGATGATTAAATTGATTATTGAGCGTTTAATTTGATTTAACTTTAATGCCAAATAATGAAACAATCTTAATCTTATCAAAATCCAGCAAGAAAGTAGTAAAGACATTTATAAGAATTTCACATGAAAAATGTGTAGATTAAATATCAATAATAATGTCTCCTCTCCATTAATATGTTTGGATATTTTTTACTTTATATATATATACCTTCATGTAGCTGCTTATCTTTATATTTTGAGTCAATTCATGAATAATTGAGTTGTATGTATTTTTTTTGTTACTCATTGTAATGTATCTACCTCACAAATCCCATTATAATGTGCCTTGTAATTGCAATACAAATTAAGACGTATGAAAATAAAAAGCACTTGATTATTAACAGAGAAAGGGACAGTGCAGGCAGTGTTAGAAGTAGTTTTGTGTTTATGCTGTTAAAAGAAATGCAACCATGGATGGTGCAGATGAACAGAATAATATTTATTCAAAGTATATATAAAAAAAACAGATTTCTATACACATTTCAAAGCTCTGAACAGCAGAGTACAAACATTTCCCTTCCTCCCTCGGTACATACAATAAACCCACCTCAAGCCTTGCATTTCACATTACAGTGCAACAGCACCCCCTTGTGGTAGAAAATAAAATATTACATATCAAACTAGATTTTTCCATCCCATTCTTACCTCACGTCTTTTCAATACACATTATTTTTGAATGGAGCATTAAGGAAATGTGCGCATGTTTTGTGAAGGTAAAAGTCTACAGAATTGAACGTTTCAGTTTTTTCTTTACATGTAGTGTTGTTTCTAAGGGGCATACAAAAAAACAACCCAGAGTGCATTATTATTCACATTTAAGTGTTGATACTTCTTGTTGTGGGGCTGGTGATGCATGTTCAAGTTCCAAAGCTGGAAGCTTGCCATCATTTTTAAACTGGAGTCCAACCTTATGGAGGTGGGTTTCCCTAAGCAGAGAGATGATGAAGGCATATTTCTAATAATGGTTTATTCCAGATTGCATACTGGGTATGTGTGTGTGTGTGTGTGTGTGTGTGTGTGTGTGTGTGTGTGTGTGTGTACACACACACACAACCCAGCAGCACTTTGTTGTCCAGGCCTGCAGAGATGCACCCACGTGGGCATTGATTTATTTTCTTTTTAAATGAAAGCAACATGCCGAACTGAGCCATGATTCGAAGTAACAAAAACAAATGTAGTTGTTTTGGGGGTATTTGTATTCCCACATAATGTCACCAACAAGTCTTGTTTGGACCTCTACCAGGCGTGTGGTAGTTCAGCGGTAGTTTCAGCATTGGTTTTCAGCGGTAGTCGTGCGTTTTCGACCAGCGGTCCGGGGACCACCGGTGGTCCTTGAGGCGGTCCCCATGCTAAATGATGGGAGTTGGTAAAGAAATGGACCCTTATAGAACTTTAACTCTTGAGAGCATAACGTGAAAAATGGTTTCACGTTATGCTCGCAAGAGTTAAATTATTGTCAAACATCTGCATCACTTCATTCACAAGAAGTCTACGCAATTAGAGAATGTAGAATCATTATTTTTTTGATCAACATTTGCCAAAAGCACGGTAATTGTAGACAAACATCTTTAAAGTTTTGGGTTCGAGAGGCTTAAAATGTCAGTAAATGGTGGTCCGTGTGGCTCAAATGGCTGAATAAATAAAGGGCCTTGAAATGGAAATTGGCTGGAAAAACCACTGGTCTCTACGCTGCCGACAGGCAGGCCTGTCGGACGCTCTGGGCCCAGGTGTTGAGCAGCTCCGTGACCGAATGCTTGTCCGGGAGCTGGAGCAGCTTGGAGGTCATGTTCTTGTGCACGCTCTGCAGGAAGCCGTTGGCACCTGGCAGGGAAGAAAGGAAAGGTACTATGTTTACCCAGGGTAACTGGACTAAGCTCAAGAACTTGTTTACAGCCAGGCCCTGCTCATAGAACATTTCATGGTAGGGGTTCAATGCCTTGTCCAAGGGCACTTCAGCGGTGGTCATTTTAATGTGCGGATACGAACTAGCGACCTTCCGATATCAAGACCGCTCCGCAAACCGCTCGGCCACCGCTGCCACTGAAGAAGCCCTGAAAAGACTAGCAACAACTTTATTTTTTTTACCTCTCTTGGTACCACCACCGCGCGGTCATGTTTTGGTAGCGTTACTAAATTAATATTACATGAAAGTAATATTAATACAGTAATAATAACAACTTTATTTATATAGCACCTTTCCAAAAACAAGTTTACAAAGTGCTTCACGGATAACAGCAGTGAAAATACAATACAAACACGCAAAAAAAAAAAAACAGTAGACCGAGTAGGATATATAGAAGTGCATATTCATATCTAGTAAGCAGTACTTTAGGAGATGTATTCGTGTGCTCTTCAGAATACAGAACAGTCAACAATGGCAGTTTGTTTTGTTTTGTTTTAATAAATAAAAATTGCACACGGACGTAAAAACAATGAGCTAATAAGCAGCAGCTAGAGGACAGAACGCCTCACCATACTGTTCGCCGTCGTCCGCCCAGTAGGGACTCTGGTCTGGGTAGTCGGCAGGAACGCTCAGCTGCAGGGGAGGAACGCTGGGAAGGTTCTTGTCATCTGAGAGACACACAGAACAACAGAACAGTGTTGACCCCATTGAGACCTCAGAGCGGAGACCAGAGATTCTTACCAAATGTCTTTCTAAATCGTGACAGTTTTCTTTAAATAAATAAAAAACTTATCGGTGGTGCTCAAACATTGTCATGTCATGTATTTTGGCAGCGGATGTCCATCTACACAAATGTTTTGTACCAGGGACTGCCCCAGAAGGAAAGACTTTTGCTGTGGAAACTGGAAAGAATATATATATATATTCAACGATTTGAGACACATTTTCACTATTTTTCAACAGCTAAAGTATAAAATAATGGATAATGTGGTTAAAAAGCTAAGGTTGACACAGACGTGTTAACCCATTCAGGACGGGTACCCATTTTGGGTTTTTTTAAAGCATTATGTTACACTTTATAGCTATTGAAAAATAGTAGATCTACAAGCATACACAATACAAGCTTGTAGATCTGATTTTAGAAAAATCAGATCATATTTTCAGATGGGGGTCCGCAGCCAAATGCAGACAATTCTGTGGGTCCTTGACATGAAAAAGGTTGATCACCACTAGGGATGGAGATCGTAATTGTTTTATTGATAACGATCACCTTATCGAGCCCACTATTGAGCATTTGCTATTATTTCGTGGAAAACTGGGAGACAATACATTCTGAACAGAACCTTAATTTTATTGGCCAGTTCAACCCAGTTGTGAGAGTTTGTATGCCATGACACACACACACACACACACACATAATCTTCTTACCAACCAAAACATCCCTTGCACTACATTTTACTAGTGCCTTGAAATACAGTACTTTCCTAACAGACAAAGGGAACTGTTAATTGTGTACCGTCACTTTAAAAGCGTAATGTATACGTCATCATACGACGGGAAAAAAACAAGAAAAACAACGAAAGATTGCCTACCCTTGTAAATTTCCGTTAGTAGCAAACTACAGCATTGTTTTAAATTGACCCCCATTCGCACGACGGCAAAACCGTTCACACCTATCTGTCGGAGATGCGCTCCCCCCACCCCCCGCCAATCATTTAATCCACTCACCTGCACCTTATTATATAGCGAGCGGCCCATGACGTCAGCTGCTGCGGCCATACCCGATAACGGGCTCGACAAGCCAAAAGCATATCGATACTCGGGTCTCGCGTGGCGCGCTACGAGCTTGTAGGTCTGCCATTTTTGAAAAATCGTGAAAATGTGCCGCAAAATTTGGAATATATATTTCACATTTTTAACTAAAATCTTTGCTTCTGGGGGGGGGTTCCTGGAACAACATTTTCAGAAGGGGGTCGGAGGCCAATTGCATATCATTTTTGGGGTCTTTGACATGAAATATTATAGCACCACTGATTCAGAAAACCGTCCGAATTTAGAAGACATTCTTTTAAATTCTCGACGTCAGGCCCTAAATGGGTGGCTGAACCAGCAGGTGTTGTTGCGTGCCGTGCGTACCCAGTTTACAGACGAGGTGAACGGTGCCGTTGTTGCTGCAGTACGAAGGGTCCAGGTTGACCAGGAAGCGGACGTCCAGGCGCGCCACCTCGCCCTGCAGGATGTTGGGGATGGTCTGACGCTCGTCGTCCTCGTGCTTCCTCTTTCGCCCCGCGATGCTGGGACCCCTGAGAACAGAGAGAAAGAAGAGGTCCTTATTTAGTTTATACTGGGGACCCCTGAGAACAGAGAGAAAGAAGAGGTCCTTATTCAGTTTATACTGGGACCCCTGAGAACAGAGAGAAAGAAGAGGTCCTTAATTCAGTTTATACTGGGACCCCTGAGAACAGAGAGAAAGAAGAGGTCCTTATTCAGTTTATACTGGGACCCCTGAGAATAGAGAGAAAGAAGAGGTTCCTTATTCAGTTTATACTGGGACCCCTGAGAACAGAGAGAAAGAAGAGGTTCCTTATTTAGTTTATACTGGGGACCCCTGAGAACAGAGAGAAAGAAGAGGGTCCTTATTCAGTTTATACTGGGACCCCTGAGAACAGAGAGAAAGAAGAGGTCCTTATTCAGTTTATACTGGGACCCCTGATAACAGAGAGAAAGAAGAGGTCCTTATTCAGTTTATACTGGGACCCCTGAGAACGGAGAGAAAGAGGAGGTCCTTATTCAGTTTATACTGGGACCCCTGAGAACAGAGAGAAAGAAGAGGTCCTTATTCAGTTTATACTGGGACCCCTGAGAACAGAGAGAAAGAAGAGGTCCTTATTCAGTTTATACTGGGACCCCTGAGTTTCTTAACACAAATCTTCTTTCTTAAGCAACTAGTCGACTAGTTGTCTAGTCGACTAGTAAATCCACTAGTCGACCTTGTTGGTGGTAGTTGACTAGTTGATAATTATTATTATAATATTATTTTTTTCCTGATTTTGTAGGCCTCAAGATCAGGTAGATTATAGTTATAGTCACCAATGTACACATATGTACAAATATTTATTTAAAAAAAATAAAATAAAAAGTTTCTTTACATAATAGGTAATTAAACGACTAGTCAACTAGTAAAAATGACTAGAAGTGAATGCCCTAGTCCACTCCACGGCCAAGCACATATAAATGTGGGGGGTCCATGACATGAAAAAAACGTCTCTCTCACAACAACAACACAGAGAGACCAAGCACGCTGCATTCACATCTCGTGAAGGCGGAGGAGGGAGGTGTCCCAAGTTGTGTTCTTACGTGATAGGAGGCCCGTGGATGGCCGTCATGGCCGGGGAGAAGGTTCTGTACAGGGAGTGGTTGAAGACCGGAGAGCGGATGTTGGCCATCACAGCGTCCAGGAGAGGCTGACACAGGTACTGCTGCTTGGTGGCCACCGGGGGAGGAGGGGGGGTGGGCTGGACAACGACAGAAAAGACACACTGAGTTCTGGGGGGGGGGGGGGGGGGGGGTCCGCACGTCAATTTCCGACGGAGCATTTAGTACGAACTTGCGGACATGCGCTGCTCCCGTTTGCTTGCGGTTATGGTTAGGTTATATAGGGTTTGAGGTGGGTTCGACTAAGTACTGACTCACCCCTGAGTTCTCTACCTGGGGCGGGAACCACTTTTGGTGTTTTAAACATCGTTATAATTTAGCTATTGAAAAGTAGCAGATTTACAAGCTCATAGAGCTTGGCGCTACGAGCTTGTAGGTGTGCCAATTTTGAAAGATCGTGAAAATGTGACGCAAATGTTTTGAATATATATTCTTTCAGAGCGAACGTTTTTAAACTCAAATCTTCGCTCAGGCCTAAATGGGTTAATCAGCTATACGAGTAACACAATGTTGGCAGATCAAAGAGTTATGACCGACCCGTATGTTAATCATGTACAATAATGTCCTTTATGAACTTCTGCAAAAATAAAAACTCACGACTGAAAATGTTTGTATGACCAAGTAGGCATTGCGCGGTGCTAGAATTTCCCCACGGCTTCCACCGTAGCCTGGCTAATAAGCCAGACTCATATCACACTTCCGCCGGCCCGGCAGGCTATTCTTTTTTTGGCTTATTAGCCAGGCAACTTCCACCCTGCTTCTCAACACCGGTAACACCGAATCCAACCACTAGGTGTCCTAATAGACCTGCCTGGCAATGACCCAGAAACAGCTTCTAGATCTAATTTCCAAAGTAACTTACTTCGAGGCTTTAGGCAGTACTACAGGCAGGCACGGTCCAACAAAATACAACTAGAAGATAACCAATCCAGCAGAACTCTTTTCACCATTTTATTTCCCTCACCGAGGACCAACATTAAAGGACGTGTTTCAGCTCACAGGAAATAATTACAAGATAAATTGAGAGCGCATCATTGCTACAGGTTATTGTGAGTAAATAAAGCAATAAACATTGTGCGAATAAACATTAAGCTCACCGCACCGTGTCCAATGCAGCTAACGGCGGGGGCTCCACCGGGCGAGTTGCGTCTCCGTCGCGTGCGTAAAAAAAAACGAACCGGGGCCGTTTTAATGCAGTCACGCAAACGCAACGCGGGCAGTGGAGCCACCCTTCATTGGTTAAAAAGGGAACATTCCCCGACGGTGACGCGACGCTGTCTGCCTGCAGCCCCGTTGAAGAGCAGAACTCACTTCTCTTCATAATAATAGTAATAATAATAATAATAGTTATCTGACTAAAGTATGGGTGCCACACGAAAATGAACTGAAGTGGTTTTAACCCATTTAGACCTGAGGACGATTCTATAAAAATCGTGACAGTTTTCTGAAAAACCTATGTTTCTATGTCAGTGGTTCTCAAACTATTTAATGTAAAAGGACCACAAAAACTATCTGTATTTGGCCGCCGACCCCCATCTGAAAATATGTTTTCCCCCCCCAGACACCTCCCAGAAGCAAAAATTTGAGTTAAAAACGTTCGCTGTGAAAGAATATATATTCAAACAGATGTTCACGATTTTTCAAAAATAGCAGCGGCTGGGCTAGTATGCTCAAAGGGCTTGTATGCTTAAAGGGTACACGAGAAAATAAATGGTCTAGTATTTTTTTTTAAAACAATAAAATGGTGCTATCGGTGTGCAAGTAATGTACTCTGTGGTGTGGCCGCCCACCAGTAACACCGACAAGTCTGTGACACATTGAGAGCTTGTAAATGTACAGTATATAGGCTATTTTCAATGCTTCCATTGAAGGCATGGGAATCCAAATGACTCAAATCAGTCATGGCGACTGCAAACTCTATCCCATGTGTACTACGTCGTTTTATTTGTCAAAGTTCACTAAACACTGACCACAGTAATCACACACACACACACACACACACACACACACACACACAATAACTGAACCGATAAACTGACGACTGAAGCAAATGTAGAGCTCACCACGGCCATGTCGTTCTTCAGTTTCTCCAGAGCTATCTCACACTTCTGGAGGGTCTTCAGAGGACATCTGCAGGTGTCAGGGAGATGATCGTTAACACAACATCTGAGGGGATGCATCCATGCCATGCCATGCCATGTCACGTCACGACAACACAATTACAGCTGTCGTGTGGTGCATTTTGAGAAAGAAAGAAAGAAAATGGACAGAACATGAATGAACGGATGAATAAGTAAATGGGAAACACATGAAGGTCTGTCAGCCGAACAGACTCTAATCCTGTAGGGCGAGAAGGGAACCCTTTTTGGTGTAACTTTAGCTATTGAATCTTTGCTTTTTTGGGGGGGGTGTCACTGGAACAACATATTTTCAGATGGGGGTCAGTGACCAAATACAGATAATTCTGGGGGTCCTTGACACGAAATAGTTTGAGCACTGTTACTTTCTAGATATTCCACTGTTACTTTCTTAGCCTACGCATGTTTCATGATAAATGCTTTTATGTGATGTATTCCCATGCTTGTTCTTGCTTAATGTAAATCGCTCTGGATTAAGAGCGTCTGCTAAATGCCTAAATTGTAAGCACCACTGACATAGAAACGTGGGTTTCCCATGAGACGAAAGTCTCATTTTACCGCAACAACAAATCTGCGCTGCTCTCCTAAATCTGGCTGTGACAGGCCGTCTGCCCCACATGGAATACTATCGCCATCTTATTTTATTGTGTCAACTAAATCCTCATTAATGCCTACTAGATTCAACATACTCAAGCCCCCGAAATATTTTACCGAGCAAATACCTTCAATAATAATGATAATAATAGTCTTTATTGTCTCCACATCATATATTTTTGTTGTCATGGACACTTGCACAGAACATTAATAATTCCACTCGAGTTGGAAGCATTAAGACCCATTTTAACCCTCAATGGATTCCCTTTCTGAAAAATAACGTCATTGTAAAAAGATTCACGCGTTTAGATATTGCTATTTACAATGAGATGTGGACGGGAGCTGGTGTCACTTGCACCCGGACGTAACGTAGCACTACAAAATGACGTCAGGCTTAAATACTGAACATCCATATATGGAGCTTTACATCGGCGTGACGTCAGCGCTATAGTGCTCCATATATGGAGCTCCAGAGACCAAGCCATGCTGCTCAACCAAGTTGCTCATGATGTCGGGACAGCAGTGATGGCAACCCACACTTGGGCCAACTACACAAACATGGCAATCTACCCAACAACAAACAATATGATATATAAGAAAGAATATTTTAACACGAAACATAAAACAACTACTTCTACCAAAAGCTACCGATACTACTGAGCGAGCGTACAGCAAAGACATTGTATTGTTGAGGGGCGCTATTGTTGCGGACACAAAATGTCCGCAAAACACAAACATTAAACGCCATTGACGATGAAGGGGAAATCTACGTCACCTTGTCCCCCCCACATGTCTCATATTTGCCATCGACAATGAAAGGAGAAATTAGGTCAAATGTCCGCCCAAATATTATATATTTGTGGCAACAGGCATTCTGATTGGCCAGTATGAGGCGATCCATGATGATGTACGATGATAAGAGCGCCCCTCACGTCACACCAGTGTGATTCTTCACATTCCTTGTACTCAAAACCAAATGATGCCACCTGTCACTTGTCTCTTTATTACCTTCCTTTGTATTTATTTAGCATTTATTCTGATTAGCATTTGTGTCTTAAAAAAAAAAATCTTGGACTTTTATGTCACACACCATAGGTGTGTGTGTGTGTGTGTGTGTGTGTGTGTGTGTGTGTGTGTGTGTGTGTGTGTGACCCACGCATGTTTTTCATTCGTTCTCTGAAGCACAATTCTCTAATGTAACACTCATGTAGACATGGTCTTAAAAGAACATAGCCTATAACCCATTTCTAAGTTAAAGCTAAACATCTCCATACACAGCACCTTTTTAAAAAAATCAAGAAATGTCGACCATCTGTCATGTCAATACTTGGTCTGGGCTACTTTTGAACAAATTATTTCATCAATGGTTTTGGCATGGAGGTGACCAGCATTTGTTCACGGTTGAGGTGTTATGGAAGCCCAGGTTTGCTTTGATAACAGCCGTAACTTAATTTGCGTTGTTGAATCTACTGTCTCACACCTTCCTCTTGACAATACAACCTAACGGTAGATTCTCTGTGGGGTTCAGGTCAGGCCAGTTGGCTGGTCAGTTAAGCACAGTAATACCATGGTCAGTACAACAGTTACTAGTAGTTTTGGCTCTGTGGGCATGAGGAATAATTTTCTTAGTGGTCTCGGAAAATATTCTAATATTTTGAAATAGGACTTTTTGATTTTCATGAGCTGTATGCCATAATCGCCAAGATAAAAATAAAATAAAAAGTTTTAAATACTTTATGCACAATGAATGAGAATATATTAAAGTTTCGCTTTTTGAATTATATTTGGGAAGAAAAATAACTTCTACACAATATTCACATTTTTTGAAAAGGTTCTGTAAATGAGGTCTGCTATTTTTGAAAAATCGAAGAGCGACTGACATAGAAGACATTTTTAGAATCTGATCTCAGGTCAGAATGAAAACGGTCAGGATGTAGAAGACATTTTTTTAATCTGATCTCAGGTCTGTGTTTACCGTGTGTTAGGGTCTGTAAGGATGTTCAAAAGGCTCTTCATCTTGCTCAGGTCCTTCTTCCTGTCTGTAAACAACGCAAAAGGACTTTGGTTAGTAAACTGGTTCAAAAATCTGTGGAAAAACCGGGTTAAGAATTTAACCACTGTGTGACAGGTCGGACAAACTAAGTTCTTAACACAATGATGAACACAAATACCTAGTCATTTAACGTAAGGCCTTCTGTGTTTTAGGAGGAAAATATATATGAACGCAGACCAGGGATTCACCTCAGGGATTCATGACTTTTCATGAGTGTGTGTGTGTAAAGAAAATGTGATTCTAGACATCATTTTGAGATCCCCCCCTCCACCTCGTCTACTCTACACAGTTCATTTAACACCAATGGAACCAAATGGAGCCTTATTATAACCGCAGTGTCTCTCCTTATGCTTTTCTTTCTATGCTGTAAAGAAAAAGGAGTCTGTGTTGCAGAACTGGTGATTTAATAAACAAAATAATTTAAAAAAGGACAAACGTGATCAGCCAGGGTTCTAATTCTGTATAGTTTCCGTAGTAAACAAACAAAACAATATGTCTCTTCCTATTAATAGCGCGACCGCTTCCACTGCACACCAGAACAGCAAGTAAAAAAAATACTCCTCGTCCGAGCCTCAGCCCACCAACACAGTTAAAAGAACAATCCCCCTGCATATACCTTAGGGTTACAGCCGTAAGGGTCCATTTTGTTTACAGTGTACCCACCCGCTTAGAATGCTATCAACCAATAATCACCAGTATGTTCTTATCCAGACCATTTAATGCAGTGAAATGACTGCAGCGGAAGTGAAAACATTGTGAAACTGATTTACGTGGCCGGTTAAGACCGATATGAGGTTAGGGGAATTACGTGGCCGGTTAAGACTGATATAGAATTCCATACTAGAAAGCTTTCTTACCTTTAGTTGTAGTTGTTACGTCCCCACCAAAGAGCTCCAGGTGTTATTTTGTGCAAAAGTGCATTATTGGCTATTTCCCCTAATATACATAAACCCTCAATGGGGGTTGGGTTTTTGTGATAATTCGCTTATTTCCCTTGAAATAAGTAGTAAAGTGTGCCGCTTGGGATACTAGCACAACACCCCATAGTCCCATTCAATTCAATGCAATTCATTGAGGGCTTACGGTAGGGGAAATAGCCAATAATGTGTGCTTTTGCACAAAATAACACCTGGACCTCTCTGGTGGGGATGTAACAACTACAACTAAAGGTAAGAAAGCCTTCTAGTATGGAATTCTCCTTTAAGGGAATTACGTGGCCGGTTTAAGACTGAGGTTCGGGTTAGGGTTGGAGTTAGGGTAGCCGTTATGGTTAGAAATAGTCGGACAATGGTTGGCCGGGAACCCCTTTTGGTGTTTTAAACATTATGTTATAATTTAGCTATTTTTGGAAAATCGTTAAAAATGTGGCGCAAATCATTGAATATATATTTCAGAGTGAACATTTTTAACTAAAATCTTTGCTTCTGGGGGGGGGGGGTTCCCTGGATCTACATATTTTGAGATGGGGGTCCGTGGCCCAATAGAGATAATTCTGGGGGTCCTTGACATGAAAAAGGTTGAGCACCACTGACATAGAAACATGGGTTTTTCAGAATGCCATTTTCTTTTAATGACCTCAGTCCAAAATGGGTGAAATCATCCGATAACATCCGAAAGGCACTCCTCGCGGCTGTATACCTTCGTTCTTGTCGATCTTGTTGATCATCCTCCGCAGGGGTTCGATGTACTTGGACAGCTGTTTGAGTTTCTCCATGTACTGCTGGTCCTCCTGAGACGTGGGACCGGCGGGACTCATCACAGAGCTGGGGTTCCCTAGAAAGAAAGAAGGAAAGGTACCATGTTTACCCAGGGTAACTTACTGGACTAAAGCTCAAGAACTTGTTTACAGCCAGGCCCTGCTCATAGAACATTTCATGGTAGGGGGTTCAATGCCTTGTCCAAGGGCACTTCAGCGGTGGTAATTTTAACGTGCCGGTCCGGGGATACGAACTATAATAATGATAATGAATTGCATTTTTATAGCGCTTTTCCAAGTGCTCAAAGCGCTTTACAATGGTTCATTCATTCATACATTGGGAGGTGAAGCGGCGAACAGTCGACGCCAGCGTCCTCACTTCCCACCCCCAATCCAACCCTTGATGCTGAGTGTCAAGCAGGGAGGCACTGGGTCCCATTATTTAGAGTCTTTGGTATGACCCGGCCGGGGATCGAACCCCGACCTCCCAGTCTCAGGGCGGACACTCTAACCACAAGGCCACTGAGCTGGTATAGCGACCTATAGCGACCTTCCGATATCAAGAACGCTCCGCAAAAACGTTCGGCCACCGCTGCCCCTACACACCACAACACCCCCCACACACACACACACACACAACATTGTTGTTTTCGTCGACTAAAACTAAGACGTTAAAATGTCCGTCGACTACCTTTTTTCACAGACGAAAACTAAATGGAAACTAAATGAAAACTATAGCTATGGTGACTAAAACTAAGACTGAATGTCTCTGGCAATTTCGTCAACAGATTAAAAACTAGATAAAAATGTTCGGAAGGGACTAGATCCAAGTCCTTTTACACTTGGTTGCAAGTATCAAATCTGCCATTACGACGACGTCAAGGCCCGCCAAAATACATCTTAGTCGACTAAATCAACTGTAGATTTAGTCCGACTAAAATCGCTTGACATCTAGTCGACTAAAACTAGACCAGCACCAAAACATTCCAGGTGACTAAAATGTGACTAAAACTAGATGAAAACTATTCAAAAGACTATGACTGCTACTATGCTGCCAAAAACAACACTGCAACACAACACATCATGGGTTCCAATAATGTGCTGTGCGTTTAGTTCTACAAAATTCAACTTAAAGTTCCACATTGTGTAGAAGCAGTGGTTCCCAAAGTGGGGACCGGGGACCCCCCCGATGGGTCCTCGAGGGAGTTCCAAGGCGTCCCCCCAGCTAAATGATGCATGTCAAACTGGGTGGTCCAGGAAATTAAACGGGTTGAGAATCACCGCTAGAGCCGTGATAATCTTCTCTTATGAGAGTCCCTGGCATATCTTTTCAAATGGCGGTCCGTGGGCTAATTACTGTCAATTTGGGGGGTCCTTGACATGAAAAAGGTTTGGGGAACAACTGGTGTAGAGCAGTGGTTCTCAAACAATTTCCCCAAATTGACACACGGCATATATTTGGCCACGGACCCCTCCTCCCCCCTCTAGAAAGAGTAGACGGTGTGCTGTTTACTTTCTATGTAGTTTACCTTTAAGCCTTGTGTGTGTTAGGCAAAGGACCAATGTTCCTTTGCCTAATTAGTAACTCTCCTCACCTGGTAGCCTCACCAGGGTAGTTAATGAGGTGATTAGTTTGGTCAGAGTCACACCTGGGGTGTTGAGAGGTCCCGGCGAGGGAACCCCGTAGTTCTGTGGCGTGCGGGCGGTGGCGGGGCTCTGGGAGGGCTGGGGAGACGGGCTGGGCTGGAAGCCTCCGGGGGAGGGCGTCGGGCCAGAGCTGAGGAGGAAAAGAGCAAAAGGACGCCGTGTCGTCGTTCAGAATCTCTTTTTTTGTTGTTGGAGAAACGGTGTATTCTTTAACCCATTCTGACCCGAGATCAGATTCTAAGAATGTCTTCTACATCCCGACAGTTTTCTGAAAAAGCCGTGTTTCTGCGTCAGTGGTTCTTCGATTTAAATAGCAGCTTGTAGATAGGCAGTAAGCATTTGTAGGCAGTAAGCATTTTATAACCGAGGGCCACATGCTTCCCCCCCCCCCCCCCCCAAGGATTAAATGCAGTTTCATAAACAAAAAAAGTAATAATACAAATGGTTGACATGAGCGTCGTGGTGCAATGAGCAAAGAGAAATGTAGCCTGGCGTCCACCTATGCTTTCTATGGCATATCTAGACACAGCTGCACGACATGAGACTAATTAATTAGAGCGACAGAGAGAGAGAGAGAGAGCTCGGACCCCAGACTTTTTTTTCTCTCTCCCTGGAAAAATAAAAACGTCTGGGTTTTTCCGAGGCTAAGAGAAAACGGGACCTTTTGGGGTTTTTTACCTGGCCGAGTTGGGCTGGGACGTGGGGGGCTGAGGCGACGGCTGGGGCGGAGGGGGCATGGACTGGGGCGTCTGCACCTGGACGGGAGACGGCGACGACATCATCTGATGAGGCTGTACCTGTGAGCGGCCAAACATGGAGGGAGCGAGAGCGAGAGAGAGAGAAAGGAGATCAGCCCTAGAATATCACACAGAGAGAGAGAGAGAGAGAGAGATCTGTACTGTGCGCCTAGGCTAAACTGATCGGCGTTCCGTGCTTTACTTTAATGTCCCAAACGCCCCAGCTCACGTCACTGGCCACATTCTACATTGTTCTACTTGTGTAGCCGATATGTAGCGCTGATGTCAAGGCCAACCTGAAGACTCACGGTCATGGAATGCAAACTGCAGAACAATGCACAACAACAGTAAATTATTAAGTGTTCAAAGTCTCCATATCCCTCCAGCTCTACAGAGGATACGGATTGAAATTAAACAAACATTAAAAAAAATCTAACCGAGAAATACCACTTTTAGATTAGATTACAAGTTCAGCCACCGTCATTCACCAATTTACCAGTAAAAAAAAACAAAACGATTAGGAACTACAAATAAGACTCGTGGTGATGACCGCCAGTGGCTGGTGGAGATGTTGTGTGACTACATTTGGACTGGTGACAGGTGTTGATTGGTGACAGGTGTTGATTTAGTGTTGATATGGTACAGTGACCGGACAGATATGTCAAACAAATGACAAAAAAAAGGAGACTTTGAAGTTTGAATGTTCTCTAGTCTCTGCTACAGTCAGAAAGTTTAAGTTTAGTCAGAGGCTTAACTCGTTTTGGGCAGGAACCCCTTTTGGTGTTTTAAAGCATTATGTTATACTTTAGCTATTGAAAAATAGCAGATCTACAAGCTCATAGCGTGGCACCGAGTGCCGTGCTACGAGCTTGTAGGTCTGTAGGTCTG
>NC_137872.1:36554453-36584453 GCF_963924005.1 Protomyctophum bolini | reverse complement strand
CGGGCTGCACCTGCTGCTGCTGCTGCTGGGAGTGTGGGGGCAGCTGGCCCTGCTGCTGCTGCGACTGAGACTGCTGGGCCTGAACCTGCTGCTGCTGCTGCTGCACCATGTGCTGAATGGACTGGGCCTGTGCCTGCGCCTGGGCCTGCGCCTGGGCCTGAGCCTGCGCCTGGTGAGCCTGAGCCTGCGCCTGGGCCTGCGCGTGCTGCTGCTGCTGCTGCAGCTGCAGCTGCACGATCTGCTGCTGCGTCTGCAGTCTGGATGGATGCATCTGGGAGGGCGGGAGAGAGAGAGAGAGAGAGAGAGACTTTGTTTGATTGAATACTGAATTAGTCAAGACATGTAGCAACAGCAACGTGGTACCACAGGGAAAAGAGGAATGACTCGACATCTGGGCAAGGTTTCTGAGTGGCGATCATCAGCAACCCAATCTACTTTTAACAGTCCAGAGTCCAGGACACTGCTGCGACGTTACGGGAAATAGTATCAGATGTGCCAACGAACTGACCTCTGGTTT
The DNA here is from genome assembly GCF_963924005.1 of Protomyctophum bolini. NCBI lineage: Eukaryota > Metazoa > Chordata > Actinopteri > Myctophiformes > Myctophidae > Protomyctophum > Protomyctophum bolini. The sequence goes on along the minus strand of NC_137872.1, from coordinate 36,583,936 downwards.
AGAGTTTTATTAGGATCCCCATTAGCTGGTGCATAGCAGCAGCTAATCTTCCTGGGGTCCACACAGAACATAAAAACATGACATTCGACATGAATGACATTAACTTATTATTCATGTCATGTGTGAGTGGATAGGACCCGAATGGAAACAAGGCCGCAAGGTCTTTCTTCGGTGAGATCCTTTTTTGGACAAAAATGCCTGACTGTACATTGTGCTGTTTGCATTTATGTTGCCTAATAAAGTATTCAATCAAAAAATGATGATGAAATGGACAATGATATATGTAGGAGCCGATCTATAATAGGCCATCACATCATGTATGTGCCATCATGCCATGTCTAACATTCCTGTTAGTGTGCTTTGTCACCCCCTACAGACATGGCAGAGAGGACAGAAATACCTGACCATCAGAGGGCCAGGTGTTGTTGATTGGAGGTTCACAGTCTGGTTTTTGTTCTACACCTCCTTCTATTCTCAGTTACAGTTATATGCTAAAAGTATCTTTATTTTTGTTTTCAACCTGGATATAATAAACCTTTTGAGTTCAACTTCAACTCTACGCCTGGACATTCTTCATTTCCCTTTTTTGGTTAAGTTTGCTGCACAAAGCCAGTCAGTTAGAAAAAGGTACTCTCAGTCAACCACCACAAGGACAAAAGGTCTCTACAATATATATATATTAGGGGTGTGCATCTCTCCTTTACAAGACGATTCGATACGTATCGATATGCATGGGCTACGATGCGATTCAGAGACGATACATTTATACTAGGGATGCACCGAAAGGGAAATTCTTGGCCGAAACCGAATACCGAATATAGGAATCAGTTGGCCGAAAACCGAATACCGAATAGCCGAATACATCTTCGTTGTAAAGCTACCTGATTATGGCAAAAGACATGATTATGGATTTTCATAATCGATTAATTGGGCGATTATTTAAACGATTAATCGATGAATCGGATTATGGCACCTTTTTGCAATTACCTTTTTGATTTCATTGCCATTCCTTGTACTTGTAATGATACTGTAATCTGTAATGTTGACCGTGTATAGCTGACTGTCTTTCTTTCCATTTCCATCTCTGGGAGCCCAATTTATTTTAATTTTTTATTTCTATTGTAAAATCAATGTCAATTTTGAGAGTCTATTTGGTTCCATTTTTGCACTCTGTTACAGACCCTTGGGGTACTTCCTAACTAACTATCTATAATTTAGCTGGAACTCCCACTATGAGAACCACTGTCCTACACAGTCTGTGTGGGCACGCACGCACGCACACACACACACACACACACACACACACACACACACACACACACACACACACGCATGCTAGCTGATAGGGGAAAACGTTCTTATTTAGCAGCCATATTAGCATGTTCTCTAGGCTCTAGTATCACATATTGCCAAAGTTAAACAGCACTGAACAACTGATCATTGTTAAGCAAAACGTTCACGGACATTCTGCTTTTTTCCCTATGCCCACTTCAATGCTCTGCTGAGATTACATCACAGGTGGAACAAATTTGAGGAGCTAACGAGCATGCTACTGCTAGTCTTCGTCGTAGCCTGCCTGCAAGCATTGGGGACATAGGGGAGCATTTTTGGTCAGACAAAAGAATAGACAGCGGCGGTGCTACCATGTTTTGGGACCTGTTTTGGGCAATTTGCAACCTGTTGATGAGCTCGCAGTTTTCGCGGAGCGCAGCCACAGAGCAACGTGTGTGTGTGTGTGTGTGTGTGTGTGTGTGTGTGTGTGGAGGAGACTGAAGTTGGGAGACGGAGAGAGAGAGGGGTAGATGCGGTTACGTTCAAGACAATTGCGTGTTGTGTTTATACCGACCCTGTGTTTTGACTATTCGGTGATATTTTTCGGCCTATTTGAGCCGAAACCGAATAGGCCGAAAATACATTTTTAGCTATTTTCGGCCGAATATTTTCGGTCGCCGAATTTTCGGTGCATCCTTAATTTATACACAGAACGATTCGAATTCGATTCGATTCGGTGGAATTCGATGCGATTTCTATTTTGTGGAATTTGAGGCGATTCGATGCGATTCGATGCGATACGGTGCGATCTGACACATTTAACCTTTTTTAGATTTTTAATTTGAAGCTAGATCTATAAAGAATAGGGTTGGGACTTAAAAAAAAACATCTAATTAATTGGAGGATTTGTGATGAATTAATCTCAATTAATCACATTTTAATCGCATATCAATAGGCCTATTTGACCTGATCAGTGAGCTTTTTGTTCAAATGGATTTGGATACGAGTGAATCAATGAATGAATAGGAAATTAAAAAAGTAGTAATAATAATAGTGATAATATTATTATTTATATAATGCTTCTCTGAGTACTTAGACGCTTTTCAAGGGGAACATTAGAAAACTAATAAAAACAACTTTATAAGAGAAACGAAGACTATGGAATAAAATAAATGAAAGTGGAATGAGATAGCTGGGGAAAGACATTCTGGGTTTGAATTTATAAGTGGTGGCATATCTCTGAGCTTTGGGAAGTGCATTGTTTTGACAGGTCTGCCTGCTGTGAAACCAGTGAAACCAGTGAAACCAGACGCAACGATACAGTCATACTGTCGATGCAAACAGACGTGTACAGTAGCTGCTCGGCCTGCTCCAAATGATATTCCCATTCGTCTTTGTGTCTGCCCGTGTAAACGCAGAATCGAGTGTGAGGGTTGGGGAACGAATGGACCATAGAGTTATTAAGGAGGACTCCTTCTAACGATATGGACCAGAGTTAAACTAATGTTAGCTCCCATGCTAACTAGTTGCTACCCTCGTCAGAAACAACACGACCATCCAGATCGGGTGGAAGCTGTTGATATCACGTTGCTTGTGCCCGTGGATGGGAAATGAAATGTAAAAGGCTATAGAAGCGTGGATGAAAGGCAAAGCACAGATGTGCAATAATGCTGTGTCGTGACTCGTATCTGCGTGTGTATTCCGTCTGACCACGAGTGGTTTATGCTGCTACAGTGCTCGTCTGTTGTTGCTGGCTGCTGATGCATATAGAGCGTCATCATAAGCATGCGCCCGTCCTGCGCTGGAAGTAGCAGATCTACAAGCTATCTACCCGTCGCAATGCACAGCGCTTTGGGCTTGTACATCTGTGTTTTTCCCGCAGTTAATTGAATTATATCGATTCGCAGCTTTAGGATCGAACCAACGTCCGATGCAGACGCTATTTTGACCGATCCAGACACACGTGCATCGATGTAGTCGCATCGTTAATGTTAAAATCGATTATCGATTCATATCGATATTTTTTGACACCACTAATATATATATTGGAAAAAAAAAAGTATTATCCTAATCATGATCATGACTGCTGAGTGTGTGTGTGTGTGTGTGTGTGTGTGTGTGTGTGTGTGTGTGTGTGTGTGTGTGCGCGCGTGCGTGTCCGTGCGCGTTCGAGCGCCCTACAGTTTTTGGGTTTCAAGATGCCTCTGTCTCTTGAAACTTGATTTAGTTTTTTCTTTTGTGATCATAGCTGGCAGTTTGTTCCACTCAGCCATGGCTCCTTCTGGTATGTGCCCAGAAGGTCACGGAGATCCACATCGCAGGCTTCGCTGGTTGTTCTAACTAAACGGTGATGGAGCCTTTGCAGGTTTTGCCCCTATAAGCTATGGGATGAGCTCCCCCTCCACCTTAAGAACTGTGGATTCTGTGGACATTTTTAAAGGACTGTTGAAAACTCACCTTTTTAAAAACAGGCCTTTCCATAGCCGGCCTGGTTAAATTTTAACTGTTGATTGCTTTATTTTTTTTTAACTCTATTTTGTCTTACTTCATTAGTGATTTAGTTCAGTTCAGATTTAGTTTAGAGTTGTGATACTCAAATCCTAGAGACGAGTTCTGATCATTCGGATAATTAATCATATCTACAGCGGGTTAATTCCGCAGTGACAGTTAGGACTCAAAAAGGCAGCATTTCTTGAGATAAAACCAAAGTATCTTTTTTTTTTTTAACTGTAATGTCTATTCTTACTCAATTGTCCATGGCTACTAAACAGAGAAGATATCATTTTTAGAGTTAGGACGTTTCTGTAATACCCTTCCAGGTTCTGAAAACACCTGTCTCGGTTATACCCAGTATAATTATGTTTTTATTATGATATGCGATATGCCTCATAGGCTCATACGCTCAATGGGGACAACTACAGTGTGTAAATACTTTTACTAATGGTGAGTTTATTACTGTAGTTTGTTCAACAAGTTAGATAGGAGACGTGATAGGATTTAGAAGTACATTTCGAAGTCAGGTCTAAAAACGGGTCAATACCTGGCTCTGTTGCTGCTGGCTCTGGGCCTGCTGTTGGTTCTGATGCTGCAGCTGTTGGTTCTGGTGGTGTTGCTGCTGTTGCTGCTGCTGCTGCTGCTGTTGCTGCTGCTGCTGCTGCTGAAGCTGCTGCAGTTTGAGCTGCTGCTGCTGAGCCTGGAACTGCTGCTGGATGGCCGCGTTCTGCTGCTGCTGCTGCAGGGCATTCTGTTGCTGCTGCTGCTGCTGCTGCTGGGCCTGTTGGAACTGCTGGAATTGGATGGACTGCTGCTGCTGCTGCTGCTGTTGTTGCTGCTGCTGCTGCTGCTGCTGTTGTTGTTGTTGTTGCTGCTGCTGTGCCTGTTGTTGTTGTTGTTGCGCCGCCTGTTGCTGCTGGGCCTGGACCATCTGCTGCATCTGCACATGACTAGGACCTCCTGCTGGCGGATGGATGTGAAGGGAGGAGAGAGACAGAGAGAGAGACATCCTACAGCTTAGATGTTGAGCAATGAGCAGCTGATTGTAAGCAGAGTGGTCTGGACTGTTTATTAAAACAAACAAAGAGCCAGACCCGAAGCACTTTTTTTTTGCACTTTTTAGTTTTAACGTTTTCTTTCCCCCTCTCTCTCTTTGCTGCTGTTGTTGTTCAAAGCTAAAAAAACGAATCTTGGCGAGAGGTTATGCAAAAGTCGAAACGCAGCTCAGCATCCCACTGTCGCCAAGGTCTGGGAAAAATGGAGTGCATTTTGTCCAGCAACACAATCAAACAGAAAAAGGCAGAGAGAGAGAGAGAGAGAGAGAGAGAGAGAGAGAGAGAGAGAGAGAGAGAATGAGAGAGAGAGAGAATGAGAGAATGAGAGACAGACAGACAGACAGACAGACAGACAGACAGACAGACAGACAGACAGACAGACAGACAGACAGACAGACCAGAACAGAACAGAACAGAACAGAACAGAACAGAACAGAACAGAACAGAACAGAACAGAACAGAACAGATCAGAACAGAACAGAACAGAACAGAACAGAACAGAACACACATCGGGAGGAAGCACACTCACTGGCTTGCGGGTTTCCAGCCACCCCTGCCATGGCATGCTGGCCTATCTGCATGGGCCCCATGCCGCCCATCGGGGCGCCGCTGGGGCGAGGCCCCATGCCGATGCCCCCGGGGGCCCCTCCTCCTCCTCCTACCCCCGTCAGGTTAGTCAGGGCATTCATGGCATCTATATAGCAAAGAAGGGGCAGACGCAACAGACACAGAACAGCACAGAGCTCATGAACAGAGATCAAACGTCAACACTATATGAGTTCAGGTCTCGAGTAGGAGACAGAACAGAACACAGCAAAAATTAAACCAAATTAAAAAAATTAATAAAGCAGATTAAATGCATATTGTCCACTTACCTGGGCCTCCTTGTGCCTTCTTGTCTGTGAAAACAGGAGTACAGTTTTGTTATGATTCAGTTACCATTAGCGCTTCCTGGAAAAGACTCTGAATCTCCATTACAAAACAGGAAACGGATCTACACACACACACACAATGAATCTGATTCATCATCCCACAATTCAGCGGCAAGTTACTTTAATTGTTGGTCTTACATGTAGGGTTGTCCCGATCGGATCGGGTGATCGGGAGCATCAAATGATCGGAATCGGACCGGGAGCCAAATTAACTTGATCCCTATAGTATCAATATCATATCCATATCACGATATCGTACTATTGTGATATGGCATAAACGTGTTGTATGAAATATAAATATCGGATCGGGAAAATTTGATATCGGCAGGTGCTCAAAATCAAATGATCGGAATCGGATCGGGAGCAAAACAAAGTGATCGGGACATCCCTACTTACATGTGTCCTATAGAGCGCAGCAGTCCCGCCCCCTTTCAGAAAAGCGAGTGGCCCAGGAAATGAAACCCCAATGCATTTTTCCATCGGCACTTCGAATATAATTTATTTAAAGACGGTTACGCCGCGGACAAAGCCAATTCGGATCATGACAAATCATGACAATGAACACAATGTTTTGGGACGATCAAATCGTTAGAAAGAAGAAAATAAAGGCAGGAGACAACACTATTTGTTTTGTTTTTCGTCTTATAAATTATTTGATCGGGACTGCTGCGCTCTATAGAGGGAGGCGCATCGTCAAACCAGGAAGTTATGCGGAAACGAGTGTCAAAAAACCTACTTTCTGGCCTTGACAGCTCATACATCCAAACAGAAAAGTCCTGTCCGATTGCATTTAAAACAACATTAAACTCACTTTGCCACTCGATCTGCCATTCACTTTATGCATGCGCATACCCTCTATTCTTACCTGAAATTGCATGTTGTCAGTCACATGTGCTCCGACTGAAAAGGATTCCCTGACCTATAATGCTGTACAACATGGCTGTCTCTCTCGTCTACTCTGTGTCCTTTACGTCTTTCTTGGCTCCCTCTTGTCTCCATGCTCCATGTTCTAATCTGGGTGGGAGACGGTGAGCCAGCTAACTGCACCTGCGTGTGTGTGTGTGTATTGTCGTTTCAACTGTATCCATTGTTACCCATGTGTATTTTGTATACAAATTGTGTATCTGTATTGTATGTAGGGCTGTGAATATTTGCTATGTAGGGCTGTGAATACGATTCGATTCGATTCCAATTCTTGGGGTCACGAATCGATTCAACTCGATTCCAAAAACGATTAAAAAAAAATTCAAAAGATATATTTTTTTCCAGATTCAAAAACGATTCTCTATTCAAAATGATTCTCGATTCAATACACAGGATTTCATCCCAATCTACTCCAGCCAACTGAAGTTACTATTCTACAGTAACTTGAAAATCGATTTTTGGAAATTATGAATCCATTTTGAATAAAATGTAATGAAATAACGAACAATCCTTTACAAAAGAGAACAAACTAAGATAACGGGACAGATGTTTGACTTACGAATGTCTCTGAAGTGGATGATCAATCTGGCCACCAGGGACAAATATTCTTCCTGCAAAGAAGAGATGGTGATTGCACCACACAAACAAGTATGATATGTATTGTCCCGAATGTAAGAAGGCATTTTTCCCCCCCAGAACAGAACTCACAACACGCCACGGAACACGTTGTACGACAAAGAATAAATCAGGCATCACTGGCACTGCGCTTCATTCATTGACAGGGGAGGGAGGGAGGGAGATGTCTTTTGTTGGCAAAAACACTAACTAAGCTATTGGGACGCTATTCTTCGTGGCACCTTATGTTTAATCAAACAACAACAACTTTAGTTTGGGTCGGGAGTTGGGTGCATTGGTCTTGCTGCGCGCATGAGTGGATCATCAGGCAGTCGATGCGCGCTGCGCGCTCCAGTGACGGCTGAGAAAGATTAGTTAATTTGGGCTTTATATTGGTGGGTTTTCCGCTAGATATTAAGGCATGTTTAGGGTGTGTTTTAGCGCCGGGGATTTCGCCTGGAAGGCTCTATGGAAACACTCACTCTTGAACGAAGTTGAACGTGAGAAAGTGACGTTCACACACGCCAGAAATGAACACGTTCACAATGACGTTCTGGGACAACACTGGGTATAAGACGTACCAATATAGACTATAGTTTATTTTCTATTTGGTCACTGTACCATGTACTACTATGGCACCCTATTATATGATATGAAGTTATATGAAAATAATTTTATTTAAAAAAAACATAATTATAGAAACATTTTAAAATAAACCATTTCTTTATAAAGAATCAGATTTTGACTAATGTTTTTTCCACAAATGAGTCTTGAAAAATGGGGGTCGTGTTATAATAAGTTGTCTTATATTCAGGACAATATGGTTAGATATTATATCAATGGTTCTCGAAGAGGGGTAAGGGGACCCCCAGTCAGGGGTCCTTGAGTGTGTTCCAGGGGGTCCCAGCTAAATTCTATCCCTTTTATTTTTTATTATTATTATTATTATTATTATTATTAATAATAATAATAATAATAATAATAATGAATTGCATTTTTATAGCGCTTTTCCAAGTGCTCAAAGCGCTTTACAATGGTTCATTCATTCATACATTGGGAGGTGAAGCGGCGAACAGTCGACGCCAGCGTCCTCACTTCCCACTTCATTGGAGGCAATGTAGAGAGAGGAGCCGGGATTTGAACCACCGACCCAGGTATCATTGGACGACCTGCTCTACCTCCTGATCCACAGCCGCCAACAATTATAATTATTATATTTTTATATATTTTATAGCCATGTTTTTATATGCTGGCTAAATGGCTATTCAAAAATAGAACGTCTACCTGGTCACAGGGTGTCACTTTGTACCACGCTGTGAGCTTGTACATCTGCTATTTTTGATTAGGAGAAATATCAAATGTTATTTTTCTCTTTTGTTTTCAGAGTGCGTCATTAATGTATTGTGTGGCTAATTAAAACTACAGAATGTCAGTAACTCCAGTATGGGGTTGCCCCTTTTCAGCAGAATTAGTTTCTTAGATTAATGTTAAAGTGTCAAATATGCAAACATGCATGACGAGACGAATTGGAGAGAGAACGAAGAGGTGTGCAATATAAAGCAAGAACGTGGCTAGCCTGACCACATGAACCCTGTCGTCCCAATTTTGGGCATGTCATTAGAAGCGACAATTAAAGAATTTCAATATTAAAAAAAAAAAAAATAGCAGATCTACAAGCTCATAGCACGGCACCGAGTACAGCGCTACGAGCTTGTAGATCTGCTAAAAAATATATATCATGAATGAAAATGTGGTGCAAATCTTTGAATATATATTCTTTCACAGCGAACGTTTTTAACTCAAATCTTTACTTTTGGGAGATCCCTGGAACAACATATTTTCAGATGGGGGTCGGCGGACAATTACATATAATTTGTGGGGTCCTTGACATGAACATGTTTGAGAACCAATGACATAGAAAGGTTTTTTTTCCCAGAAAACTGTCGTGATTTAGAAGACATTTGTAGAATCTTCCCTTCTAAAAGGGTTAACAAGCTTGTAGATGCAGATATTTTCAGTTCACTTAAGTTTACAACAGGAAAGCATTGGCAGCAAAAAGGGAATCAACAGAACTATCGAGTTGCCCTCTAGACATTGTCCTGCGTCACTGTGTGACGCAGGAAAATGTATTCACCATTTTTGAAAAGAAGTTCACATTTCTGTCAAACGTTCGCTTATAATGACATGGCCAAGAGACAGGGATGGCAGATTTGAAAGTGCAATGTTGGCACTGATGGTTCGGGATGAGCTAGTTACTCAGTACTCACTCTCGATTTGGCTTTCACATAAACGTGGTTCTCCATGTCATTGCTGGTTTTAGTGTGTCCGGTACCAGCCTTCCTCATCGCCTCTTCACTGGAAAGAGAAACAGTCAGATGATGAGTAGGCAGCAGACAAAAACGTTTAGAGATTCTGATTCATATGTACCAATAACTGTGATTTAATCACTGCGCGCACACAGCCATGCCAATATCTCGGAGTGAAATTTGAAGATCATGTACCATTATGGCCACATACATGCCCAGCTGAACTTAAAAGGCCTAAAAAGATATACGAGCATAAATGAGCACTATAGCCTTAATTGGATCAAGATTATCAATAGATGTATTTTATCCAGTCTGACTTTTACTTTATTATCTATGATAATTATGTAAATGTAAATTAAATCGGTAAACGTACACCTATGATAGTCTTGAGCCAAGGCTAAGTAAATGTTGATTGATTGAAGTATTTATTAACAGTAAACTCAATACAGCACAACCCAATACAAAAACCGTTAACAGTGAGTGGACGACCCAATAAAGCACTACACTTGTTTACAAGAGGGTCCACCTTGTTCAAGTCATCATAACATTTAGAGACGTACAAATATACACTTCTATATAGCCAAAAAGAACAGGAAATCATCATAAAGGAGGTAAAAAGGGAAAAGAAAACATTGAGGGGGGAAAGGGGGTGGAAAGAGAACGGTAATAATTATATAGAATATTGTTTGGACCAGTGATGTATTGATTTTAACTGAAGCCTCGGTACGTCTCCAATTATAAGACAGAACCACTATTTAATACATATTTTGACTATGAACATTGATGACGTCACACGACTCACTGACCAACGAGGTTAGCTCGCTGGCTAACCGTAGCATGCTAACGTTAGCCCAGTACAGACAGTGCTGCCTCTGCTGCGACAAATCAGCCAACATTATCATGATTGTATTTTACATGCGATCAACATGATCATTTACATCCCATCAATTATTACGCAATTTTTCTCCCTCCGTACTGCAAGTGCAACACACGCACACACACTGACACTAACCCAGCTGGATGAGTTTAGCTTAGCCAAAAAAAAAAAAAAAAAACAGGCTTAAAAAGGCTACGGAAATAACGCATGTTTGTAATTGTACAAGAAAAGAAAGAAAGGGGGGGAAAAAACAAGGCTCACATTTGTGTAACAACTTTTTGTCGAAACTGCGGGCTCCGCCAGTCGCTGTCTGGTCCGGGTACCTCCATGGCCGATTGTTTATTTATTTTAACTTGAAACTGGAGGTTGGACGTGTGTTGTTATCGATCCTCTAGTATAGAGCTGTGCTCTGCTCTGAGTCTGACAAGCAAAACACCGCCTACCAACCAACTCATTCTCCTTCTTCTTGTTTTGGAGGATGGTCAACGTGTTTCGCGGATTACCTCCACCTATAGGCAACACAGGGCATGGTTATTTTCATTGTATTATATCTGGAATCTGGATACCAGTAGTTCTTTTAATTAAGAGGTCAAGAGAGTGTACAGATGGAACACATGTTTTACACTCTCAAGAGTCACAGTCACAGACTTCCTAAGGTGGTGACTGTGGTGGTGGTGGTGGTGGTGGTGGTGGTGGAGATTGGTGGTGGAGGTTAGTGTTCTTCAGAATAGCCTACAGGAAAGGTCAAGGTGGCACTATAGGGAAATCTGGGCACCATATTTTTGTGAAGACTGCGCACTATATGGAAGAGAGGGTACCAGGGAAGGTGGGCACCGGGGAAACTGGGCACTAGGGAAGAGTAGGCACCAGGGCAGGTGTCCACACTAGGAAGAGTGGACACTCTGGGGTGGGTGGAGTAGAGTGCAGGGCACTATAGGGAAGAGTGGGCACTAGGGAAATCTGGGCAAAACAAGTAATTAATTTACTGTGCGTGTAGCCGTGTACAACTCATAACTACCGTAATTGAAAATGTTGAAACCTTGTCAGGTTGATAGATTCTGTCTCTCGTTGTGATTGACGATAATCTGTACCTGTTACCGGTAATCACAAAAAAAGGATGCTCGCAAAATATGAAAGCGTTCCGTTTAAAATGCTTTCACAGTCTTCAGCAGCCGAGTCATATGCTACAACTATTAGTAATACTGCAGTAGTCCAGAATCAAGCCATCTGTTGCGTTTCACGCCCAGCTTATAGCTCAATAAACAGAATGACTCAGCCTTTGTTCAAGCTCTCTGGAACTCATGGCGCTTGATGATGTACAGGAAATCCTGTGCCTGTGACTTTTCTTTTAGCTGCATGGGGGCTTTCAACACCCATCATGACCATGCAATAGAATACACCTCACTGGAACATTTCTAGATGGGCCACTACTGACCCTTATATGTGGATATCTGTACCATTAGATCAATTCAATGGGCAATGAACAATAGAGGGGGCAAAGGTTGCATGTGATTTTTGTATTGCCATGTCTGTAGTTTATTAAATGATGATAGCAATGTCCAAATAGCAGCTGATTACTTGCTTTCCACCCTCACTGCTGCACTGCACTGTACTGTTATATGGTGAATGACATGACACTGCAACTAATGGGTCAATTTGGATGACACTGCTATCAAAGTATATACGTTTCTGATTTGCCGAGTTGATTTATGAGGTGACTGAAGCTATTCAAGTGCATATGTCATATGTTCAAGGTCAATGTCAAGGTCATTCAGACTCACTTCAAAATGTGCATATTGCCTTGACTTTTATGTTGACCTTTCCCCTCAATAACACCTTTTGGTTTTGGTCCAGGGCTGTGCACATCCAGTGAATTGCTAACTGTCCATCAACAGTTGTCCATAATGTGGACAACTGTTGACAACTGAGTATATATTATATACTATATGGGATCTGGTGCAGATGGGTGAGTCTGCACTGCAGAGAGCATTTCCATATAGTCTGGCAATTGGCAATTTGGCACAGAGAGTGTGGAGAAATAGACAATCTTTACATGGTGGGAGTTGACTGGAATCAGCCTCTGCTCTCCTGGCACAGACAAATTCTGGTAGTCGAATCATGTTCACGTCACTGGTGGTCCGCCTTCACATGAAAATGTTTAAAAGAACCACTGCTTTCCGGAGAGTGGACCAATCTCGCTAATTATGCATTTGTGTGCCCACACCCTCTCCAGATCCCATCATACCAACTGATTACAAGCTGGAATCAGCTGTTCTCTGCAGGACACAGACTCACAGAGGGCATTTGAGAAACAAGGAGGTTGACTTGTTAGACAATTTCTAACATTGCACTTTTCTTTTGACATCCTTTGTATAGCTATTCTTGCTTTTTGTGTTTGGTGGCAAATATTTTAGGAAGCTATACTATACGTGTTTGTCGATGATAGTAGGTGCAATGCTACGCATAGATCTCTCAGGTGTTCTGGCACTGTTGCTATTATCAGCTGTCGGTGTTGCAAACGCCATCCGTACGGGACCCATGATTGATGCTGCGAGAGGAGTGACAACTGATACTGCTGCTGGCGGTCAGCAGCAGTATCAGCAACAGCTAGAAGTTACATCTCAGTCTTCTGTTGATGCCTCCTCCACTATACGTATAAAGTGCACAGCGACGCAAATGCTTATCCTGGTACACGCAGACCTGTATAACAATGGAGGACGTCATGTAACGTCTCCTGGAGAAGTGTGTTTAGGACAAGCAAATGCAATGCATCCATGCCCTCGCCCGTGCCAAGCTTTTGCCGTCAGTGACACCGAGTATGTCATCGAAGCTGATCTGAATGATTGTGGCTCCATGTTGACTGTAAGTATCTGCTACTTGTTGTCTTGCCTTTTTTTATTTAAAGCTGCAATCTGGACCTTTGCTTTAATGACAAATGTTATTTAAACCAATCTGTTTGGTAAGAGTACGTATGTTTATACAATATCAACATCTGCAGTGGCTGGAGGTGATCTGGTCTCCCTACTTTTCCAATGAGACGTAGGACAGCCACTGGTTCACAAGGAGTAATGGTACTGCCTGAAGCTCATGAACACTAACATTTCACCAAAAAGCGGTAGTCATTTTGGTCTCATGTTGGAGATCGAGAGCATAGGTTGCAGCTTTAAGGAAATCATCTCTGACCATGTTTCTTTTCCACCACATTTAATCGATACACTTTAAACGAGTATGTTGCTCATGTTCAACCTTATCTTCGTATAACTATAACTAAAAACTATAACTATAACTATTACTCCTGGGTCTCAGAGGTGGTTTGTGGAAACTTTTCTCCAATGACGGGGATATCAAGCATTCAAGCTAATGGAAAGTACAACCTTTTCTCTTCCTGAAAAGATGTTGGCGCACTGAACTTGAAGCATAATTTTTTAATTACCACAGATTGTCATTGGAGTGATATGTTTCTTTCTCCACAGCTCTATACTCTTGAGACGCAGATCAAGTAGACTCCTTTAAAAGATGTCAACTCAAAAGTGACAAGATGTCTCTCTGCCTGTGTTAAATCCATAGATATCTGAGGACTACTTGATCTACTCCAACGAGTTGATTGTCACGCCAACTGCCAATTCCGCCCATGTCATTACGAGGAGGAACAAAGCAGCTGTGGTGAACGTCGCCTGTCATTATAAAAGGTTTGACACTCGTGCGAGGTGTGTCCTACACTTTGTCGTGCATTGAATATGCATACGGACAACGGAAATAACCAATCTACCAACTCGCAGCTCATCGTGTGAGCTTGTAGATCTATTTCCGTGTGTGTGTGTGTGTGTGTGTGTGTGTGTGTGTGTGTGTGGTTATTTTGTCAGTCACACTGTCATTCACTCACACAGGACTAACTTGGTGAGCAGTCACCCTCATCACACCGTTGCTGAGATGAAGAAGCCACCCTCTGAGTTCTCACTACAGCTAATGACTGGTATGTATGTAGGCTACAGTGACGTGTGCCAAAGTATGATTGTTTGGTGACTCTTTGTCTTTTTTCATGTGTGTACCCTTCATGAGAGCAGACATCATGATGCTTTGTCTCTTGTGACATCTTCAAATTAAGTAAATGTTTAGCTATTCCCTATAGTTTTCTGTGGGACTTTTGGGGCTCTGTTATAGACATAAATGACTCAAAGTCCTTTGACAAGAAATGCATATAATCTCATGTCAATTCATGGTCCAAGGAAAAGACCTGTTTGATACGACCATGCTGTACGAAACAGTGGTTTTCAACCAAAATGATTGGTTTCATTTTACACTCGAGAGATAAAGACCTACAAGAGTCCATTTGGTTATCACCAACTTTATCATTTAGCATGGGAACCACCTGGAACCCCCTCGAGGACCACTGGTGGTCCCCGGGGCCACTGGTTGAGAACCACTGATCTACATGCTCGCACCACGTCGTGGAGACGGAAAGTTTCTATACCCGACAGCCAATGACAGTGTCTTGTTACTCTTTATGCAGATAACTGGAGAAAGGAAAGGTCCTCGAATGCCGTGTACCTGGGAGACATGCTCTACATCAAAGCGTCCTACACCGGTCCCCATCAGGCGTCAAGACGGCTGTTTGTGGATAACTGTGTCGCCACTCTGGACCCTGATGTCGCCTCGGTTCCTAGATACGACTTCATTGAAAACCATGGGTGGGCACACACACACACACACACACACACACACACATACATTTCTTGTTGATACAAACAATGCATATTGAACTGGGGCCTGTTTCACGAAACTTGGATGAACTAATCCAGGATTTAAGCCAAAACCAGCCAATTAACTACCCCAAAAATATGTGGTGTCTGTCTGCATGGATGTATTTTGTTGTATTGTTTGTGTATTGTATGCCTTGTTCATTTGTGCTAATAAGGACCCACAGGAAAATGTGCTGATGCATCTCGAGGGGTTTATACTTTGCTAACGATATATAAAATCGCTATCGCTGCAAAACTACTTACTTTTTCAGAAGAGTGAAAATGCATGTTAAGATTGTACAACATTGAAACAGAGACTGCAATTTAAAAATGTCTGAATTTTGTAGGTGTTTCACTGATTCAAAAGATTCAAATTCTCAATTTGAAACGCGAGTGAGATCCAATCCCCTTCACGTCAAGAATCAAAAGTCAAGAATGAGTCCTTTCAGCAGCCTTGAATTTAAGCTGGAAGCCTTCTTATTCCAACAGGACCCACGGAACTCTGTGAGTCTTTCATGAATCATTGCAGATCTTGTACAGCGGTACGGAAGGAGTTTTGTTTATTTTTAATTATGTTTTCTGTCCTCCTGTAGGTTTTCATCACATGCAAGCTAAAGGCCACGACTCAAAGAAGCAGCCCGACCGACAAGGCCTGCAATTATGCAACTTCAAGGTTATTTCACCGATATATTTTTGAGATTTTGTAATATGGTGACTAAAATCTCTTTCGATGGCCACTCCTTCCATGTCATGTAAAACATTATACAAATGTACAATATTGCAAGTAAATTTAACCACTTGAACTATAGTGTTTCTATTTATGGGGGCAAACATTTGATTAAAAAAAGAATAGCCGATCTACAAGCTCACAATGAGCCCTGTAGATCTGCTATTTTCACAATATTTATCTGTTGGAACCAAGTCAAACTGAATTGAATGCCTCAACTCCTACCGCTTATCTGGGTGGGGGGGGGGGGGGGGGGGGTCGTCCCCAGTTCACATTATTCTGTTGGGTCACGGCCTGAAAAGGTTGAGAACCACTTACCATTTACAGCAGTGGTGCCCAAAAGGTAGATCACGATCTACCAGTAGATCACATGATATTTCATTTAAATATTGATTGACATCAAAAGGGCCCTGTCGGCTCAAACCCACAATGCAATATTTTGTTTTCAAGAGGTTGTAGGTTGCTGTGCACCAAAACGTGTGTATAGCATTACAAATCAAATACAAAAAAACCTCTCCCCCTCTATTTCCCATTCCAAGTGCATTGGTCTTATAATGTAAACGCCAGCTCCGCTATTCCAAAGCCCCCTCAGGTACATATTTTTAAACTATTTTGAGCAACCCACCAAGATAGATCTTGTTGAGCTGGCCATTTTCAAAGTCTCTAGTCAAAAAAAGTGTGGGTATACCCCTGATTTACAGTATATGTCCCATAATTCATGTGATACAGTTTGGAAGTAAGGCTTTTTGATACCTCTCTTTAGATGGACACATGTGGATGTGAATGATGACCGTGATGTCTGTAGCTGTTGTGAAACCACCTGTAACAAAGGCAGCAGCTACACTGACCAGCAAGGTATGTAAACTTGGGATACGTTTAATGTACAGTATATATGCTTATTTATTTTACTTTACAGACTTCATTTTACGTCCCATTTCATAAACGTGCCGAAATGTGTAACTTTTTGGAAAATCGATCTACAAACTCATACAATGTCATTGTGAGCTTGTAGATTGGCTATTTTTCAAAATAGACGGCACATGTTTCAGTACATGTAAAGTTGATATCTTTTTGTGTTTTATTTTTCAGATACTGCGGTCGTTTACAGCATGGAGACACTTGATGTGACCATATTGACCAGAGACTAGCATGATGATCACCTTTTAAACAAATAACATTGTTTTTGGTGTTTGGTTTTATTCGTGTGTGTGCCTTGCATGGTCTCCTGCCATTGGTGTGATGTAAAGCACATATTAAATAAAGATAAAGGTGCTATATAAATGTATCATTTATTTGACCGGGAGTATCTGCTTTGCCTAGAGTACTGAGGATGAGTACTTTGTCCACCACTAATTAATTATCCATTTTCTCTAGATTAGGGAAGAAGCTAGACCCACATGCACTGGATTCACAGATCTGGATTTTCAGATCCAACTGGGTTTTGTTCTGATTTAGTGAAATCAAATTATTCCTACTCAAGAGGTAGCCTACTTTACATCAAAGGGTCATATTGTATAATGGCAATCAAATTACACTGGTACACAGAACAAATGGGTATATTTTAGATATGGTAAATGGTGCATTTATATTGCTCTTTTATCCAAGACGCTTTACAGAGGGTGTGCAGTCCATTCACCCACCGATGCCGGAGGAAACGATTCAAGTCACCAACCTGCACATCGGGAGCAATTAGGGGTTCATAGTCTTGCTCAAGGACACTTTGGCACTAACTCTGGGGGAGCCCAGGTTTGAACTCTGAACTGAACCTTGCGGTTCCCATCTGGTCACTCTAATCGAGCCACTTTGATTTTACAAGATAGAAAACCTTAGTTCAAAATGATACATTTGATTTATCCTTTAAGGCAGGTTCTTTCAAGATTTAAAGACAAAATGAGACCTTTATTTACTTTACTGAATGACCATGTAAAATATTTTAGTTTAGAGTCAGACTGGTTAAACTCATTCCGTTTTAAATTGATTGTAAAATGTTGATAATGAAACTGTATTTTGTTTGGAACATTTTATTCACAAGGAAAAGGAACGCATACAACACGGAAACAAAGAAGTTTGGAACATTGCATGGCCGCAAACATGTTTTAAACTCCTAAATCTATAAATAAATCAACCAGCTATATAGTTTTGTCATGTGAAAAACTGGAGGATAGTTGGCTACACAAATGAAATTGAAGATTCACTCAAACCACCATTTTTCTTTTGCAACCTTTGTGTAATCAATGGTGATTGTGGGGAAAAAGAAAACAACTGCCCCAGTGAGTTAATATATTATATATTAATATTGTTTATCCCTGACTGCAAGGCACTTTTTTTAATTCATAAATAAGTATCTACTGACATCAACTGGCCACTTTTGGCAACTTCAACAAAATGAGAATGAAATGCATAAATACAATTAGGAAATGTATGATCAAGTGGAACAATGGCTTAAACCTAAGTGTTCAAAGAATACAGTGTTTCTAACAAACACAGAACCCACAAACTACTCGGAACAGGGAAACGCAGAGTAATGCAGCTCCACAGGGTCTGAACAGTTTGATTCATCAAAGCCTCCATCCTGTTCTTACATCATTGCCATCATGGACTGCAAGGATTTGCGCATTGCTGCCATATCTTGCTGTTGCTGTCAATACATTGTTGTACAAAAAAGAGAGATAGCAAAACATTAGACATGTTTTTAAGACAGACTATTGCTGTTTGCCAAAGGTAAGACAGAATGCAGTAAATTTTACGAGTATTCGTCTCACAGTGCGAGCCCATTATTATAAATAGTCAATGTGTTTCAGAGGTTTAAATGAATAAAGGTTCAAATGTTAGCAGGTTGACTTACTGTGTCCATGAGGACTTTCTTTTGAAGCAATGCCACGTCCTGGCGTAGCTCACTCTGAATCGACTCCTGTTGGCCGAAGTGGGTCTTCTCCATTGCTTCAAGGGCCTGTAAAAACAAGACAGAATAGTAAGGATTTACCATGTGCTCTCAATGTAAATTAAACAATTGTCAAAACTGCTTTCAAAATTCAGTGCAAATGTTGACGCAATCATGAAGATGAGGTCAGCCTTTAATAAATACTGGGAAATATATAGTTCATTTCAACAGTCAAATTATAAATAAAACTCTAGTACAATGGACATGGCTTCATTGTTTATATCTTTATCAATGCCATTGTTTATATGTCAATGTAAATCCTTACTACCTACCTGGGTGTACTGATCTAAGAGCTGCTTGAGAGTTGCGAGCCTCTGGCGCTGTGAGACCCTCATCTGCTGAAACAGCTTCTGTTGCTGTTGGAACATAGTCTGCAAACACACAGTCAAGTATTAACTAAGTGCATTTCATCTGTAGAAAATACAGTAGGGCTTAAGTTAAGGGCTGTAAAGTAACTAAGTGCATTTATTCACTTTTGTTTTGTTCAAGGCATTGGTCCAAAATCATGATTGGCATCAGACCCGTTATCCTTTCAGCCTCAATGTCTGACTGTACCTCGTGCTGTTGACACGTTTGACTAATTAAGTATTCAATCAACAATCAAACCCGATTGAAGTGTCATCGACCAAGCTCTTATTGTGAAAGTGACAACGTCCTCAGTATGTGTGGAAAGTGGAAAGGAAACATTACCGTCATTTTGTCCTGTTGCTCCTTGGCCTTGATCATGTCTGTGTCCCACTGGTTCAACACAGAATTGAGCTGAGAGCTGTAGTCATCAGCCACTTTACTCCTGCAACGATAGAACACACTTCATCACATAGTGCAGTACACAACCTTCATTTGACCCAGAGCTTACCAAGGCACAAAGACACTGAGAATGGCACAGCAAGCGTGTTGAGCTGCCTCGCCACACCGTCAGGAAATACAAGGCAGTGCAGTTTTTTTACAAGGCAGAGTAACAGACATTTCCTTTAGGGCCGATTCATACTCCTATTTTAGAGCCGAATAAAAGTCGGTTCGGCGCTGTAGAGCCTACAATTTGACGTCATTTGAGGTGCGGGGGGGCGGGTACCGTCCTAAAGTCGGCTCTTCGGTGCTACTGAAATTTTCTGACGAGCCGAAATCATTTCGGCACTACAGCGCCGAAACAGCGGTAAAATAGGAGTATGAATCGGCCCTTAGACTTTTGTACTAAGTAATTAAGATACCATCAAACATAGCAACATGTTAACTAAATAACCTTATTAGCATTTGAGGTTGTAGTTAGTTCCTCATTGATGGTATAATCAATCTAGTTATTCAACTACTAATGTGTTTATCAAATGCTATTTTATGGTTGTCTTCTGTATTAATAAATAAGGCTTTAAGGTTTGAGCATGTGGTGAACAAACATATTATTGACTAGCGTTATTGTTGCCCTCTATTGGAGCAATGTGTAATACATAATGCATGATATTAGTACAGATGCTAGGTTTGATGACACCTGGCTGGTGTACTAGTTTCTATGAAGCACTATATTGTTTTTTATTTGCACTTTACTTACAGTGTTGATAGAATGAACACTTTATTAGTCAGAAATGTGAACAGCCCGAGGTACAGCCAGACATTTAGGGTAAAAGGATAACTGATCTTACACTTCTAAGTGTATCTGGATATACGCTCAAATTGTAAAATTTAGATTAGAACATCGCTAAACCCTTCTTATCCAAGTGAGGGCATCGGATATCGGCCCAGCCCTCGCCCACAGCTCAGGTTCATACGCCGGCCCTTGGATATAGATAATCTTGAGCAATCTTGAGCAATGTGTTGTTCCATTTATTAAATATGAAACGATTCAATCATAAAAGAAAAGAACAGAAAATCAATTGTGTACCTCTCCTTCTGCTGTGCTGACCACTGCTGCGCCATCTTCTGCTCACAGCTCTTGGTTATGGTCTTGGCGAAGGTATCCACACGCTGTCGCTTGGCCAAGAAGGCCTTACTGACGTCAGCTACACGCAGCACAGAGACACACATTATAGTCAGTTTGAAATGTGAGAAAACGTGAGAGACGTGTGACACTGCAGAGGCAACTTACTTCCAAATTTGTCCAACATGCCCAACACTTCCCCTCTGCAAATTAAGGTAAACGACAATGCACATGTATTTAGTCAACATAAAAATAAAAAAAAATGTTATTAACCACACAAACACATGCAGCATCCTTATTCTTGTAATTTGGCAAATAAAGAGAGGCGATCTACAAGCTGGGCTGCTGGGGACCCCTGGGGGACCCCGGTAAACACAGTGTTTAGGGTTGAAGTGGTTAATGATAAACTGCTGTTAGCCTTACCCCTCGTGGGGGCCAGCATCCTCTTCATCATCCAAAGGGTGCTTCCTTCCCTTCAGAGATTCCACTGAAATTGAAACATGAAACCAGATCAGTTATTTGGCTCAAATAAGTCAGACCGAGGTTTATGTATAATGTATTTTATATAATTGTGTTTCCTTTGCTTGATGTTTTGTGTAATTTAAAGCACACTGAATAACCAAGTTGTTCTTAAAATGTGGCATACGAATAAAATGTCCTTGCCTTGCCTATAGATTTCAACCTCATGCATTTGTCTATAATTTCCCTGCAAACATGTAAGCGTGCACACACACACACACACACACACACAGAGACAGACACACGTCACACACCATAGTCCATACCTTTCTGGTCCAAGTCCAGAGTGGGTTTGGGTGAAGATGACAGACCTTTGGCCTTTTGACCGCTTCCCTTGCGAGTTGCCATGTTCTGTAGGACATTAGGATTCATTAATAATGTTACTTAATATTTTCTTTAATCATTACATTAGAAACAAATTCACAACACTTTATTATTCATGGTCAAACGGAACAGAACACGTTGTGTAGGCCTAGACACGATGTAATGGTGCTGCTGGAGTCAGGCTGTTCACTGTTGTAGGCTACCTACTCAACACAACAGAGGGACAGCAGACAACACAATAATAGTTTGCTAGATTCACTGGAGGATTATATTCATGAACTATTGCACAAAACACACATTTAGTCGACTAAAATGTCTAAAATATCCTCTCAAAGCTCATTGAGTCATGTGAACCACCGCGTGCAGCCTGAACCTGTGAGCTAGCTTGTATTCTGCTACGTCACGACGAAGTCTAAATTAAACAAGTGAATTATGACTCATAATTCGGTCAAACCTTAAACATAACTACCAGTAGAGTTTGTTAACACTCACCTCTGTAAGTAAGGGTGTTTTTTAGACGGCAGTAGTGATGAAAATAAGCTGATAAACGAGCTGCTGCTTCGCTGAAGACAGAAGAACTAAGTAAAGACGTAGTGAGGTGTCGAGTCGAGACGAAGTTCAGCGCGAGACACAAAAAGGGCGCTCAAAACCTTGACGGTTATAAGCTTCGTCCGTACGGCGGTGCCGCTCACCGAAAACAGCCGAGCTAGCTCCGAAAATAGCCGAACTGCAGGCTCCAGCCTCCGACGAAACACACACACACGCACGCACGCACGCGCATTAGTCTATCTGCATTTACAAGAACCCTTACATTTTTCACAAATTCACTGAGTGAATAATTAGGCTGTTTTTCAGCATTAAAAAAAAATATTGTAGCAAAGCCCCAGAAACCAGTCAAGAGAAGACACGAAAAAACTAAGGTCATGTCATGCCAAAGGCAATGGAGTTTATTTACAGCATCATTCATGTCTATAGCTTGTAGCCTACAAATGTACAACAACTGTTTAAAGTAAACAAAAAATGTCAGTGATCATCTGTTAAAGTTAAACCACATGATAAGCCTGTTGCCTCAACTTGCCTGTGCAGGGAGTGAGGGACAGCAGGTGCAACGAATCCCAATCAGAGAGAACTGCACTAAAAAGCTCCAGCTAAACTTCTGTTTAATTTCGAGTCGAGTGGGCGGGGTCTATGGGCTGGAAACCAGGCTAGGGACACTGGGAAGAATCTCTCTTTTGCATTTTTGCATTTAATTGTTACATTAATGTGCATTTGAAAGGTTTAATGTATTTAGTAGTAGTAGAATGCATTTATTTCCAATGAGTATTTGAAGTGAGACCTTATGCAGCATTGTGCTAAATATTGTTTTAGACATTAACCCAGAGATGCCTCTGGCCTTGCTTTATGCAAGGACATTGTCACACATAAGCACTGCAGCCACCCGCTTCGGATGCACCAGCCCTGCAAGGAGCCACCAGCAGTACACACACTAGAACTGGACATTGTCAGTCACACGCATACTCAATTTCAATTAAATTCAATTCAAAGGGCTTTATTGGCATGAGAAAACATACTCACCACACCCTCTGCCCTGTAAGGAACAGTGTAGGACTGGGCAATTAAGACCAACACACAGACCTTTCTGCCCTGCAAGGAGAAGTGCAGGTCTTAATAGTGAACACATTATACACTAAGGTGTTTGTGTCTTTGGGACTATTTTATAGCCCCATTTTATAGTGGTGTATTGTCAATTGATGTGTTTTTTGATGTATTGTCCTGGTTATTGTGAATGTGAAGTGTTTAGTTTTTGATTAATTTTACCATAACGGCAAGTGCAACGCATGATGGATGGATAGATACTTTATTTGTCCTTTTGGAAAGTTGTTTTGTGCCAAGCAGTCATCAGGATACAAAAAAAAACACATGCACAATACAAACATCACACCCGTGTGAAGTGAGTGGTCAAACTCTCACCACTCTACCATCCGAAACGGTAAGAGAAATGACAGAGTTACCGTGTGGGGGTCCCTGTACTGTACTGTCACTGTAGCCTACTGTACTGGCACACCCGAAATCATACAGTTAATATGTGCGTGTGTGTTTTGTGTGTGTGTGTTAAGTTGCGCACAGGTGGTGAAAAACAACCATGCTGTTTTTGTGCTCAGACCCAGCCACACATAAAAAATGTCAGTGATCTGTTAAACCATATGAAGCCTATAGCGTCCCTATCCTGGGATGAACATTCTGCAAAAATAGCAGATATACAAGCTCACACAATGCATCACAACGTTGTTGTGACTTGTGAGCTTGTCTATCGTCAATTTACACCAAAGAGATTTAATTAAAACCTCTTGAGCCCCATTGCCCCGGCGGGGGCAGCAGCTGTCCACCTCATGAACAGCTCTCAGCGGGTAAATAAATGGGGATGGGCAAGGTCTCAGGTTCCAACTCCGATATTTTAGATTTTCCCCCCTGGAGCCCCCTGGGGTTTAAGAGGTGCGTTATTCATAGTATGGATTTTCGGTGGTTAGGTGACCACCGAACTACAACATGACGTCACAAGCCGTGGTGAAGAGCAAACCACCGCCACCGCCCCAGCCCTTCTCTCTGTTTTTACTCACCCACCGCTCAACGTTATTTCAGCTCCGGTGGTCACCTCACCACCGGAGCGGTGGTCACCTCACCACCGAAAATCCAGACTATGAATGAGCCGATAGTGTATAGTGAGAAATGGAGCATACCAGGGGGATCATGGGCAACTGAAGGACTATTCATAGTCCAGTTTTCGGTGAAGAGGTGACCATTGAAAACTACAATATGACAATATGACAATATGACGGTGTTCACCGCTTCACTGAAAACTGGACTATGACTAGGCCTTAAGTATAGGGTTTAATAGCCCCATATGTGCCCTCTCCCTACGCTCATTCTGTAGCTCCGAACAGAATGAGCGTAGGGAGAGGGCACATATGGGGCTAAGGGTTTAAGTGATGTATAGTGTTTGTGAGACTACATTGTTAACTGCATCTAAAGACAAGTATTTTCCTTTCTGCATGTGAGAATGAATCAATAACACAACCGTAAGCCTAGATTTTCAATTGACTTTTGGATTAGAACATTTAAAGGGATCTTTTACATATGGAAATACTTCGGCTATGACATCTTTCAGTGTGCTATACTGTATATTCCCATGTCACAAGTATATAATAATAATAATAATGTCTAGGATATAGATTATCCTTTTTATTTTCTTATCATAAAACATTATAAAAGACAGCATTTTTTTTCTTCTTCATTAAGTTTAATGCGTGGCACATAAATACAAATATTAACTAGATTCTGTACAACATTTACAATGTAAGAAAACACAAATGATGGGATGAGTCCAATAGCAAATGTTTTAGATATCAAAAAAGCTCACTCACGACGGCCACAGCAGACAACCAGAGCTCGACTAGTGGAAAAATATCTATTTGTGATACCTCTGATACAAAGGCACAAAATCAAGATAACTGTGAAGAAACACGCAAAGAAAAACAGTACAAAAAAGTAGATGTACAATATTTGTGCAACCAAGCAAAACTAGTTTGTGTTGTTTTTTCTCTTTTTGACAATACATTAAATTTCTATTCACACGGCTCAATATTTGATAGCCCATGGCGACCTTTTTGGTGTAACACACCATATGTCTGACTAGCTAATCTATGCGTGATCAACTACAGTGCGCGTGTGTGTGTGTGTGTGTATGTGTGTGTGTGTGTGTGTGTGTGTGTGTGCACACGCATGCACGTTCATGTCAGTGGATGTTTGAGTGAACAAATCTTAAGGATGAAGCTAAATCCATTTCCATTCATTATAACACGGGGGGAAAAAATGCCTAAGTTACATTAGTGACTTGAAACATGAGATTTTCCCTGTGATATTTCAAATCAAATATATTGTTCATGGATATTTGTGCGCTTCTACATAATTCTAAGCAACGCAAGACAACATTTCGCCTGCACATTTCTATACTTGGAATCATTATTCGAGAACCTTCCAGCGTTATGTACGAATCACTGAATTATTCTGTGTGTCTTGTAAAATGCGGTTGAAAGTGGTAAAAGATCATTCCTCTCTAATATTTAACTGCAACGAAGATTGTGATCCAACAACTTCCAAAGTGGATAAGTGAACATTGAAGAGGTCTCAAAAGTGCCTATATACATTTTTTTTTCTTTGAATCCTTTTTCTCCTTTTTTCGCATAGTGACACCATGCACTATTTAACTCGCAAAGAACAACCATTCGTGTCTAATGCATGTATAGACAGTATTAGATACTGATAATTAGTCGGGTTAGTGTTAAGTAAAGGCGTTCGGTAATGTTATATTCCCTTCATATAGTGCACCTCAAAATCTAAATGAGATGGCTACAGTATATGGCCCTGACACACTGAAAGTGGCAGTGCTCGCGTCATCAAATGCACAGGTGATAGCAGCGTCGAGTGTTCCTTCCTCAAATGAAACACCTGTCGATGACAGCTGAAAAGCCGGGGCAACTTTATTGGAAATGCGACCAAGTCTTTTTTTTCCATTTTGATTGTGTTTTAATGCCGAGGCTATACTGCTGACCTCTACCGCGACAAACCACGGGTCACATCTACTCTTGAAGGACCATTTTCTGCGCGGGGGAGATTTCGCCTGGCATTAAGACATGAATCATGGTAGTAATGGTACTCCTTACAAAGTAGTTTGTGAAGGTAGACCTTCACAAAGTACTCTATGAAGGGTGTCTTATACAGAGATGTACAAGTAGTCAACAGCTGGAATAGGAAGCATTTGGAAGTCCGTGAGGCAATCAATAAAAACATGTACAGTATGTGGCAGATCTACAAACTGAGGTACTAATAGTGGCATCTCTTTCTCATCTCTGGCCTGGATTAGGAAAGGGCAAAAAACAGAAACGGCACTATGAGAAGACCAAAAACAAAGTCATTTTTTAAATCCTTCAGTCTGCCGAATGCCAAGAGTTGAGGTCAGGCAGGCTAAGAGCTGAAAGAAAAAGTGATTGCAGAGGAGCTTAGGGTCTGAATGACAAGGCCTTTGCCAATCACTGGAAAGAAAAAGGAATGGGCCATTCTGCAGTCAAAATATCACTCTACAAGAGCAAGAGACGTGGAACTCACTGCCAGTTATGTGAATATGGTGGCAGGCAGTGCATCAAAACTTGTCTTTCAGAGGTCGGTTCTATTTTAACCGGTGTGAACAGGGGGACTCGTGTGATGACGTCCACGACAATTTCAGTGTGTCCGGTCCTAGAGGGGCGCCTTGAATTTTATTCACGCATCTTTCTTCACGACTAATGACCAGACTCGGATGTGTGTGCTCTAGGAAAATGATTTTTTGTATGAAAAATAAACATTTTCCTCATTACACATTTCCTTTCCTTTACTCCTACCACTTCTCCACAGTTATGTATTTGTTCCCCTAATTCATAAGTAAAATAACTCGAGCCCCACAGAGCTGTTTTTTTTCTCCTTTTCTTTTAAACTACCTTTCCCCTTGACTTGTGCTTCAACGAACAGACTTTATTTAAGGCTAATACCGTACACTATCAATACTAATGAAGTACAATTGCCATTAGTACAAGCTGGTGACGTAGTGCTCATTAACTCGTTGCCCACTCCTCATTCACCCGTTTCCTGCTTTCCTATAAACGTCCTTCCTTATGGAACATTACACCATGTGACATTTCTTTTTTTTTAATTTGTCAAACGTTTTGCCATTTTTTAAAAATGTACACTGATTGACATGTCCAAAATAGGTTGGAACGCAAGGGTTGCAAGTGATTAAAGGTTTGACCACGGTCAAACATGCATGGCTGCAGGCAGCAATACTTTGACACATCTTTAGAGGTTTGACCGATACTTTCCGCGTTTGACAGGCGCTTGTCGCATAGGACATTTCTGTCCTTTCTGACATTTTACATGTTTACGTTTCGACCAGCTCGGTGGCTGGCGGAACTCAACCCTTTGATGGCATGTCTTTTTGAAAGCAACAAGATGATGCCGTGTCTAAGGGGGCGTTGACGGAAGAAGCAAGCCGATTGAATACAAGCTCCTTTTCTACCCAACGTTGTGACAACAACTTGGCGAAGTCAAGAGTACACCATGAAGCTAAAACGTAAAAGACCCGCCTTCGGCAGAAGGCCACGGAATGCAACGAGGAGGGGGAAATCCACTTTGGGCTACTGAAGCTCACAATTGGTCCCAGCGGCACTCCATTATTTAACACATATAAAAGACATTAAACTAAAAAATAATGTGACAGGATGTTTAAAAGTCGCACCCACTTCAAATCAATCGGATGGCGATGTCTCAGGTTCAGACCCCCCCCTGCCATCCGGTGACAGTATAGTTGTTAAGTGTTCATACTCCAGTTTTTAGGTGATAGGGTGACCACCGAAACCCGCAACATGACGTCACGCCGCGGTGGTATAAGCGCTTCACCCAAACACATCTCTCTGTTTTTTTTCACGGTGGTCGACCTTATCACCTAAAACTGGAGTTTTGAATAGGCCTGTAGCCCGTGGACAGCAGTCAATTTGCTGAGGTAGTGTACAGTATGTGAGTGAATATCAAGGTTCCTGTTTTCCTATATCTATCCGTTCCTGTATAGTAGTAGAGTAGTGTAGAACGCAGCAAAGCTGAGTACAATAATGCTAAAGTAGGGTAGAGTAGAATAGAGTGTGTGTGTGTGTGTGTGTGTGTTTGTGCACCAACATGTATCGACACTATACGGCTCTGTGTACAACAAGTGAGGGCCTTTTTAGGGAAGCGTGGGCGTTTAGCTTGTCGTCACTTTGAAACGTCGGCGGCATTAATTCTGTCCGTGGGTTCATGGTGAGTGAGGCTGTGCACATGGAAACAATAAGGTATGGTGAATGCATGTGTGTGTGTGTGTGTGTGTGTGTGTGTGTGTGTGCGCGCGTGCACGTGAGTGCGTGTGTGTGTGTGTGTGGTCTTTATTGTTTGATCTCCAGGATGGATGGGTTGTGGTCGAGGATGGCCAGGATGATCTTGTCCATGTACTGCCTCAGACGGTAGTTGATCTCCTCCTGCTCCTTCAGAGCGTCCACCAGCTGGACGAGAGAGGAAGGAAGGCAACACAGAACAGGAGAGAGAGAGAGAGAGAGAGAGAGAGAGAGAGAGAGAGAGAGAGAGAGAGAGTCTTGGTCATACAAGAGGAGGAGATGAGATTGAACATTTCTACAACTACAAATTGGCCATTTAGCAGAGCAGACTCATGGCTACGCAAGTTAACGCAACATATCAATTGTTCTTCATGTACGTCCCAATATCAACATGCACAGTATATTATGCAGAGCAAAAGACTGCTTGAACTGCGATACATAATGCATATTTGCGTGCCATGTATTCACAATGCATATTAATAAAATTGGTCGCTCACTCACAGCTACTTGTTTCTTTTTTGTTTTTTTTACTATTTATTTATAAAGGATGTTTTTTTGTTTAGATCGCCATATCTCAATGAGGAGCAGTGAGAAACTACTGTTAAAGATGGAGTGCCACCATTTTTGTACAGTACTTCATTAGACACCCTGGAGTCGCTTTTATGTGCAACGGTGCATTCACTTTGTATTTAGGGTTTCTTCCTGGAGGCTGAACCCTTGACAGTCAAACGGGGGCCAATGAAATAAACAGTAATATAGTGACATCACACTATCAGCCCCTCCCCTAACCCCTCCCCCTTTATCATACACAACTACAGCTGTGGTTGCGGCTTCAGTTCAGGTGGATCACCACCCATCACCGCCCACCACCAGGCAAACCAGGCATACTTAATGAACTGG
>NC_137872.1:36546953-36551953 GCF_963924005.1 Protomyctophum bolini | reverse complement strand
ACAAATGTCTTCTAAATCCTGACGGTTTTCAGGAAAAACCTCGTGTTTCTATATCAGTCAGTCGCGTTCTCAAAGCTTTTCATGCCCAGGACCCGCGAAATGATCTGTAATTTGGCCGCCGACCCCCATCTGAACATATGTTGTTCCAGGGACCCCCCCCCCCCAGAAGTAAAGATTTTAGTTAACCCATTCTGAACGGGAACCCATTTTGGTGTTAGCATCATGTTATGCTTTAGCTATTGAAAAATAGCAGATCTACAAGCTCATAGCGCGCCACCGAGTGGCGCGCTACGAGCTTGTAGGTCTGCTATTTTTGAAAAATCGAAGAACGACTGACATTTTTAGAATCTGATCTCAGGTCAGAATTGGTTAATCAGACCAGTGTGTGTCCTAGTGGAAACCTCGTATGAATCTGATCTCAGGTCAGAATGGGTTAAAATCGTTTTACGAATTTTACTTTTTCACGATTTTTCTAAAATAGCCAAATCTACAAGCTCAGCGCGGCACTCGGTGCCGCGCTATATGAGCTTGTAGATCTGCTATTTCTCAATAGCTAAAGTATAACATAATGCTTGAAAAACACCAAAAAGGAGTTCCCGTCCAGAATTGTGGCTTCCATGTGTGACTTGTGATATAATCGTCGCTGTCGGATTGGAAACCAAAACTGTCACTCTAAAAAGGATTCAAATGAGAAATTAGCAAAAAAAGCAGCAGACCTCCACAAGCTCAGTGTCGAGCTTGTGGATCTGCTATACATTTGACGCTTTTCGTTGTTTGCTATTTTTCTATGTTGGATTTGACTGGTGTTTAAAGCACTTTTGGTCAATCTCGATTGTTTTAAATGTGCTATGTAAATAAAGCTCGACTTGATTTGATTTGTGTGACGCTGTACTGTAGTAATGACCAAGTAGTGAAGTATAGGTGCATTAATTAACCCATTCTGACCTGAGATCAGATTCATACGAGGTTTCCATTGGACACACACTGGTCTGATTAACCCATTCTGACCTGAGATCAGATTCTAAAAATGTCACAGTCGTTCTTCGATTTTTCAAAAATAGCAGACCTACAAGCTCATAGCGCGCCACTCGGTGGCGCGCTATGAGCTTGTAGATCTGCTATTTTTCAATAGCTAAAGCATAACATAATGCTAACACCAAAATGGGTTCCCGTATAGAATGGGTTAACGGGTGGAAAAAAACACAAAACGTTCCAATAATATGGAGATAAGGGGTTTCTGCTAGACAGCCAATTAAGTAACGATATCTTGATAACCGAATATGACATGTGTGTGTGTGTGTGAGCGTGTGTGTGTGTGTGTGCGTGCGTGCGTGCGTGTCACCTCCTGCATGGCCTCCTTCTCCTTCTGGAACTGGTGGCGGTTGTGCCACAGCTTGTCCATCATCTTCCGGTAGAGGTCCATCTCGTCCTTCAGCCTCAGGCTCTGGTCCTCCAGCTTGTCGGTCATCCTCTGCTTCTCCTGGACGGAACCAGGAGACAGGGGGGACAAAACGTCTCAGTGGACAGACCAGGAGACAGGGGGGACAAAACGTCTCAGTGGTCAGACCAGGAGACAGGGGACAAAACAACCAGGAGACAGGGACAAAACGTCTCAACGGACAGACCAGGAGACAGGGACAAAACGTCTCAATGGACAGACCAGGAGACAGGGGACAAAACGTCTCAATGGACGGACCAGGAGACAGGGGGGACAAAACGTCTCAATGGACAGACCAGGAGACAGGGGACAAAACGTCTCAACGGACAGACCAGGAGACAGGGGGGACAAAACGTCTCAACGGACAGACCAGGAGACAGGGGACAAAACGTCTCAGTGGACAGACCAGGAGACAGAGGGGACAAAACGTCTCAGTGGACAGACCAGGAGACAGGGGACAAAACGTCTCAATGGACGGACCAGGAGACAGAGGGGACAAAACGTCTCAATGGACAGACCAGGAGACAGGGGACAAAACGTCTCAACGGACAGACCAGGAGACAGAGGGGACAAAACGTCTCAATGGACAGACCAGGAGACAGAGGGGACAAAACGTCTCAATGGACAGACCAGGAGACAGGGGACAAAACGTCTCAATGGACAGACCAGGAGACAGGGGACAAAACGTCTCAATGGACAGACCAGGAGACAGGGGACAAAACGTCTCAATGGACAGACCAGGAGACAGGGGACAAAACGTCTCAATGGACGGACCAGGAGACAGGGGGGACAAAACGTCTCAATGGACAGACCAGGAGACAGGGGACAAAACGTCTCAACGGACAGACCAGGAGACAGGGGGGACAAAACGTCTCAATGGACGGACCAGGAGACAGAGGGGACAAAACGTCTCAATGGACAGACCAGGAGACAGGGGGGACAAAACGTCTCAATGGACGGACCAGGAGACAGGGGACAAAACGTCTCAACGGACAGACCAGGAGACAGGGGACAAAACGTCTCAACGGACAGACCAGGAGACAGGGGACAAAACGTCTTAATAGACAGACCAGGAGACAGGGGGGACAAAACGCCTCAGTGGACGGACCAGGAGACAGGGGGGACAAAACGCCTCAACGGACAGACCAGGAGACAGGGGGGACAAAACGTCTCAACGGACAGACCAGGAGACAGAGGGGACAAAACGTCTCAGTGGACAGACCAGGAGACACAGGGGACAAAACGTCTCAATTGACAAACCAGGGCAGGACAAGACTATTTGTCATGCAATGTAACATACACAGGGCTCACTTTTCAGTCATGGATTTTGAATTGGCACTTGGGGTGCCTACAGCTCCCCGTTAAACCGCCACTAGAGGTCAGTATATGACAGCAGCATAGAATAGTGTCTCAACTCTCTTCTCAGTCTCTGCTCACTATGGGCCCTTTTCCACAGGGTTGAACGGGTTCAGTTCACACACACACACACACACACACACGCACACGCACACGCACACGCACACGCACACGCACACGCACACGCACACGCACACGCACACACACACACACACACACACACGCGCACGTGCGCACACACACCCTACCTGGTCCAGTTTCTCTGTCTGTGACTTGAGTCTGCAGACATTCAACTTCATCTCTTCATTCTCGTCCTCTAGCTGCTGTACCCTGATGCACACACACGCACCGCACACGCACACGCACACACACACACACACACACACACACACACACACACACACGCACACGCACACGCACACACACACACACACACACACACACACACACACACACACACACACACACACACGCACACGCACACGCACACACACACACACACACACACACACACACACACACACACACACACGCACACACACGCACACACACACACACACAATGTGAGAAGAGAACAATCAATCTTTAAATGTGTGGAGAACATTTTGAAAACGTGCTCATCAGTAGCCTACTGATGATGATCGAATAAATCACAAAGAAAATTATCAACAGCTGCTGTAGTTTCCCTGTGCGTGCGTGCGTACTATGTGTGTGTGTGTGTGCATGCGAGTGAATGTGTGTGTGTACCTGTTACTCAGCAGCTATCTCTCCAGTCTCCCTGTGTGTGTGTGTGTGTGTTTGTGTGTGTTAGGGCTTTCACTTCTAGTGATTTTTACTAGTTGACTAGTGATTTTTTTTAAACTC
This sequence comes from Protomyctophum bolini, assembly GCF_963924005.1. Lineage (NCBI taxonomy): Eukaryota > Metazoa > Chordata > Actinopteri > Myctophiformes > Myctophidae > Protomyctophum > Protomyctophum bolini. The sequence goes on along the minus strand of NC_137872.1, from coordinate 36,548,295 downwards.
CACAGCCAGAATAGCAGCTCTACTGTACCCCCATCTTGCTGTATAGTCTCCCTGTGCGTGTGTGCGTGTGTGTGTGTGTGTGTGTGTGTGTGCGTGCGTGCGTGTACCTGTTACTGAGCAGCTCTATCTCCATGTTGCTCTCTCTCTCCATCTTGCTGTAGGTCTCTCGGTGTCTCCTCAACTCGTCCTCCAGACTCTGCTCGGAGCGCAGCTCCGCATCCTTCACCTGCTCCTCCAGCTCGTGGACCCTGGACGGACGCGCACACACACACACACACACACACACACACACACCCACGCACACACACGCGCGCACACACACGCACACACGCACGCACGCACGCACACACACACACACACACACACACACACACACACACACACACGCACACAACAATCATTTAGTTATGTCCACATAATAAGCAGTGGTGGAAAAATCACTTCAAGAATGAATACTGATTTGGAGTCTTTGTTGACAACACGCACGCACGCACGCACATAGACAGACACCCACGCAGTTTTGGTGCACTACTTTGTGTGCGTGTGTGGGTGCGTGTGTGCGCGTGCGTGCGTGTGTGTGTGTGTGTGTGTGTGTGTGTGTGTGTGTGTGTGTGTGTGTGTGTGTGTGTGTGTGTGTGTGTGTGTGTGCGTGCACCTACCTGTGCACCAGGTGTGTGTTCTCGTGCTTGAGTTTACACTTGAGGTCTCCGTTGGCGGCGCTGTCGTTCTCCAACTCTGACACCTTCTTCTCAAGGTAGCTCACCTAGAGAGAGAGAGAGAGAGAGAGAGAGACAGAGAAAAAATCCAGTTGAGATCCTGCATGCAGAGTTCTGCAAAACTATTATCAGGGTACAAAGAAAATGCCCAAACTCTGCATGCAGGGCTGAATTAGGCCAATATCCTTTACTTCTAAATATACAGAAAAGATCTATTAAATTCTGGAGCCATATTAAAAAGAGTGACCCTGCCTGTTACCATTATAAAGCCCTTGCCTGCCAAGAGTTGGACATCCAAAAGAGCCCCCTCAGTCAGCTGGTTTTGAAACTAGCTGACCTCTCACCTTCTGACATCACAAACCCCAGACAGCCTCAGTGCAGCTACACTATCACTCAGAAGATTAGACCCAACCAAATTATAACTAAAGAAAAAGATAAATACATCACATATTGGAACGAACTCACACAATCACAACACAAACTAGAAACATATTTGGCTCTAAACAGACAGTATACTGTGGCAGACTACCTAACCACAGTAACTGACAAAAACCTGAGAAAGACTTTGACAATGTACAGACTGAGTGATCATAGTCTGGCAATAGAGAAGGGCAGACACAGACAGA